>NC_139534.1:12670762-12858262 GCF_965153285.1 Podarcis tiliguerta | reverse complement strand
TTGGAGTCTCAGCTTTAAGATCTGTCCTTCCAGTGAGCACTCAGAGCTGATTTCCTTAAGAATGGATACGTTTGATCTTCTTGCAGTCCATGGGACTCTCAAGAGTCTCCTCCAGCACCATAATTCAAAAGCATCAATTCTTCGGCGATCAGCCTTCTTGATGGTCCAGCTCTCACTTCCATAGATCACTACTGGGAAAACCATGGCTTTAACTATACTTTGTTGGTAAGGTGATGTCTGCTTTTTAAGATACTGTCTAGGTTTATCATTGCCCTATAACCACTAGTCCGAATAAGTGACTAAACAACAACCACAACAACAACAAGTGGTTATAGGAGGGAGGAATCAGGACAGGTAGGAAAGATCTCACACACCCTTTTTTTCAGTGTGCACACATTGATGAATGGGCCCTTGATGGGCTCTTCAGCAATTTGCGTACACACACAAATCCATCCTAAAGCACATCATCTTTAAACAACGTGTGGGTTGCACAGAACGCCCTGAACAGACCATATCTGAGTTCCCCTCTCTTTCAGCCAAGGGAGTTTTGAAACGCTTTAGGTAGAGAAAGAATCTTCAGCAGCTTTGCTCCGGCCCCCTAATTCAGAGCAGACCAGGAAATTCTTCCGGCATCGTTGTTGCTCCCCCATGTAAGTGACAGTTAAAAAAAAAAAAAGCATGCAGAATGATCAGATTATATGAAATTACATGCACAGAAAACGGCATTAGCCAACTCCAAAGGAATCAGGCAGAGCTGCTCGGAGTGAGAATGCGCTAACAAAGCTGCGATTTCCCTTCGAGTTAATCAAAATCATTCACCCCGGCGCAAGCATAAAACAGGAGACCTGCTACGCAAATGCTTTAAGTATATATAAGGAGGGAGGCATACGACCGCCCAGTTTTTGCATTCAGCTGGAGAGGCACTAGGAAGGCTATGGCATGATGTTAGTTAGCGCTTTGCTTCTGCAAGTCTCTAGTATGTGCTTGTGCTGTGGAAATCCTGGTCCGTTACTGTTATGCTACGGCTATCAGGACTTTGTTTTGGACGTCTACTTAAGATTCTTCTGTTTATATAGGCTTTTTCTGATGTATAGCTCAACCATCATTGTCTCGCTTTCCAGATGTCGGCTAAGTATTTTTATGCTGCTTTGTGGATGAGTAATGTTTGCCACCCAGATCCTTTGTTTATTGTTTGGTACGTAAGCCAGTAAAGGAAAGGAAAAGTTCTTCTGCACCTAATTTTTCTCCACGTCTCAGATCTCTAAGGCCGCGTACACACAATAAAGCACATTCGAAGCACAGTTCTGTCCCCCCCAGAGAATTCTGGGCACTGTAGTTTTTTTTAAAAAAAATGGTATTGCTGGGAATAGTAACACTGTGGGGGTAAACTACAGTGGCCGGAATTACTTGGGGGGGAAAGAATGAGCTTCAAATGTATTGGAATGTACACAGCCAAAATCTGCCCAGCCAAAGATTTATTATGGAATTATAAATATTAACAGATTGTTAAGAAGGTTGTGCGGCACCCCCAATCTCTGCTGAGGGGTTGTCTTTCCGTCAGGTAAATCAAGGCACCGTGGAGGCTAGTGGCTTTGAGAAATATTGTTTATTTTACACATATTTACACCGAAAGTCTTCAATGGAGGGGTGCAGAACATTATGCTCCAAGCGTGTCTCTCGTTGCACCTCTCATAGCTTCAGCAAGCTTGGGTACAAAGCAGCAGACTTCCTGTTCCCAGAACACCTTTAGATTTCAAAAAGGACCATTTTTCCTGTGACATCACGCTCCCTCCATCACCTGCCCTTTCTCCTGCCTCCGCCCACTCTTCATAGCATTGCCAATGACACTTAATGGCTGAGTACTTGGTTCTCCATTGTTTCTTAATCACTCTGCACTTAGTTAGCCTGGCTAGAATGGTTTTTATAAGCTGAAGCAGGGCTTTTAGCATTGCAGTACCTACTCTCTGGAATCCCCTCCCTAATGATATTTAGCAGGCATCTGTAATGCGCAGGCTACGATTGGCTGTGAAAAACTGAGGGAGTTTTTCCTACGTATGTTTCAGTTGAATGTCACCTGCCATGTACAAAGGCCTGAAGCAAGAAAGACAAGGTCTCTCTTTTAGGGTTAGGGTTCAGCGTTCTTTTCTCTCCGGGCTCTTATTGAAGTGACTTTGATGGCAGTATGCGTCTAGGCTCTGTGTTACAAAACACATCGAGAGTTAAGAGCATGGGTAGGCAAACTAAGGCCCGGGGGCCGGATCCGACCCAATCACTTTCTAAATCCGGCCCCCGGACGGTTCGCGTACCAGCTTGTTTTTACATGAGTAGAATGTGCCCCTTTATTTGAAATGCATCTCTGGATTATTTGTGGGGCCTGCCTGGTGTTTTGACATGAGTAGAATGTGTGCTTTAATTTAAAATGTATCTCTGGGTTGGGACGCGGGTGGCGCTGTGGGTTAACCCACAGAGCCTAGGACTTGCTGATCAGAAGTTCGGCAGTTTGAATCCCCGCGATTGGGTGAGCTCCTGTTGCTCGGTCCCTGCTCCTGCCAACCTAGCAGTTCGAAAGCACATCAAAGTCAAGTAGATAAATAGGTACTGCTCCAGTGGTAAGGTAAACGGTGTTTCCATGTGCTGTTCTGGTTCACCATGGTGGCCACATGACCCGGAAGCTGTACGCCGGCTCGCTCGGCCAATAAAGCCAGATGAGCGCCGCAACCCCAGAGTCGGTCACGACTGGACCTAATGATCAGAGGTCCCTTTACCTTTTTATCTCTGGGTTATTTGTGGGACATAGGAATTTGTTCCTTATTTTTTTTCAAAATATAGTCCGGCCCACCACAAGGTCTGAAGGACAGTGGACTGGCCCCCTTCCGAAAACGTTTGCTGACCCCTGGTTAAGAGGATGCTGTCTGTCCCCTCAGTCCTGCTCCGCCTTTAATAGATCCTTTTTTTTGGTCAAAAGGTCAGTGGTAGAGCTTTTTTTTTGCCTGCAGAAAGTCCTCGGTTCAGTCCCCAGCACCTGAGGGACTAGGAATGTCGCCTGTCTGAAATCCTGGAAAGTTTCTGCCAGTCAAAATTGACAGTGATGACCAACTGTCTGAGTTGCTATAAGGCAGATTCCAACGTGCCTTACATTTTCACTTGGAAGAGAAATATATATAGTGCTTTCCAAAGACTAGTTATTATCTTCATAAAGATACCATGCCACACACACACACATTCCCCTCATAAGACTAGCTAGTAATATACCCGGGCCAAAAACAATTCTTTAGAGTTCTGCTGACTTCTTAAAAGCTGAGGACGCCGTCCAAGAAGTCAGTGGGTGTTCTGTCTGACAGAGGTCAGGACCAGCTCCTCTTTGTCATGCTGATTCCCCAGCCTCTGAGGACCTTCCTGACTAATACAAGGTTCTGCCAAAATCACAAGGAATCGCCAATCTAATTGGCAACGTAACCAAGCATAATTTCTAGAGATTGAATGTTAACAGTTAAGACTACAGCACATCCTTCCGTCTTGCCGCAGAGAGAAATCACCATTGCTGAAGGGGAGCGTGTGTGTGTGTTTTAGGATTCGCATTTTGGATCTGACAAACAAATTAAGGGTCGCGACATGTTGTCTGCACAGAGGAATCCATTTTGGGCTTTATCAGAGCCACGTCGACTCCATTGTAAAAGGGCTCGATGGCTCTTTGTTTAGACCGTTTTAATTTCAATGCTATCGGATAGCGCAGAAGGGAGTAAACACGGAGCGTTGCCATTTCTGCTCACTGCGGTGGTGTGGTTGTGAACAAAAGCAAATTCTTCTGGGCTTCCCTCAGTTTTTGTTGATGGACTTGGGCCACACAAGTGGGCAGAATCGCTCCCAATTGCTACTGTCCAGAAGCATACCATACATTTAGGTAGGACTTTTTCACGTGGTCAAGTCAAGGGAAAATCTGGGATATGATCACATTCTAGGACTAGTTCATACAGACCCTCCATTCTGAGGGCTCCACACAGCCGTTGATCACCCTCTGTTGATCTTCTTGTGATCCATTCACAGAATGTACTGTACACACACCAGATGTAATCATAATCATAATAATTTTATTATTTATACCCCACCCATCTGACTGGGTTGTGCCAGCCACTCCGGGCAGCTCCCAACAAAATATTAAAAACACAACAAAACCATTTAATTATTCCAAATGAGAACAGCTCCAAGAACCAATTTGTGTGGCCTCCCTGTCACCTCAAAATAGGTGTGCGTGGAATTTGAGTTCCCCCATATTCTAGCATCTCTGAGTATGTGAATCTAGCTAAAAGCTTTCTCTTTGATGGCAGGGGAAGACATTATTACCGTATTTTTTGTTCTATAAGACGCACCAGACCACAAGATGCACCTAGTTTTTGGAGGAGGAAAACAAGAAAAAAAATATTCTGAATCTCAGAAGCCAGAACAACAAGAGGGATCACTGCGCAGCGAAAGCAGCAATCCCTCTTGCTGTTCTGGCTTCTGGGATAGCTGCGCAGCCTGCATTCGCTCCATAAGACACTCACACACTTCCCCTTACTTTTTAGGAGAGAAAAAGTGAGTCTTATAGAGCAAAAAATACGGTATTATTATTATTATTATTATTATTATTATTATCATAATCATCATCATTTTAAAAACCACCCTCTCTCAGCTCTGTGGCTTTCAAGCTAAATCAGCCCCTGCAGCTGCTATTAACCCGTTAAAATGTACATGGAAGAAGAGAGCCTATTCATGCTTCTCCTCTGTTGCGTCTTTTAGACTTTAGACCCAATTTTTCTGCAGTGCTTTTCAGAGCACAAAAACTCACCTCTAAGGTATTTACTGGTTATTACTTTGAAAACACATCTGTTTGCAAAACTCACATGTCAGAGTACATCTTTACATTAATGGTTTGCTTCATGTTCACCTCACATGTCACTGGAAGAAGAAGAGTAGAGTTTGGATTTGATATCCCGCTTTATCACTACCCAAAGGAGTCTCAAAGCGGATAACATTCTCCTTTCCCTTCCTCCCCCACAACAAACACTCTGTGAGGTGAGTGGGGCTGAGAGACTTCAGAGAAGTGTGACTGGCCCAAGGTCACCCAGCAGCTGCATGTGGAGGAGCGGGGACGCGAACCCGGTTCACCAGATTACGAGTCTACCGCTCTTAACCACTACACCACACTGGCTCTCTGGACGCGTAAGGTTGCCTGTTATTAAATCTTCCCTCTGAGAATGTCTATCTGGGTCAAGGACCATTTTATAGGTGACAACCTGCAGCAACTGCCCTCCCCCCCGTTACTCGCTCAACGGACATCGGGGGCTTGGCTTTCCAGTGTCATAGACTGTGGAGAACAGTGTTGTGGCAGGATCACTTGGGGTTAACGTCTGATATTTGCAACATCTGAAAACTGTTATCCCACCCCCTACTCCCAGCTGAGGTTTATTCTGCAGCTTCATAAACTTTCCATTTCAAATTAAAGAGCTTCCTTTTAAAACTATAATAAACTTTTATCTTGAAAAATGGTGTGTGCCTTTTAATCATTTCAACATATTTACTTTAATTAGGTTTTTAAAACCTTACAGCGCTGTTCTTAATTTGGGGCTGTGAGGTTTCTTCTGCGCTCAGCCAACAACAGCTCCTCCTAATATAGCTGGGAGGATCCTGAGTTTTCGGGGCGTAGACGCTGCCGTCTTATCCTGAACTAAGGATGAGGGAGGAAATTGATTCCGTTTGCATTTAAAGGTGGACCTACGTAGCCTGTGCTTTCTGAAACAATACGCAAACCGAAACAGAAGCCAACCTCTGAAATTTGCGCTTCTCTGAATTTTGCAATTCTGATCTCCAACCAAGTAATACATAAAGAAACGCATGTGCTATGTTAAAATGGACATACAATGCATGTTGTTGTTGTTTAGTCGTGTCCGACTCTTCGTGACCCCATGGACCAGAGCACGCCAGGCACTCCTGTCCTCCACTGCTTCACACAGTTTGGTCAGACTCATGTTTGTGGCTTGAAGAAAACCATCTGTCAGGGGTTCAGGAGCAGAGTCACAGGAGAGGGAGGAAACGGAGAGTGAGGGGGAGGAGTCTGAAGGAAATGTCAGCGACGACAGTAGTCCGAGGTCTCTGAGTCTCTCCAGTGACTCGGAGGATTCACAGAAAGGGGCCCCCATGGTCAGGGCAAGGGGAGTGCCCAGGGGGACACCTCGGGAAGAAGGGGCCAGAGGGGACTCAGAGAGTAGCAGCTGGAAATCCGGACCAGCGTCCCCCCCAGAGTGCAGTAGGGGGGAGGAGTCCAAGGCATCGGGATCAGGGAGCGCGCAGGCAGAGGGAGAACGTGAGGCAGGAGTGACCACACCCTCGTCAGGGAGCGAGGAAACGGTCATCCGGAAAGTTAAACGCGCGCGCGCGCCAAGTTCAAATGTACAGGAGGGCGGCAAGGTGGGCAGCCCGGGTAAGGAGCCAGGTCCTAAAGCCCGCCGAAGAGAGGGGGAGGAGTCAGAGGGGTCAAGCTCTGCGTCAGAAGAGTCCAGGAGGAATGAGACCCCGGGGGGTAGTAAGACCCAGAGGAAGAGAGAGAGAAGGAAGAGGTGGAGTAAGATTAGAGTATTAAGCTGGTGCACAGGGGGCGGAGACCCAGACAGAGCTTCGCCGGTCTAAAGTCCAGACGTAGAGCTGGGACGCTGAGACTTGTAAATGGAGACTATTCTTCAATAAAGACTTTGATACTGTACTATCGGCTAGCGTTGGTCCTTGGTGAGCTGGGACCCGGAGCCAGCTCTGACAGTAAGCTCTGTCTCATTTTTAAAGTTTTGGCACCAAGAACCTCGCCACGTGAGTCGACGCAGCGAGGGCAGAGGAGGGGTGCTTACAGAGCTCACAAAACTCAGGCAAGATGACGACGGAAGAGCAGATAAAAGCCCTGCAAGAAGCGGTGACACAACTCAGCACGGAGGTAATTGCATCCAGGAAGAGAGAGGAGGAAATGGTTACCTCCTGCCGGGATCTCCAGGTCAGGTTGGACGTGCTTTCTAAACAGGGGCAAACGGGATCCAAGGCACAAGGCATTGGCTTGGGGAGAAGGGGAGGCAGCCTTGTATCGCATTTCGACGGGAGTTTGCAGCAGTACCCCAACTTCAGAGCAGACCTGCTGTTTGCGCTGGATTTACTTGACAAAGACTTTAGAGATGAGAGAGAGAAAGTGGGGTTTATCTTGTCCCATTTGCATGGGGAAGCCAAAACGTGGCTGAGGAATCTATGGCGGGACAATGATCCAGCGCTCCAAGATGCGAAGGCTTTTATTAAAGCAATGGACTCATGTTTTTTATCAAAGGGAGACGTCGATATTGCCAGGAGGGACATACATGGACTTAAACAAGGCAAAGCCAGCGTGAGGCAGTACCATACACGCTTTTTCGGATTGGTTCATGCCCTGGGGTGGGAAAAAGATTCTGCGCCAGTCAGAGACCTCTTTTGGGAGGGGTTGAATGCAGATGTAAAAGCGGAGATTGGAAGGGGGGAGAGACCAAGGAGCACCCAGCAAGTAGTCCAGAGGGCTCTGGAGATCGGGGTGCATCTGGAAGAACGTCCTTGGAACAGGGAAGAAGGGCGTTGGGGAAGGGCACCAGCCAGAGCACCTCCCTTCTTTCCCAGAGAAGCAGCGCGTGCGCACTCCACACCCTCGCAGGGAGGGGGAGAAGAGCCGATGGAGATCGGAGGTGCCAGGGCTCAGTCAGCTAACAGAGCCCTAACACCGGGAGCAGCCAAAACGAAGCCTCCTAGAGGGAACAGGAAGTGCTACATCTGCGACAGTGCTCAACACATGGCGAAAGAGTGTCCCCAGAGGCTCCACAAGCACACTGCAGCCTCGGCAACAGTCGCAGAAGTAGCTCAATTGAAAACGCAGCAACAGTTAAACGACGGAGTCTGGCTGGAGGAAGAGGCACTGGGGTCCAGCCAGACAAGTCAATGAAACAATCCCCAGCACTTTTGCAACCCACAGACCCCCTCCCACCCAAACCAGTGGTGCAGCTTACAGCGTCTCTCCAACTGCCCAATGGACGCACTGTGGAGGTACCGATCACCATTGACTCCGGCAGTAACGCTGACTTTATAGGACTGGAATTTATTCAGCAGCACGATATACCACTGCTACCAGCCACTCTGCCCCTGAACGTTGTCACGGTGGATGGCAGAGACTTGTTAGGGGGGCAGGTGGTGCAACAAACGCAACCAATGGTGATGCGGATTGGAAATCACCGAGAAGTCATCAGCTTTAATGTCACCCACCTGTCGGACACGCCTGTGGTCCTGGGCATGAGTTGGCTGCACAGGCACAGCCCAGCATTGGCGTGGTACCAGCGCCAACTGACCTTCGGCTCCTCCTATTGCGCGGAACATTGCATCCTTCCTAGCCCGGAAGAAGGAGGGGACGACCCGCAGCTACAATTAGGCACGCTGCAAGCAGTGCCGCGCAAGTACGCAGCGTTTTTGGAGGTTTTCTGCGAGAAGGAAGCGGACAAGCTGCCTCCCCACAGGCCCTATGACTGCAAGATTGACCTCCTGCCAGGAGCGACGCTGCCAGCCGGGAAACTGTATTCCATGTCTGAGGACGAGCTGCAGGAGCTCAAGGAGTTCATAGACCTCAACTTGAAGCGCGGTTTCATCCGGGAGTCGAAGGCAGCGGGGGGCAGTCCTGTATTCTTTGTGAAGAAAAGGGACACGCCCCAAAAGAGGCTTGTAGTTGATTTCAGGCTCTTAAATGCCAAGACCAAGCCCACGGCCTTTCCCATGCCCAAGATAGATGACCTGCTGGCAACGGTGAGGAAAGGACGCGTTTTTACAAAATTGGATCTGCGAGGGGCGTACAACCTGATTCGCATACGGGAAGGAGACGAGTGGAAGACTGCCATGTTCACGCCCCTGGGCACATATGAATACAGAGTTATGCCCTTCGGTTTACAAAATGGCGCCCACTGTTTTCAAGCCTTCATGCATCACGTCCTGGCGGGTCTCCTCTACAAGACATGCGTCTGCTTCTTGGACGACATCCTGATATTCTCAGAATCTGAGGAGACCCACGAAGGTGACGTCAAGGAAGTTCTGCAGAGACTGCAGGAGCATCGGCTGTATGCCAAGCTGGAGAAGTGCCAGTTCGACAGGAAGGAGGTGGATTTCCTGGGATACAAGCTGTCGGACAAGGGGCTTGCCATGGACAGCGCCAAGGTTCGCGCAGTGTTGGACTGGAAGAGCCCGCGCAATCGGAAGGAGGTCCAGCGGTTTGTGGGGTTCGCCAACTTTTACCGCAAGTTCATCAAGGGGTTCGCGATGCAGACGGCGGCCATTACCGACACGCTCAGCTCTAAGAAGAAGAAGTTCATCTGGATGGAGCAAGCGGAGCAGTCCTTTCAGAACCTTAAGCGTCTCTTCTCGTCCGAAGGGCAGCTACTGCATGTGAATCCCAGCAAACCGATGAGGGTTGAAACAGACGCCTCAGACAGAGCCGTGGGCGCCGTACTGTTGCAGGAGGACCCGCATGGGGACTGGAGACCGTGTGCCTTCTACTCTAGGAAGCTCAGCAAGTCGGAGCAGAACTACACCATCTGGGACAGGGAGTTGCTGGCCATTCATGCAGCATTCAAGGCGTGGCGGCACTTCCTCGTCGGGGCCAAACACACAGTGCAGGTTCGCACGGATCATAAGAACCTGGAGTACTGGCGCACGGCAAGGTTCCTGAACCAGCGGCACATCAGATGGGCGGAATTTTTTGCGGATTTCGACTTCAGGATAGAATACATCCCAGGCGACAACAACATCATGGCGGATGCACTGTCCAGAAAGCCGCAATACCTCGAAGAGGAGGCACCAGCAGCGGCCAAGCACATTTTCGCTCCGAAAGCGTGGGCGTGCGCTTCAGCAACCGTGGACTTGGAGGCGGTCCGTCGAGCACTGCAGGAGGACCCCTTCGCACAAGCCAAGATGGAGGAGGTGCACAAGGGCACGGTGCAGGACGACGAGTTCCAAGTACGAGACGGATTGCTCATCCGCAGAGGAGCACTCTATGTACCGGGAGACGACCTCCGGGCGAAAGTACTGCAGCAGTTACACGACGCACCCACCGCCGGGCACTTTGGCAAGGAGAAGACGGCAGAACTAGTTGCCAGAGATTTTTGGTGGCCCAAGATGCGGGGGGAAGTCGCGGAGTACGTCTCGAGGTGCGACACCTGCCAAAGGGCCAAGTCAGTGCACAAACCTCCGGCGGGACTGCTCGAACCGCTGCAGACCCCGAGCGAACCGTGGGAGAGGGTGGCCCTGGACTTTGTCACGGATTTACCCAGCTCAAGGGGTAAAACGGCAGTGCTAGTGGTGGTGGACATGTTCACTAAAATGGCCCACTTCATTCCGTGCGCGAAGGTGGCCACGGCAGAACAGACCGCCAAACTGTTCATAGACCACGTCTTCAGGGTGCACGGACTGCCACGGTCTATCTTGTCCGACAGGGGGCGCCAGTTCATTTCGAGCTTCTGGCAGAAGCTGATGGGTTTCCTGAACGTCAAGATCAACCTAGCGTCGGCGAGACACCCGCAGACCAACGGACAAGCGGAGCGCGTCAACGCCATCATGCAGCAGTACCTGAGATGCTATGCAAATCAACAGCCGACGACATGGGTGGACTACCTGCCGCTCGCGGAGTTCGCGTACAACAACACGAAGCACGTGTCCACAGGGGTGACGCCGTTCTTCGCCAACAACGGGAGGCATCCCAGAACCTTCCCGGGATTAGAGAGACTGGGGGAGGGGGAGCCACAGGCAGCGGAAGTCTTGGCGGCGGAATTGCAGGAAGTCCACGAGCAGCTTAGGAAGCAGTTAGAGCTTGCAAAGCACGCATACAAACTGCAGGCTGACAAGCACAGGAGGGTGGGTGAAGACATACAGGTGGGAGACTGGGTGTGGTTAGCGGCCCACGCAGTGCCGACCAGATCCTTAGCTAAGAAGAAACTAGGACATAAGCAGCTAGGACCTTACCTAGTTCAGGCACAGATCAATCCGGTGGCCTTCCGGTTGACACTTCCGGAAGGATCCAGAATGCACCCAGTATTCCATAGGTCGGTGCTCACGCCCTACAAAGCACCTCACCGATTTCAGGCGCAGGGCACGGCACCAGACCAGTATAGGGAGATCCCCCCAAGGAGGGAGTCGCCAAGAAGGGAACCCATCAACCAGGTCACAGAGATTTTGGACTCGAGATGGGGGGAAGAGGGAGTAGAATATTTTCTCGCAAGGGAAGGTACCCCGGCCAGCGCCAACAGTTGGGTGCCGGACTATGCCCTGGACGAGCCTCTCCTCAAAGAGGAGTTTCATGCCTTGTTCCCACACAGGCCCATGCCAGCAGAGTATTTCGACGACTGGCTTTTCACACCCACGCTTTCTACCAGCACGTTCCAGGGATTCACCTCGGACGAAGAACCAGCATTAGAAACACGTTCACCGGAAGGCTCGCCCTCGGGGTTTGCCTCAGACCGCTCGTTTTGGTGGGACAATCGAGGAGAGGAGAGGTGGCTGAGGGGCCCTTGGCAGGCAACGGACCAAGAGGGGAACGAGGGTGAGAGGGACATGGACGTGATGGGGGAGGACGTTGGGTTCGAGCATGGCGGCACAGAGATGGAAGCAGAGGAGAACGAGGTCGGCGAAGACACGGAGGACGAGCCGGATTTCTCTAACTGGATGCACGCCACGGGGGACGAACTGTATCCACCATTCACCCCCACAACGACGGAGCACCCAGCACCCCCGCCGGAGGAAGGGGAGGGGGGAAGGGGGGGCTTCGAGGGGGGGATGGATGTCAGGGGTTCAGGAGCAGAGTCACAGGAGAGGGAGGAAACGGAGAGTGAGGGGGAGGAGTCTGAAGGAAATGTCAGCGACGACAGTAGTCCGAGGTCTCTGAGTCTCTCCAGTGACTCGGAGGATTCACAGAAAGGGGCCCCCATGGTCAGGGCAAGGGGAGTGCCCAGGGGGACACCTCGGGAAGAAGGGGCCAGAGGGGACTCAGAGAGTAGCAGCTGGAAATCCGGACCAGCGTCCCCCCCAGAGTGCAGTAGGGGGGAGGAGTCCAAGGCATCGGGATCAGGGAGCGCGCAGGCAGAGGGAGAACGTGAGGCAGGAGTGACCACACCCTCGTCAGGGAGCGAGGAAACGGTCATCCGGAAAGTTAAACGCGCGCGCGCGCCAAGTTCAAATGTACAGGAGGGCGGCAAGGTGGGCAGCCCGGGTAAGGAGCCAGGTCCTAAAGCCCGCCGAAGAGAGGGGGAGGAGTCAGAGGGGTCAAGCTCTGCGTCAGAAGAGTCCAGGAGGAATGAGACCCCGGGGGGTAGTAAGACCCAGAGGAAGAGAGAGAGAAGGAAGAGGTGGAGTAAGATTAGAGTATTAAGCTGGTGCACAGGGGGCGGAGACCCAGACAGAGCTTCGCCGGTCTAAAGTCCAGACGTAGAGCTGGGACGCTGAGACTTGTAAATGGAGACTATTCTTCAATAAAGACTTTGATACTGTACTATCGGCTAGCGTTGGTCCTTGGTGAGCTGGGACCCGGAGCCAGCTCTGACACCATCCAACCATCTCGACCTCTGTCGTCCCCTTCTCCTTGTGCCCTCCATCTTTCCCAACATCAGGGTCTTTTCTAGGGAGTCTTCTCTTCTCATGAGGTGGCCAAAGTATTGGAGCCTCAGCTTCAGGATCTGTCCTTCCAGTGAGCACTCAGGGCTGATTTCCTTCAGAATGGATCGGTTTGATCTTATTGCAGTCCATGGGACTCTCAAGAGTCTCATCCAGCACCACAATTCAAAAGCATCCATTCTTCGGCAATCAGCCTTCTTGATGGTCCAGCTCTCACTTCCATACATCACTACTGGGAAAACCATGGCTTTAACTATACAGACCTTTGTTGGCAACGTGATGTCTCTGCATAGATGTATGAAAATCGCATGCAGAAATGCATTATATTAGGGGAGATTGCTTGAAAAAAATTTATATTAGTCAAAACAACTGCGCATAACAAAGTGTTGATGACTTTTCATGATGATTTTTTTAAAAATTTAAATTTGTTAAAAAATAGTAAACTGACATGGAAATGTGGAATAATTGAATTTAAGAAAGAAAAGGGAGAAATAGAGAGAATGGAAATGGACAGATTTATCTACCTCTTTGGTTCACCAGCTCCATTTTAGAAGCCAGCAGAGCTTGCATAGCCAGTCTTAGCAGGTGAAAATGTCTGTGTTGGGATCCATTATCTAATCCTGACACACGTCAGAGAGCCAGAGCGCTTCCAGGTGAATTGTTTGTTGAGCATCCATCCCTAATCGTTTCGGAGGAGATTAGACAATGCTGACTTTTCAGTGAGCATTAATTTTGCTTCATTTGTGGGGAGGTTAGATGACAGAGAGTCAGCGTAAGTGCTATCCCAAACTTTCCACAGTGAGTTTTCCCATCACTTTCCTTATCACAAAAAGGCCTTAAGATCTGAGGGAAGCAGGTTTGTTGCGCAAGATTTCCCAAGGAAGTATAACGGCACAGTCTGAATTTGCCGGTGTGAGACTGAATCCCCCAAATAGTGGGTCTGGAAGCAACCTACAGTGGTACCTCGGGTTACATATGCTTCAGGTTACATACGCTTCAGTTTACAGACTCTGCTAACCCAGAAATAGTGCTTCAGGTTAAGAACTTTGCTTCAGGATAAGAACAGAAATCAGGCTCTAGCGGCGCAGCAGGAGGCCCCATTAGCTAAAGTGGTGCTTCAGGTTAAGAACAGTTTCAGGTTAAGAACGGACCTCCGGAACGAATTAAGTACTTAACCTGAGGTACCACTGTATATGTCTATACTGTTTGTGTGCCTTTTCTAATGGGATTTCCAAATAAAATATGATACATTTTAACATTCATTAATTTTGCAGTATTTCTGTAAATAATCTTTAAACTTTTTCCAGTCTTCTTCCACAGATTCCTCTCCCTGGTCTCGGATCCTGCCAGTCATTTCCGCCAGTTAGGTTACATACACTTCAGGTTACAGACTCCGCTAACCCAGAAATAGTACCTCGGGTTAAGAACTTTGCTTCAGGATGAGAACAGAAATCGTGCTCCGGCAGCGCGGCGGCAGCAGGAGGCCCCATTAGCCAAAGTGGTGCTTTAGGTTAAGAACAGTTTCAGGTTAAGAACAGACCTCCGAAATGAATTACCGTATTTTTTTGCTCTATAAGACTCACTTTTTCCCTCCTAAAAAGCAAGGGGAAATGTGTGTGCGTCTTATGGAGTGAATGCAGGCTGTGGAGCTATCACAGAAGCCAGAACAGCAAGAGGGATTGCTGCTTTCACTGTGCAGTGATCCCTCTTGCTGTTCTGGCTTCTGAGATTCAGAATAAATTTTTTTTCTTGTTTTCCTCCTCCAAAAACTAGGTGCGTCTTGTGGTCTGGTGCGTCTTATAGAGCGAAAAAAGTACTTAAGTACTTTTCTTCTTAAGTACGATAAGTACTTAACCCAAGGTTCCACTGTACAAGAATACAAAATCACATGGCAACAATTAGAATCACATGGCATTAAACTTTAGAAACAAAGAAATCTAGGACAACAGCAATAATTTAAAAAAAATCCATTGGTCCAACGTTCCAAATAAAGGCCAGTTTTTACCTGTTGGTTAAAGGAAGCCTGAAATGTCTCTTGGGAAGGCATTCAACAATAAAGGTAGCAGCTTCATTGTCAAATGCCTCAGCAGGAGACACCTCTGACTTCCTTCCTCAGGATCTTAGTGTGGTTTGGAAATCTTCAAGGCGAAGGGAGTTCTGAGTGGCACATTTCATATGACTTGGTGCTGTATTGTTCTCTAGCCATGGGGCCCTATGCATGTGCTCTGCAAAGATCTGAACTTTTCCACTGTCTACATACAGTACTTCACAAATTCTCCCAAACACGGTAAAACTGGAGCTGGAGCTTTTCCTATGAAAACTGAGCATTCAAATGTTTCCTAAAGCCCTAAACAGCCTTGGCTCAGTATACCTGAAGGAGCGTCTCCACCTCCATCGTTCTGCCCAGACACTGAGGTCCAGCACCGAGGGCCATCTGGCGGTTCCCTCACTGCGAGAAGTGAGGTTACAGGGAACCAGGCAGAGGGCCTTCTCGGTAGTGGCACCCACCAGGTGTCAAAGAGAAAAATAACTACCAAACTTTTAGAAGACATCTGAAGGCAACCCTGTTTAGGGAAGCTTTTAATGTTTAATAGGTTATTGTATTTTAGTGTTTTGTTGGAAGCTGCCCAGAGTGGCTGGGTATAAATAATAAATTATTATTATTATTATTATTTTTCCAGATGGAATACAGTTTGAATTCGAACCAAAGCTCTTCCTACATACTAAAAACTTTAAAAGATTTCACTCCTATGTGAATTCTCTCAGTAGACCTGCTTATGGGCTGAAGTTTCCCTCCAATCAGAGCATTTCTGTGCTTTCTCTCTTATGTGGGTTTCCTTGGATGTAGCAGGGACATAAAGCCCCTATTTTCCCACAATTCTTTCTCTATGCCTACTACTACTAAATGATGCTGCTTTAGATTCCCCACAATGCCCTGGGGCATCTGATGTAACATCACTCTGGGGCATTGTGGGAAATGTCACATGGTGACTCATAGCCACTTGCTATTGCCCCCAAGGAGACCCACACAAAGAGAGGAGGGAGCCCACAGCTCGCACTTCGCCATAGGGCACTCAAACCATGAGCCTGGCCTGTCGTATTTTATGGCACCCTAAATCCACCATTTCCCAACAGTTTCATATGTTTGATGTTCTGTTCCCAAGATTCCATTTCCTGTGGGAATTGCAAAATATCTTACAGGCCTGAACTTAAAAATGGAAAGCGTAGTGCTGGTTGTCAACAAAAGAGCTTTAAAGACTGTCTCAAGGCAAATCTAAAAAAATGTAGTATAAACACCAACAATTGGGAAACACTTGCCTGCGAGCGCTCCAGCTGAAGAACAGCCTTTATGGAAGACCTTACTCGGCTACGAGTGAACACCAAAGGAGGAAGAGGAAGAGGAAGAGGAGGAGAGGAAGGAGAAGGAGAAGGAGAAGGAGGAGAAGGAGATTTTATAGCACCCTAAATCCACCATTTCCCTACAGTTTCATATGTTTGATGTTCTGTTCCCAGGATGCAATTCCTGTGGGAATTGCAAAATATCTTACAGGCCTGAAAATACCTGACAGCAGGCCAGTTCAGTAGTCCACTGCAGAACAGTGTTCTCTCTGTACCATAAAAGCTTACCTGGTGTTTTGTTGCAACCTCTCTTATTATCATCATCATACTTACGATCAAATGAACCCTACAATGGTTCTTCAGAGGGCGGTCTCCATTTAAAGTTCACTCCTCTTCCTCTATACCAAGTGTCACAACATTAATTATTCCCCGGTGATGCCTTCTTAGGATCTGAACCTGTGAACCCTGCCTTTGTAATAATAGCTGCATTGCCAAATGACAAACGTACAGCTATAGATTTTCACTCCCCTAGAAAAATAATTTCCCTCCACCATGTTTGACTATCTGTCTTGAAGGCGCTTAAATACCTGCTTATGAAAATGTGGTTTCTCTGACTTTATGACTTGTAGAAAACCGATATTTGAGCCTCTCTTGAAACAAGCGAGTAGCATCCTTTGTCTCACTCCTGCAGAGAAGAAAGAGCAAGCATGGCTATTTGCATCCCCACCTTTGTTAGCTAGAACTAGGATTTTTCCTATCCAGCATGCATTTCCTATAATAAACTTAGAGGGGTGGGTGTGTGTGTGTGTGTGTGTGTGTGTAATATATATATATATATATATATATATAATTTTCCATAATCAAAGTCTCAGTGTGATTACATCAAAGGTAAGTGTAGTCCTCCAGGCAACAACAACAACAACAACAACAAGAACAATTTATTTGTACCCTGCCAATCTGACTGGGTTGCCGCAGCCACTCTGGGCAACTTCCAACATATACAAAAAATATAGAAAACATTAAACATTAAAAAGTTTCCCTATAGAAGGCTGCCTTCAGATGTCTTCTAAAGGTTATATAGTTACTCATCTCCTTGACATCTGATGGGAGGGCGTTCCACAGTGCGGGTGCCACTACCAAGAAGCCCCTCTGCCTGGTTCCTTGTACCCTCACTTCTCGCAGGGAGGGAACCACCAGAAGGCCCTCGGAGCTGGACCTCAGGGCTGAATGATGGGGGTGGAGATGCTCCTTCAGGTACATACCAGGCAGATGCCCTTTAGGACTTTAAAGGCCAGCACCAACACTTCTACTGATGCATTTAAACCCCAACTGCCACCAGGGGCGGGGGGGGGGGGGAGAGGCAGAAAGTTGGCGATGCATGAGCACACAGATGGCACCAATCTGTTGCCTCTCCACCAAATATGGCCACATAGCTGCACCATCGTGGCCACCCTCCTCTGCCGGCTGCACCTCACTGCCCAATCTTGAAACACAACAATGCCTTTGCTTAAATAAAGCTAAAATAAAGTTCCCTATTGTGTACTATAGCTATCAGTAACTGGAGCTAAGCAATCTGAACATTCGTTTGGCTAAGGAGTTTCTCAAACTTTTAAAAGTCCCCCCTGAAAACAATTTGTGAGGGAAATTCTGTTCCCGGAAACTCTGGAAGTGGAAAAAGAAGGGGGTGGCGGGAGAATATGTGCTGCTGACTAATCATTCAGCCATCTCCAATGTTCTATCAATTGATGGACATTGACTCCCCGGTTGGCAAGGAAACCAGATGACTTGTTGAGACCAGCCACTCACCACAAATAACAAACACTTGGAGCGGTAGTCACAGTGAGTTATTCATGAGCAACTCGCAGCATGAAATCCAGTCCTATAAACAATTTGTCAAAGAATTTTTGAGTCACAGACTAATTAGTAACAACTGATGTCTGCTTATGGATGGATAAGCCATGAAGAGCAATCAGTTAAAAATTTACTTAATTAAGTGCTTGCTGGGACAGATCAAATTGATTGGGGGAGAATTGTTTGCAGAATCATTTGGTCATCTCCTTCAATATATGTTACATTTGCTGAGCCCTGTGCAGATGTTTGAGCCATGTATGGATGTATGGGATCCAGAATTTGAGACCAGTTGGGAATTGGCATCAGCTGATGAAAAGGATACAGGATCGCATTTCTATCTCACCTTCCTTCCTTGGATATCAAGCCAGTGTATACAGTGGTCGTCTACCTTGACCAAATCCAGAGCTGCCAAATTACAGAATTGCTGTGTTATTATGTGCTTTAGAGCACATAATATAGGGATCTATAGTTCAAGAAGTTGGGAAGTCATCTGCACTAAGCAGTGAATGTGTGCAAAGGCCTACATCAATTCCTGGCTCATCCATGGACCTCTGCTCACCTGAGTGTAGGGGGAAGGAAAAGGCTACAGGGGTGACAGAGTAAATTCAGCCTCGTCTAATCTTGCTTATGTGCACCAGAAAATCACACAGAGCAATCTCTGGACTGTGGGGAACTAGCATTGTGTCTTCTTAATGTTGCTTGTTCCCTGTGGGTATTCCTCCATGAAATCAGTTGCCGAGACTGAAGGTCCCTGCATCCCCACAGCCGGCTAAGCTCCCTTCTCTCCGGGCCTTTTTCCAAGCAATTGGAGACTGCGCCTGTGTGCAGCTAATCTCTCCTCTGCCCTTTTCACGCCTCTCCTGGTTCTGGGAGGGGAACTTGTCGCAGCAGGAAGGGGAGCCACCTATGGCTCTTCAGCAGCCTGACTCATCTGTGCCTCTTGACCTCCCTCTTCCAACTTGCCAGCTTCAGCTTCTGCCTCTGATTCTACACTTCTCTCTGCCACGGATTCTCCCAGCTCACTAAACCCTGCTACCTCTTCAGCTTCTGACTGTGCTGGTCCCGTGGGTTACCCGAGAGGCAGGGTCCAAGTCCAGTCCATGGTCAATGGTGCAACGTGGAGGCAGTCCTAGTAGCTGAAGCTGGGTGCAGGGCAGGAAGTCGGGTGAAGTCAGGAACAGGCATGCAAGCAGGGAGCCAGGGCGGGTCAGGAGCTCAGGCAGGAAAGCAGGACAGGGTTCAAGCAGGAACTAGCAACCAACAACGTTGCTCCCGCAACTTGGGACTGGGGCTGGCTGGCTTTTATCTGCCCTAAGGCATAGGGCGGCCCCGATCCTCTGGTGACTCGTCTCTCCTGGCCTGGAGGCGAGCACTCCTCCTGAGGGAACTTAGTTCCCTCTGCCTCTCTGCCCTGAGCCTCTGCAGCTCAGGAGAGGCCGGAGGGTTCCTGGACCCAGAGGCAACCTCCTCTTCCTCTGACAAGAGTGGAGCACCTGCAGACAATGGGACCTCCATCACCTCAGGAGCCAGAGCAGACTCAGCTGATGCCTGCACCTGAGGATTCAGCACAGGTGAGGACCCTTCAGGCTTATGCTCCTGCCCTGGCTCAGCTGGTTCTGGAGGTGGGGACTCCTGTGCAAGCTAGGATCCCTCAGGTTCAGCATCCAAGTCCGAATCTCAGTCCATCACACTGACATCTCCTCCTCCCAGTCTTGTTCCTCTTCCCACCATTCCTCTGCATCCAACCAGTCCATGACAGGCTGTTGGGAGTTGGGGCTCCAGATGTATCTGGAGGGTGCCACATAGACTCTCTGTGCTTTGAACCATGACAGAGGCCTCCGTTCACAAGCAATCTGCACCCTCATTTGCAAGTTGTGATGTGTCTGTTTCATTTCAGGATTCATTGCAACCCTCCCCCTTTTAAAAGACCATTGTGCAATCACTCAGAACTGCAGAGAGGTGCTGATTCTAAGGCATAACAAAAAAATGACAATTAAAGCAATTTCGCACTCAGTCCCAAAGTTCTAAGGCACTCTGTTCCCCATCAGGAGATTCTAAGCCAGGTTTCCCAAACTTGAGTCTCCAGCTATTTTTCCACTACAACTCCCATCATCTCTAGCTAGCAGGGCCAGTTGTCAGGGATGATGGGAACTGTAGTCCAAAAACAACTGGAGACCTAAGTTTAGGAAACTCTGCTGTAAGCCAAACGTTGGTTCTACTAATGTTTAATATTTCATTTGCTGGAGTTCCAAGCCAAAAGTCTTTTACAGCGGTATAACCGAAACCCATATTTATATGTAGTTGAGCTTCACTTTTCATCTAATGGCCTCAGTGATATACAGAAATTAACTATTTGATCAGCAGATCTGACTCCAGGGGCTTCATGGCTTGCAAACCACAGCCAACTAATAAGTACCCTGAAGCTTGTTTGTTAAAACAGATATGTTCTGGCAGACGCTCAAATGCTTTCGCCTTTGAAAACTTAGAGCTCTTTAACTTGCCCAGCCTATTGTGTGGCGAGGAAGACAATAAAAAAATGCTCAAACCCTTCTGAAGATTCCAAACAATTAGACATAAGTTAGTTATACAGCTGTGGTAAAAGAGATTGCTTGTCTTAACCTGATAGATAATTTAATTTCTTTCTTTGGGTCATGTTTGCTAGAAACCGAAAGAAATCAGAGCGCACTCGTATGCATACTAATGGAAGCATTTCCCTCAGAAACAAAATGGCGGCTGCCTAGGAGGAGACATTCATCACCTAGGCTATGGCTTCCATGGTCACAAACAAAACACAGACAAAAAGTTATTCAGGCCTTCCTTGTCTATTGTGTGACAACAGTTTGAAAACATCTGGCCACTGCGTGTGGCTATTACTGGAATAGCAACCAAATTCTAAAGGCGAACCGTTTCGCTATAAAATGGACAACACTACAAAAATGGACAAATGATGTGATTTGTTCCTCTCCAGCAGAACAATACGCGTTGTTAATGATGTATGCAGTTCTGGCCTATAAAAGAACAAGAAGAGCTTTCTACCTATGCTGATATGATATGGCTCACACCAGTGGCGGGGCAAGTAAGGCAGAAGTTAGAGACCCCAACAGTTGGTGGAGCCAGAGCCGCTGTGTCAGGAACTGGCTGTGGTGTAGTGGTTGAGAGCGGTAGTCTTGTAATCTGGTGAACCGGGTTCGCGTCTCCGCTCCTCCACATGCAGCTGCTGGGTGACCTTGGGCCAGTCACACTTCCTTGAAGTCTCTCAGCCCCACTCACCTCACAGAGTGTTTGTTGTGGGGGAGGAAGGGAAAGGAGAATGTTAGCCGCTTTGAGACTCCTTAAAGGGAGTGAAAGGCGGGATATCAAATCCAAACTCTTCTTCTGGATGAGGAAGAGTGGCGGGAGCCCAAGCCCCCCATGGAGAGCACAGAAAATGATGATTTAGATCCTGGGTCCTGGTGGTGGGACACTGAAGCGCAGTCTGCTGAAGGGATGAGCGGGGAGGTGCTAGAAGCAGGGGGTTTGAGAGCGATCGAGTGGGTAAGGAGAAAGAGGGCCTTCTGGGACAGGGTTAGAGGCTCAGAGCCACAGTGTGAGCTCAGGCTCAGATAGGAGTTGGAAGTTGGCTGTGATGGCCTGGGATTTGGACTCGGAGGCTGAACCTGAGGAATCCCAGCCTGCACAGGAGTCCCCGCCTCCAGAACCAGCTGAGCTGGGGCTTGAGCCTGAAAGGTCCTCGCCTGTGCTGGATCCTCAGGTGCAGGCTCCAGCTGAGTCTGCTCTGGCTCCTGAGATGATCGAGGACCCATTGCCTGCAGGTGCTCCACTCTCAGCCCCGTCAGGGGAAGCTGAGGTTGCCTCTGGTTCCGGTAACCCTCCAGCCTCTCCTGAGCTGCAGAGGCTCAGGGCAGAGAGGCAGAGGGAACTAAGTTCCCACAGGAGGAGTGCTTGCCTCCAGGCCAGGGGAGGCGAGTCACCTGTGGACCGGGGCCACCCTAGGCCTCAGGGCAGATAAAAGCCAGCCAGCACCAGTCCCAGGTTGTGGGAGCAACATTTTTGGTAGCCTGTTCCTGCCTGCACCCTGTCCTGCTCTTCTGCCAGAGTTCCTGACCCCACCCGACTCCCCGCCTTGGACCCAGCTACAGCTTTGACGGACGGCCTCCATACAGCACCATCGACCTCGCACTGGACTTGGACCTCGCCGCACAGTTAACCCCCGGGACCAGCACATCGGCCTTGCTACACAACAGCAGGACAGTTCCAGTCCTCCTGGCTCTGCTCCCCCTCTGTCAGACTGCTGCCAGTGACTCCCAGCTTGTTGCCCAGGAATGTACAAAGACAAGAGAGTGTTTCTTACCGCCTGCTTTTTATTCAGTATTTACAGAGAGAAGCTATAGAACCCAGCCTCTTGGATAATGGCATTGTCCCGAGTGAATCTCCACCCCTTGTCTCTCCCACTTCCGCATTCGTCATTCTCATCCTCTCTCCTTCGGGTGCTGCCCTCTGTCTTTGAGCTCTTTGCTCTCCTACTTTCAAGGCTCGCCGGGTTCTGGGAGATTGGGGGGGTGTCCTGGAATGCTTTATAAAGACACTGTGTCCGTCAGCTGTCCCCCCCCCGTTGCTTCCTCCTCCTCCTCTCCCATTGCTTCCCAACTTTTCCCCTCATCTGCCTCTGAGCTGTGACCTCCCTCAAACCCCTGTTGTAAATCTAAACTGCCTTCCTCTTCCTCCTCCCTGGAAGGGTCAAGCTGGGGAGGTGGTCTCCACCATTCCTCCTCTGCTCAGACCCTGACACCTTCTGACACCACGATCGAGGTAGATCAAGGAGAGTCCTGCATGTTGCTGAGCAATGGGCCAGACAGGCCCAGAGAATGAGCTTGCCCTCTCGACGCAGCCTTCGTCTGCTTGGGTGGGATCCAGAATGAAAGGCTAGAGGGGGAAGGGCGGAGCCTGTGGTCAGTTTCAGCAACGTCTTATCTGGATTAAGTAGAACCAGAGGACTCTGCTGTGTTGTCATTTTCTGTTAATAAGGAGCTGGTTGCATTCTGTGCCTGCCCTGTGGTTGACCTGGCTCCTTGACAGCTCCTTGACACAGTGACAGGCAGAGCTGGAACGAATGCCAAGCAGAGCCAACTAATTCGACCCAATCCTCCTCCCTGAGTGTTACTAGGACAACACTGAGATGAAGGAGGAGTAGGAAGGTGGCCACAGTGCCACTGCCTGGACCAGCTGCAAGGAAGGAGGCAGGCAGGAGGGGGTGGACCAATGGCACTTTCTGGCCATAGGTGCCTTCACCCCACTCCCAATAATTTCTTCTTTGAAGATCACTCGTAGTTGAGTAAGATTGTATTCCATAAACACGGTTTTAACAGTGAGTCCATAAGTGACTGTGGAGGCCAATTCTGGATCCACACATCCTTCCACAGTGGGGACATTGGTTTCTGGGCAGGAGTTAATCACGGTGTGGATTTGCCAAGCGTGCCTTCCTCTCAGCACATTTCTCCCTTGCGTCTTGAGTTCGAGTGTCTTCAAAGCCCATGACACCTTTGGTAAAGGCTGTTCTCCAACTGGAGCGCTCGCAGGCCAGTGTTTCCCAGTTGTCAGTGTTTATACTACATTTTTTAAGATTTGCATTGAGAGAGTCTTTAAAACTCTTTTGTTGACGACCAGCATTGCACTTGCCATTTTTAAGTTCGGAATAGAGTAGCTGCTTTGGAAGACGATCATCAGGCATCCGCACGACATGACCAGTCCAACGAAGCTGATGTTGAAGAATGGTGATCTTTGCTTCTTCCAGTACACTGATATTAGTTCGCCTGTCTTCCCAAGTGATGTGTAAAATAACATATTTGAGCCACCCACCAAAGTTGATGGGCATTGCTGCCTTTCTTTCTTTTCCACGTTTGGATTCCATTTCTCAACAAGCCCTGTAAACAAACTTGTAAAAGGGGTGCTGGATGGCAAGAGAGCTGGGATTGGGCAGAAGCCTCTGACATCGTTTCTTACAGCCCTTGCGATTGGAGAGGAGAGAGAGAAAGAGAGACAGAGAGTTCTGCTAGGACAAGAAAGGAAACAGCTTTCAGGTATTTATCATTTTTAAAGAATTAAACTAGGAGCACCTAATTCAGATGACTTGGAGTATAAAGCTCTCCACCTATCAGCATCACGGCGCCTTTCTAATATTGCTTCCCAATTGTCAGGCACTGCTGAAGTGTGTGCGAGAAAGTGCAAGTCATAGAATTCGTAGCCTGGAGAGCTCCTTGGGGAAATGTTTTAAGTGCTCAGCTCTAGAAAACAGTGTTGTCAGGAGAAACTAGACTAAATGCTAAAGGAGTGATCCCATTTCCATTAAATCAATGATGGCCAAACTTGGCCCTCCAGCTGTTTTGGGACTACAATTCCCATCATCCCTGACCACTGGTCCTGTTAGCTAGGGATGATGGGAGTTGTAGTCCCAAAACAGCTGGAGGGCCAAGTGTGGCCATCACTGCATTAAATAAATGAAAAGGCACCTGCAGTATGGATTGGGACCACAGCATGCCGGAAGGTGTTTTCCTCTCCAAAGAGTAGCTTTGTAGAGCGGAGTTTTCCAGTCCTTCTCATGGAAATGTGATTGTGCATTTCATATGTCATTTAGTTTGACAGTCTAGGTTCTGAGGCAGGGGTTGCAAAGGATTTTGGCTCCATGGACCAGATCCTTATCAGGATCGTTCTCGTGGGCCAGGTTTCACAAACAGGTGGAGCATAAAACGATTAAAAATTAAGCGGGGGGAAAAGACAAGGTAATAAGGCAACAGTAGGATGACACGTGTCTATCTATGTTATCAAAACCATTCCTTAACCCTTCCTTAATGTGAAAAACCATGAGTGTAGATCTGCCCTAAGACATTTTGCCAGAAGTAAGACAGTCATTAAGGGATGCGGGTTAAACCACAGAGCCTAGGACTTGCCAATCAGAAGGTCGGCGGTTTGAATCCCCACGATGGGGTGTGCTCCCTTTGCTCTGTCCCTGCTCCTGCCAACCTACCAGTTCGAAAGCACGTCAAAGTGCAAGTAGATAAATAGGTACCAATCCGGCGGGAAGGTAAACAGCGTTTCCATGCGCTGCTCTGGTTCGCCAGAAGCGTCTTAGTCATGCTGTCCACATGACCCTGGAAGCTGTACACTGGCTCCCTCAGCCAATAAAGCGAGATGAGCGCCGCAACCCCAGAGTCGGCCATGACTGGACCTGATGGTCAGGGGTCCTTTAAAACAGCCATTTGTTGTTTTTTGGGGGGGGTGCTATTCCCGCACCTCTTCCTTTTGTGGCCATACACCCTTCTTTGGCATGACCAAATGGGCACTCCAGGCTGAGGGAAGCTTTGTGCCCTTGGAAGCAGGTGACCAGAGGGATAAGGCTGGACCAGACAGCCTGCCTTCTTCAGAAGTCATGATGATGTGAAACATGATGGTATGAAGACACCCAGCGGAACCTGAGCATCTTGTGCATAATTTCCCTTTTCACATCCAAGCATTCGATGGATATTTCCAATTTCTTGACTTTTTGACAGCACCGGAGCAATGAGCGGGAGAAGAGTCATCCATTACTTTATTGGAATGCCAGAAGCACATAATGTTTATTAATAAAGAGCGTGGTTTACATACATTTTACTATTATTGACCATAAACTGGTGTATATTACAAGCAAGGGTGAAATTACCGGCTAATTAGCCTGGGAAGAGCATGTTTAATGGAATGTATAAATCTAGCTTCTCCGCAGCCATAAGGGTCTTATTCATTAAATGCTCACATAGGAAGCCTTTATGCTGAAACAGGGGATTTTGATACATAATTCAAGGTTAAATTATCCACCTTGAGATCTACAAAATCAAAACAGCATAATGCTCCAGTTCCTTTGACTCTGGAAATTGGGACAGCTTTAAGAAGCAGGGTTCTTTTCATCAAATTTATTTCGGGAAGGTTGGGTCGAAGACTGAGACAAAACCCCTCACATGTTCCAGAAAATTCTGAAGCAGAAGGGAGCAGTCGTCTACACGGGTCAACACAAATGAAGGTTTTCGCCTGGGCAAAGTCAAGCACTTCTTTAAAATTGCACTGAGTGATTTCAGAAGGCATTAAACATATGTGTAAGAACCTCCCATGGAATTTTAAAAGTGCTTAAGCAATGGCTGAGCGGCTGAACGGCATCTTAATTCCTGGTACTTCTAGATGTGCCCCAAAATGCTATGAATGTGCATCCGTTCTGAGGAGGAGGAGGCACAATGTGACAAATTGGGGTGGTTGTTTTGAACAGGAGCTCCTGTGTACTTCTGCAAGAAGGAATTTGTTTTCTTTTTAAAAAAAAACACTAAAATAATAATAATAATAATAATAATAATAATAATAATACCCCACCCATCTGATTGGATTGCCCTAGCCACTCTGGGCAGCTTCCAGCATATATACATCCTTTTGGCACAGAAGTTGTTGTAACATTTTAATTTATCTACCTCTCTGCTACCTACCGTATTTTTCCGTGTATAAGACTAGGGGTTTGGGTTTTTGACCAAAAAAAGAGGTTTAAAATTGGGGCTCGTCTCATACACAGGTAGTGCTGAGGGGTGTTTTCTTAATCTGGAGTCCCCCAAAATAGGGGGCGTCTTATACATGGGGGCGTCTTATACATGGAAAAATACGGTACTCCTTGTTGCTGCTTCCTTGTATAATGGCAGCCCAGGCAGCAGCAAGAACAACAGCACCACTTTCTTTTTTAAGGTAGGCACTGCTTTTTATCTAAATCTATCTAGATACAGAGCTAGAGCTATAATTTCCTTGTTCAGAATCCATCACCAAAATTCTCCTGCTTTGTCAGAAGGCATCATAGTACCACCAAAGGCATGGTGCAAGGAATGGGGAAGAAGAAGAAGAGTTTGGATTTGATATCCCGCTTTATCACTACCCAAAGGAGTCTCAAAGCGGCTAACATTCTCCTTTCCCTTCCTCCCCCACAACAAACACTCTGTGAGGTGAGTGGGGCTGAGAGACTTCAAAGAAGTGTGACTGGCCCAAGGTCACCCAGCAGCTGCATGTGGAGGAGCGGAGACGCGAACCCGGTTCCCCAGATTGCAAGACTACCGCTCTTAACCACTACACCTCACTGGCTCTCACACCACACTGTGTGACCCTCCAGATGTTGCTGGACTACAGCTCCCATCATCCCTGGTCATCGACCACACTGGCAGGGGGCAATGGGCAATGGAGGCCAACGTCATCTGCCGAGCCTCAGCTTCCCCAGCCCTGGCATAATGGAACCACAAAGTGATAATAATAGGAAGTGGGGAATATCTGTGCCCCCTGAGCTATGCTCCTGCCTTTGAGATAATATCACACTGTCCCCCGAAGCACTGAAACTCCACTGGCACCCAGATCTCCCTCTGCTCACCCTCCTTCTGGCTTCTGAATGAAAATGCATTTCCACCATTGTGCCCATTGCATTTCGATCAGTTTGTCCCAGAGCTGGACCTTTAACAAGAGAGAGATCAGAACGCATAGGTGCAATGATAGGAGAAGCTGCACCAGCAGGATTTTTCCCTATCCCACGGCTGTCAGACGTCATGCAATGGAGGAATATTGAGGGCGAGGTTTCCTGATGTTACAAAAGTTGGGTGTCATCCCCACTCTCTGCAAGATTCCAGGGGGTTCCAGGCACTCACCCAGGGTCTGTGCTCCTTTAGAGAACTGAGACACAGCAGAGACTGTTGTAGCTTTAAGAAATATGGTTTATTCACCTATTTACACCTTCATTCTGCATGGAGAGAGTCCAGATCTTACAGCATGGTCCTCCCAGGCTTCTCTCCCGGCCTGCCTTCGGCCAGCCTGCCCAAGATGGATCCCAATCTTTCTTCCCTCCCCCCCCCCCCGCTTCTTCTTCCCAGCACACTTTGCTAAAGAATCTCTTTACCTGACACTTCAAACCCACACCCCATCACCGTGGCAACCTCTGTCTGCCCAGGCCCAGGCTCTGAGAGGGACCATCAACTCCTTCTGTCATGTTCATGCCTGTATCCCAGGTGAGGCATGGCCACTGACCTCCGACCTTCCCTTCATTTCTCCCAAAAATTTATCAAAATTTACTTTGCGTCATATATAAAGGTAAAGTTAAAGGGACCCCTGACCATTAGGTCCAGTCGTGACCGACTCTGGGCTTGCGGCGCTCATCTCGCTTTATTGGCCGAGGGAGCCTGCGTACAGCTTCCGGGTCATGTGGCCAGCATGACTAAGCCATTTCTGGCGAACCAGAGCAGTGCACGGAAATGCCATTTACCTTCCCGCCAGAGCGGTACCTATTTATCTACCTGCACTTGACATGCTTTCGAACTGCTAGGTTGGCAGGAGCAGGGACTGAGCAACGGGAGCTCACCCCATCGCGGGGATTCGAACTGCCGACCTTCTGATTGGCAATCCTAGGCTCTGTGGTTTAACCCACAGTGCCACCCGCGTCCCTTGTGTCATATATACTCGTTATAAATTGCTGTTTCGATGAGGATAATGCTTCTCAACATGAGGCCCATCAGAAACACTGAAAGAAAATCAGGAAGTCTTAACTTAGGAACTTAACTGGGAAGCCCACTCGGGGTCTGATAAAGTGAGCAGTGCTGGCTTACTCTAAGAGTTCCTGTAAACACTGGGTTCATAAGGACTAGAAACCCATTGTTTTAAAAGCAGACATGATAAGGACTGATGAATTCTGCCCTCCAGCATTTTCATCCCCACGCCGACCGAGTTCAGTTCTTGCAGAACTGAAAACAAGCTGTCTCCCCACCCCCAATTATATATATAACGTAGCATCCCAGTGGAGAGGGGAGGAGGGGGAAAACATTGCACAGCCTTTTGACTAAATCCTGCCTTTTGGCTCAGTCTGCTTTTTACTAATCAGACCAATATGAGCCACGTCTGGGCCAATTCTGAGATATGTGAAGGACCTTGATAAACACCAAGCACAGGCGAGCTTCAGTCAAGTGTGGGTGGTCAGAGAAACCCAGGATGCCACTGGAAACCAAAGCCCCTAACTCATCAGAAAGCTCTCCTGCTCTTATCGAAGGGCCACTTGTTTCACGCCTCGCAAAAACTGGCCCGGGCGATGCCCAGCTGAAGTCCTGCCGGTATTACGGGAAGCCTTTCCGCCAGTTCCAGTCTCTTGCCACGAACTGTTTGGTGACAAGCTTGCGCTGCGGCCGACTCGTAACAAAGATTTCCTCTCATGTCAGCTGCCGAACCAGGTCTTTAGAGAAGGAAATTGGAAAGTTGGCTAAGAAAAGTCCGATTCGGACCAAATTAATTCCGACCAGCTTTATTTCCAATCTGATTTCCATTTGCCTTCTCAACAAGGCCCACAATCCCTGAACCAAACCCGTGGCTGTATATGTTAGGGGGAAGTATTTAAAGAGCTAGCGGCACCACTTCAGTCTACCCGATTCCTGGACCAATCCATTCAGCCTCCCTGCGTGAAGATAATGCGACATGACACCATGAAAACGTCTGTAATTCCAGATTATGGATTTACTCTGTCAGAATTGAGGAGAGATTCTGGTTTTAACAAACCAAACCGTAGGATTTGTGTTCAGGAAATGTTATTTAGTAAAGCTTTTGGAATCTTTCCCACCAAGGCTGAAGCTTTTTCCCTTCCCCTTTCGACATTTGCCAGGTTTGTAGGAAGACTCTTCCACGTAATTAGAAGTTTAATGCTACCCTCTTCCGAACATAGTGGGTATTGCAGTCCCTCGCCAGATGTGTCTGTCAAAGGAGCTGCAAAAACGAAGCCAGGGTGAGAGATCTGAATAGGAGCTCTTTGGAAAAACTTATTTAAGTTTCTGTTGCAAATTCACCTGAAGTTCGAAATGCAATAAAGATTCCAAAGATCAAGGATGGCATTCTGCTACGTTTTACTTACAGTAAAGGGACCCCTGACCATTAGGTCCAGTCGTGACCGACTCTGGGGTTGCGGCGCTCATCTCGCTTTATTGGCCGAGGGAGCTGGCGTACAGCTTCCGGGTCATGTGGCCAGCATGACTAAGCTGCTTCTGGCGAACCAGAGCAGCGCATGGAAACGCCGTTTACCTTATTTTAGAGTAAAGAACCCTCCGTGAGCTCCTTGAGTGGCAGGCGGAATGAAAATGTAATGAAGAAAGGGAAGGTTGGAGGAAGGCTTTCGGGAGAACAGGCACTTGAGAGACCTGAACAAGGAATCCTAATGCATGGAGGGGCTGTGCTGGCCCACCCACAATGATCATAGCTGTCAACTTACAGATTTAAAAATAAGGGACCAGCAGCCTCAAAAATAAGGGATCAGCAGCCAAAAATAAGGGATTTTGATTGGCTTAGTTGGAAGGTATGCTAAGCAGCACGTTGGGGCTGCCGTCGTCCTGGCGCAAGGAGTTCTATCAGCCCTTCCCTGCCCAAGAGGGAGGGAGGGAGAGAGACTCTTGCCCACGCCACCCACGAGCCCGGTTGTTGCACCGCAGTGGCCACTGAAGTGCCACCCTTCTGCGTCCCTCCCCATCCCCTCCTCTTCCTCCTCCCTCAGGCTGCCTCCTCAGCCGCCGCTGCCACTGCCGCCTCCGGCTTCCCCTGGCAGCACTGCGGAAGTCTCGCAAGAGAGGGGCTGCCTGCCCGCCCGCCGCCACCCGTCTCCTCACGACACGCCCCTGAGGGGGGAAAGGGAGAGACGGAGACGTGGCAGCTCGTGCGCGTGCTCTCTTGCACAGCAGAGGACCCTGAGCCGCTGCTTCCCTCCCGAGCCGGGTGAGCATGAAACCTGGGAAATTTAAGAGACATCATCAATCCGGGACAGCAGCGGGAAACGGCGCTGGGATAATGGAGTTTCCCGCCAAATAAGGGACGGTTGACAGCTATGACAATGATCCTGTTGCCAGGCCGCTCTATCTGAATGCGCAGGAAAGAGTGGAGAGTGCTTAGTCTGATTCCTGCAATCAGGTATTCTGACTACTCAGGTGTCCTAATGTCTTATTCCTGCCTTCGTGCTTTAAAATAGGGATGGGGGAGATATTTGATTCGGTTCACCCTCGAAAGGGGAACCTAACTAATTTGTGCTTTCTGAAAGAATGCAAAAACTGAAGCCCAGCCATCCCTTGACATTTTGCAGTGCCAGTCGAGAAATGATTACAAAAATGCATATACAGTAGTACCCTGCAAGACGAATGCCTCAGAAGACGAAAAACTCGCAAGACGAAAGAGTTTTTCGTTTTCTGAGGTGCTTCGCAAGACGGATTTCCCTAAGGGCTTGCTTCGCTAGACGAAACGGCCCTGCCTCTCCTGTCATGGCGACGGTCACTGCACGCACGCACGCTTGCTTCCCCGCTCCTCCGGCTCCCTCCCACCTTCCGCTGATGGTTGGTGCCTTGCGCCGCTGCCCACCCCCCTCACGCGCTCCCCTCAGAAAGCCGTTCCGCCAGCGCCTCTCTCTCCCTGGTGGTGGTTCTGCCGAGTCGCGCTCCTAAGTCCCACCGCCCTCCGGCAGCCGCGTCGCACGGTGGCCACAACGCGCGGGTGAGTCCGAGGTACCGGCTGCGGCAGCTGTCCTGCTTCTCCCAGCCCCTCCCCGCCGTTGTCAGTGTTTAAATGCAGTGGTGCTTTGCAATATGAAAAAACTCGTAGAACGAAAAAACTCACGGAATAAATTAATTTCGTCTTGCGAGGCACCACTGTATCGGGGTCCCTAAAAATGCATATATTGGTGGCAACAAAATACAGAAATGCATTATGTGGGGGGATGGGTTGCTTTGCAACACTGTGTGTGTTGGGCAAAAATGCATACAAGGACAGACCCTCCAGCTGTCCCTGTTTTCCAGGGATGTCCCTGATTTAGAGAAGCCATCCCAGTTTATTCAAAATGAGAGTACCCCTAAACATTTTTAAAGGGGGGGAAAGCACTGCCTATAGCTACCTTGGAACGAAATAATTATTTCAGACCCTCCAAGTGTCCTTATTTTCCAGGGACAGTTCCAGATTTACAGAAGCCATCCTGGTTTCGGATTTCATCCCAGAATGTCCCACTTTTCCTTAAGAGGTCCCTATTTTCATTGGAGAAATGTTGGAGGGTATGGAGTTATCCAGCCCCAAGCCGTCTGAAGGCAATCCTGTATAGGGAAGGGTTGTTGTTTTTTAATATTTAATGTTTTATTATGTTTTTATGTATGTTGGAAGCTGCCTCAAGTGGCTGGGGCAACCCAGTCAGATGTGTGGGGTATAAATAGTGAAATGATCATTACGGAAGGGGACGTCCGTATTTTCATCGGAGAAATGTTGGAAGGTATGCAAGGATGTGTATCTTCTGAGAAACTCACGAGAAAATGCTATGAATTTTTGCGGTGACTTAAAAAAAAATCAGAAGCTGTCAAGATGTGGAAAACTGATCTTAAGATTGGGAAAGAAAGAAAGAAAGAAAGAAAGAAAGAAAGAAAGAAAGAAAGAAAGAAAGAAAGAAAGAAATTGAGAGGAAGTGAAACTCACATATTTCTGCGTCCGCTAGCTGTGATTACAACTGGTTGCATACTACCCTGGCATCTTAGAGAGGGTGAAGTGTGGCTCAGAAATGTTTTCAAAAAATTTGTTTGTACAAGCTCCATTAAAATGGCATTTGGGCACTGATTGAACAAACTGAGGTGTGTGTGTAAATTTCTCTCCCCCAGTTTCCAGCTTGACCCAACCGCCAATGATGGCATGGCCGGATTGCTGCAAGGATACCTAATCCACACAATGAGATCTTAGGCATTCCTAGTAGCCAGTGAATTAAGATTGATTTCACATTGATGGACTTGCCTGGGGCCTCTGGGACACACACAGACACAATGCACACACACACACAGGCCTTTCAGGGTCAAGAGTAGATCGCCTTCTGTTCGCCACGCATTGAAACGTTGCCTTCCAAGGGAGAAGCCAAAAGATCCAGCCGTTTTCCCGCTCTGCATTCTAAAAATAAGCCAGGGCTGTTCATTCCGTTATTTATTTTTCTCTAATTAAAAGTCACTTTAACACAAGGCATTATCTGCTTCCTCCAGGATGTGAATTAATCATGGTGTCTATAGTCCTAATTGACGCAGTTCTGCAAGCCCACCATGGTGCTAATGGGCACTTAATCAGAGAGTGCACAGTTGCGTGGGAAGGATTATGATGCCGGTGGTGAAACATTTTTTTAATTTTTTATTTAACGAGAACGAGAGAGAGAGAGAGAGAGAGAGAGAGAGAGGAAACAAGGTTTTGATAGGTGCCCGCTATGTGAAAACAGTTAACCTTTCAGTCCTGAAGCGCTGGTTGAGATACCACTTTCTGAAATATTATGAAATAAGGGGAAGGGGGTTTGCTTACCAAAGAAAACGGAATATATCCTTTTAAAGATAAGGAACTTGCCCGGCTCCCTGGTTCTTAGAGTTCCGTTAAGGGCGAGATGGTGGTTTCGCTGCCGACATACTCCCCGGGCCCAATGTGCAGGACCACACAAGGAGAAATAATAGAAGCCACTTGATATTATTCGCACCCCTGTTATTAACGTATTAAGGCTGCTCAGCAAAGGCAGGGGCGGCGCTGGAATATCAGGCCGGCGGCTATATTAAGGTTTTGGCTCTTTTGCAGCGGTGGGACTTGGAGGTCTATTTCAGCGTGGATAGCAGAGAGGAGTGCCAATCCTGAAAGCTGGTTAATCCTGACCTTCAAGCAAGGAAGCCAATAAAATGAGCTCTGGGATTTACGACTAGCAGGGGAATAGTTGGTGACATCAAAATTCTCTTTCTGCCTTATGAAAACAACAACAACAAGGTCAGCTTCTGCATGCTGGGCCCACTATCGACATCGCTTTCTCTTACGAATTTTTCTCTGTGCCCCCCAGGGTTTGAGAGATAAGGCAGTCCCTGCCAGCCTGCTCACAATCTAGCAGACATGACACAAAAGGGGGAAAGGGAACAGGGACTGAAGAGAGAAGCGAGCGAAACCAAGCACCAGTTGTTGAGGTTACAGCGACACCTTGGTTCTCAAACTTAATCCGTCCCGGAGGTCCGTTCCAAAAACAAAGCGTTCCAAAACCAAGGCGCGCTTTCCCATAGAAAGTAATTCAAAATGGATTAATCCGTTCCAGACTTTTAAAAACAACCCCTAAAAACAGCAAATGAACGTGAATTTTACTACCTAACGAGACCATTGATCCATAAAATGAAAGCAATAAACAATGTACTGCAGTCACACAATCAATCAATCAGTAGCTGAACTGGGTTCCACACAGTCACCCCCCTCAAAAAAATATAAAAGGCAAAAGAAATAGCAAAAACAGAGAGACCTCAGCGTAACACTCAAAACGGAAGCATTAACACTCAAAACAGAGCATGTTCGACTTCCGAAAAAAGTTCGCGAACCGGAACACTTTCTTCCGGGTTTGCAGTGTTTGGGTTTCAAGTCGTTTGAGTACCAAGGCATCTGAGAACCAAGGTACCACTGTACATCAACTCAGCAGAATCACCTGACCTGGACAGGTGGGGCCCCCTGCCTTTTAAGTAGACGTAACCCTTATCCCAATGTTGATTTCCACCAGGTAGGCTGCTTGCCTATGAAAATCAGGCAGTGCTGGCCCAAGGCATTCCATTGAGTGAAAAGGAACCCAAATGGACCAGCAGTTTACAGAGTCCGCTTGTGCCTTTCAGACTCCAGTTCCTCATTTCATGTCTGCCAGTGGCGTAGCGTGGGGGGTGCAGGGGGGGCCGGCCGCACCGGGCGCAACATCTGGGGGTTAGGGTTAGGGGGCACAAATCCACGGCTTAGGGGGCGCAAATCCACGGGTTAGGGGGTGCAAATCCACGGGTTAGGGGTCGCAAATTACTTGCCTTGCCCCGGGTGCTGACAACCCACGCTACGCCACTGATGTCTGCTCCCCTCTGCTTCCTGATGGTGCAGGAAGCAGGGTTCCCTTCAGCCTCCCGCATGGCTGGGTGGCCCCTAAAATGGTGTTTAATGTGCACCCAGTTCCCACAGTCAAGTTCCTCTACACACAAGCAGCCACAATGACCTGCGGATAGGAGAGGGGGATAAATTCAGTTTGCACTTTTATGGTGAGTCTACCTCATTTTCCCTTTGGGTTTTTTTTTTTAAATCATTTTTATTTGGTTTCACAGTACAATACAAAATTATTTTAAAAATTCAAATACATATCCATATGCAGAGATTCCTCTGAATCTGAGGACTATCCCCACCCCCTCCCTGGAGTCCCAATTTAAACATTTAAAACTGCATTTTCTTCTAAGCTCTAAGTATTGTATCAATCCACATTTTCCATGATAATTGTTAAAATACAAGTGAAATCAAAATCCTGCCAATGTCTCCATCTGCTTACAGTGGTCTCTTAAATAACTTATAAATTGTTCCCATTCTTTTGTAAAGTTTTTGTCCTCTTGGTTCGTGAGTTTTCCAGTCAGCTTTGCCTTTTCAGCATAGTCCATCAGCTCGGTTTGCCATTCTTTTCTGGTAGGGACTTTATCTTCTTTCCATCCCTGCGCTAGTAGCATTTGGGTGGCTGTTGTCCTGTACATAAAAAGTCTTTTCTGGTCCTTTGGAATATCGGTACCTGTAATTCCTAATAAAAATGCTTCTGGTTTTTTTAACAAAGGTTATTTATTTATTTTTCCCATTTCATTGTATATCATCTCCCAGAAAGCTTTTACCACCTTACAGGTCCGCCACATGTGTTAAAAGGTACCTTCTTTTTCTTTACATTTCCAGATGGAAATACCTAAATACCTAATTTTCCCTTTCTGCAGCATGCATGCTCATGGAGTAACTGGTTGCTTCCATGTTTTGAAAACTAATGAATCATCCATTCCTCTAGGGGTGGGGAGTCTGTGTCCCTTCAGAGGCTGCCTTACACTACGTCAGACTGCAAGCTCTCCCCCCCCCCCAATTTGCGCTGAAAGAACTTGATGCTTCGCTCATGCTCTAGCACATGCGCATGAAATATCAATGGTTTGCAGGCACTCCCACCCAACATGTGCTAAGTAATTGCAGGACCTCAAAGAGCCTGCTGCTGCCTTCCACTTATGGTCCCCAGTCCAACTCAATGGTGTAACGTTGGAAAATGTTGATCACTTCTCCTACCTGGGCAGTTATCTTTCCACAAGGGCCAACACTGATGCTGAAATCCAGCATCGCCTGAGCTCTGCGAGTACAGCTTTCTCCCAATTGAAGTGCAGAGTGTTTGAGGATGGGGGCATTCGCAGGGAAACCAAAATGCTTGTTTACAAAGCTATTGTACTACCAACCTTATTGTATGCTTGTGAAACATGGACCACTTATAAACGCCATCTCCAACTCCTCAAAAGTTTTCATCAATGGTGTCTCTGAAAAATGTTACACATCACTTGGGAAGACAGGTAAACTAATGCCAGTTCACTGGAACAAGCAAAGATTACCAATGTCGAAGCAATGATTCTTCAACATCAACTTCGTTGGACTGCTCATCTTGTGTGGATGCCTGATGATCGTCTTCCAAAGGAAGTACTCTATCTGAACTTAAAAATGGAAAGCGTAATGCTGGTGGTCAACAGAGGTTTAAAGACTCTCTCAAGTCAAATCTTTAAAAAATGTAGTATAAACACCAACATCTGGGAAACACTGGCCTGCGAGCCTCCAGTTGGAGAACAGCCTTTACCAAAAGTGTCATGGACTCTGAAGACACTCAAACTCAGAACACAAGGGAGAAACGTGCTAAGAGGAAGGCACGCTTGGCAAATCCACACCGTGATCAACTCCCGCTCGGGAACCCATGTCCCCACTGTGGAAGAATGTGTTGATCCAGAATTGGCCTCCACAGTCACTTACGGCCTCATTGTTAAAACCGTGTTTATGGAAGACAATCTTACTCGGCTACGAGTGATTGCCAAAGAAGAAGAAGAAGAAGGTCTCCAGTCCACCAAAAGGCCCATGGACTTTGCCCAGGCAGTGTCAGGGACTGGCTGGATGAGGAAGAGTGATGGGATTCGACTGCCCAAGTGGGACAACATGGAAGAAGAAGCCTTAGACTCTGGATTGTGGTGGTGGGATACAGGAGAGCAGTCTGGGGGAAGGGATGAGCTGGGAGGTGCTAGAAGCAGGAGCTTTGAGTGGTCAAGGGGTGTCAGAAGAAGGAGGCCCTTCCAGGACAGGGCTGGAGGCTGAGAGTCGAAGTGTGGGTGCAGACTCAGACAGAGAGGATCAGAGGTTGTCTTTGCCACCCAGCAGCCGTACAGTCCCTGTCCTACTGATTCTTCTCCTCCTCTGACACCCCATTCTAGGAAGGTCCTGCAATGCCTCAAACTGAGTGAGGAGGCTAAGTGTTCTTACTTTCTGTGAATAAGAGCTAGTTGTGTGACTCCCATTATTTCCTGCTCTGTGGATGACCTGCGCTCGCCTGACAACTCCTTGACAAACAGAGAGCGGGAGGCAGCTGCAGGGGGTGGAGAGAGATGGACACTTGAAGGATCTGTTTCCGCCCCACAGGGAAGGGACCAGAACCACATGCATCACCCTGTGCAGGAAAACAACACTATGTGATAGGATTGTGGAGTAAGTCTGGGCTTCACCTCTGAGGTCCTTTCGAAAGCTGTGGTTTTATATAGGCAAAATAGGATTCCGCAGAAAGAGAGACAGCTGAAGTGGTTTATTAATTTAACAGACGAGTCTGCTAAGTATCTATTTACATGACTAAAGAGTGCAGGTGACTGGTTGCCACGGAAACTTCTAAGTGGAAATTCTTACAGAAGGGAACAGGTCTTCCCCCTTCCCCTGACTGGAAGTGAGTGTAAGAGATCAACAGAGGTAGGCCAGTCTAGTCGGGAGCTGGGAAAATGCAAGAGGCTGATTTGTGTCCTGTGCTATTGTCTACTTAGGATATGCGCCTGGTGGGAGAGGAAGATCTGTAGGAGTGTAGCTTTGTTGTTGTTTAGTCATTCAGTCGTGTCCGGCTCTTCGTCACCCCGTGGACCAGAGCACGCCAGGCACTCCTGTCTTCCACTGCCTCCCGCAGTTTGGTCAGATTCATACCGGTAGCTTCGAGAACACTGTCCAACCATCTTGTGCTCTGTCGTCCCCTTCTCTTTGTGCCCTCCATCTTTCCCAACATCAGGGTCTTTTCCAGGGAGTCTTCTCTTCTCATGAGGTGGCCAAAGTATTGGAGCCTCAGCTTCACGATCTGTCCTCCCAGTGAGCACTCAGGGCTGATTTCCTTAAGAATGGAGAGGTTTGATCTTCTTGCAGTCCATGGGACTCTCAAGAGTCTCCTCCAGCACCATCAAATCAAAAGCATCAATTCTTCGGCAATCAGTCTTCTTTATGGTCCAGCTCTCACTTCCATACATCGCAAAGGCACCAGCATTTTAATCGACCTTGAGTCCCTCCAGACAGCCTGTTCATTGAGCATGCATCCTCATTTGCTTGTGCCAAGCTTACATGGGGGGGGGGGGGCGTTTCCAATTGGATCTGGTCTTAATTGAGCATTTGTTTTTGCTTATTTACAGGGTGGCCATAATACAAGGAGCATTTGCCCTCCGTTCATCCTGATTGGATTGGCAAACGTTGCTGTTCATCTTTTCACGTCCCCATTACTTTCCAAACTGCAAAAGTCAGTGGCGATCTTTTGGGGGCGGGTGGAGTTTGGGTCAATTTATTGCACTATGGCAACAGAACACTTTAAATATGCAAACCCAGAGCTCTGGTCTGCAATCGGACCACAACTTGTTGACCGTCTGGAGTCGCACCCTCAGTCTAAGGAAATGAAACCTGAGAAATGTGCTGGTACCCCTGAAATCTCCCACCTCTGAGACTGATTGGCAACCAGGTCACAAGCGAAGACATTCATTGCTATTGGAAAGAGGCCCTCCAGGGAAGAAACTGATGTGAATGGCATCATTTTCCTGTGGTCCATCTTGGGGTCTGTTGTTGGGTTGGAAATAATTGGCAGACGAGTTGAAGGTGTCCATGTGGGAGGCATCTCATAGCTCGAGGCTAAGAGAGTCCCTTTTATTGTATATTACCTCCATTGCAGCATATACGCTTGGTGCTGATTGGATAAACGTGGGCTACGTATAAGCGTCACACATATTACATATACATATGATAGAGTTACACGCAGGCATTACACATCTTACTACCTAGAAACAGTACAGGGACATGCTATCTATGATAGATAGGGGATGTTACGCAGGGATTATATAGAAGCACTTAACATTCTTCTAGTCTGTGGTAATAAACGGGGGAAGTTTATAGTTAGATTACAGGGTCATGACATCAGCTTAGAGAGTTAGCTTTCCATACCAGGGTACCGTGCCAGGGTCAAACAGAAGGCACAAAGCGAGAACTTTCACCTACGCAGCGCCTCTAAGATATGCAATAGGAACATAGGGGGGACAGGACGAAACACATCCCTCTAGTCACATAGGGATCCGGAATACACACTACAAACTGTAGTCCCAGTGCCTTGGCCATGGGTGAAATGAATTCTCGGGGGATCGACTTCTCTTGCCCTAGGCTAGGGCTGCGGAAGATGATAGCAGGTGCTAAGCACCTGTCTTGTAGGGCCTTCCTCTGCCTGACCTCGTCACGAGGAATTGAGGGACCTAGGCAGAGCTTCTCTCCCAGAATGAGCTGCTTTTGTAACTGTAGGTGCCAATGATTATTCAGCCTGCAGACTCCTGCGTAGATCACGTTCGTACCCTACATTTAAATTACACATTGTACTTGGATGCCCAATCTGCAGTGTTCCCCCCCCCCCAGAACTTACATTGTTGCTCCGCCTAATTCATTCGTTTTCACATCCAGACCATCCATTTAAACTACGTTTAAAGCACAACACTTCCACAAAAGAATCATGGGAAATTGTTTGTTAAGAGTGCTGCGACTTATAGCCCTGTGATTATTTGGGAGAAACCACGTTCTTGAAAGGTATGTCGTGGGTGTGATCTTTGCAGAAGTTAAACCATGTGCTTTAAGAGCATGGGGATAAGTGTGGCCACACACAACTCAGGACCTGTAACACCAAACTACAGGCCCTCTCTCTCGAGGTGCTTCCAGACTGCCAGAATGTTTGGTTGGGATCCAAGCACAACCCAGTAAATTCCAGCTGTGCAATTAAAGTTGATTTGGCACAAAGTTGTTTCACATTACAGTGGTACCCCGCAAAACGAATGCCTCGGAAGACGAAAAACTCGCTAGACGCAAGGGTTTTTCGTTTTCTGAGGTGCTTCGCAAGACGGATTTTCCTAAGGGCTTGCTTCGCTAGACGAAACGGCCCTGCCTCTCGTGTCATGGCGACGGTCACTGTACGCACGCACGCTCGCTTCCCCGCTCCTCCGGCTCCCTTCCACCTTCCGGCTGATGGCTCTTCCGGCTCCCTCCGACCTTCCGGCTGACGGTTAGTGCCTCGCGCCGCTGCCCACCCCCCTCGTGCGCTCCCCTCAGAGAGCCGTTGCCGCCAGCAGCCAGCGTTGCAGCTGGAGTCGCGCTCCTGAGCCCCGCCGCCCTCCAGCAGCCGCGTCGCACGGTGGCCACAAGGCGCGGGTGAGTCTGAGGTACCGGCTGCGGCAGCTGTCCTGCTTCTCCCCGCCCCTCCCCGCCATTGTTAATGTTTAAATGCAGTGGTGCTTCACAAGACAAAAAAACTCACAGCAGCCTGATTAACAATAGCCCGATACAGTGGTACCTTGGTTCTCAAACTTAATCCGTTCCGGGAGTCCGTTCAACTCCTGAAACCATTTAGAAACCAAGGTGCAGCTTCTGATTGGCTGCAGGCGCTTCCTGCACTCAATCGGAAGCTGCGAAAGCCACGTCATTCGACTTCCAAAAAACACTCGCAAACCAGAACACTTACTTCCGGGTTTGCGGCATTTGGGAGTCAATTTGTTCCACAACTAAGCCATTCGAGAACCAAAGTACAGTGGTACCTCGGGTTAAGAACTTAATTCATTCCGGAGGTCCGTTCTTAACCTGAAACTGTTCTTAACCTGAGGTACCACTTTAGCTAATGGGGCCTCCCGCTGCCACCGCGCGATTTCTGTTCTCATCCTGAAGCAAAGTTCTTAACCTGAGGTACTATTTCTGGGTTAGCAGAGTCTGTAACCTGAAACACCTGTAACCCGAGGTACCACTGTACCACGGCACTGGAAACAACCTATAGAAATCCCCATTGAAATCTGGTTCAATAATATTTGGAATGTGGCTCTATCGGAATGCCTCACTTGCCAAAGCAGGATAAACAGAGGGATTTCAAGGCTAGACATTTTTGGTGACACTTGTCTTCCTTTCTTTTCCTTTATCAATGAGGCAGAACATACTTTCATTCTACCCACCGCACAAGAATCACTGCGGAGAGGATACTTGAGTTGATAATGCTTAAATAAACACATTGCTTGTGTCCTGCGTAGGAAGTTTAAAAGACAAGTTGCTGCAGTTCTATGTTGCTGTTCTTGTATTTACAAGAAAACCAATAAAAATATTTAGGGGGAGGGGAGGTTGATCTGGCACACAAAGAAATCAGGAGGAATGATGATCAATAAAATGTGTTCTCCCTAGCAGAGAGTGTGTGTGTTGCGGTGGGGGATACAAGCCACCCCATTGTTGCTGGGTGGATTTGCGGAGTGGCCCAGGCAGTGAATGGGTTAATTGGGTCGCTGGGGAGATCTGCTTGTTGCCAATTTTGAAGGAGGGGTCAGAGGTTTTAAATACTGGACGCCCAACTTTGAGCGTCCTCTTGGCTGCTTGCACCGGATCACCCGCCCACCCTCCCTGTATTGGGGGGGGGGGTGTTCACTTGACCTTGCTATGCCTGTCACGGGGTCGTCTGCCATTTGGTTTTTGCCTACTGCGTAGCAAATCGTCACAACTTGTAAGGTTGGCGGTTAGGCATTGGTTCAAATTGGTTGGTGGAGGGGTAAGTGCCTACCCCTCCAATGGTGGTGTGGAAAGGGAATTCCGTTAAAGGAATCCAGGGGCTTGCCATTCTTTTCGTCCTTGTCCCTGGCATCGGACTTGGGCCACCAGGAGCATGAGGGTGAGAAGTGAGGGACTGAGGCCCAGCTTCATTTTCTCCCCAAAATTGTTTCCCTGACTGGCTTCCGCTGGAATCCGGAAGTCAGTTCTGTCCCCTGGGCAAGGACAGATAGTCAGAACCAATGCCTAAGCAACCACTCACTGGTGTGTATTTAAATAAAGTTGTGGCCAAAATCGTGCCAAAAACCCAAACCAAAATTGATGTGTGAAGTGTGAATTATTGGAGGGTGGCTTGGGGACCTCGACACGCAAACAGAGCCTCTGGAAGCAACTGAAGTTCGGTGTTCCCTGGTTCTTGGCCTCACTGATGTAGTGGGCAGTGTTTCTACATCCTCCTTGAAAACAGCCGGTCACAGAGCATGAGAAGCATCTTCTGAAGTGCTAATCGGGGCCTTGGCTGAGAGCAGAACTCTCCTGGCAAACGTCCCGGCATGGCCTCAGGCAAAGATGCTCTTGTTTTCTGTCTCAAGGAGGTCAGGGGGTTTGGGCCAGCCATTCATAGCCCGCCGCCGCCTCTCTGGTTCCACTTTTAAAGATGAAAGCCCTCAAAATAAAACAAGTGTACAAAAGAAAAATTTATTCCCATGACAAAGATCCTTGGGGAACGGCTACTGCATGGGACCCAACGGATATATTTCCCTTTGCAATTCCCCCACTCTGTCCCTGGCTGCAAGAGCCTCACTTCCAGCCAATAATATTTATTTATTTACCAATCTTCCCAAGATTGGGAAAATTTTTAATATTTTATTCAGAGTAATATAGCATAATTAAGGAATGTTGGGAAATGGTGGAATGAAATTATATGACTTTAGTAGAAATATGATAAGGGTTTAAGCTTAGATAAATTTTAAGATTTTGATGGTAAGATAAGGTAAAAATAAATTAAGGCAATTAAATGATAGAAAGCAGTGAAGGATGGAAAGGATTTGCTGATTTAATTATTAACTGGAATACAAAATGGGAGGTGGGAGGAGGTCGAGGAAATAAGTCAATGAAAGATAAAGATATGGAAAATGGATGTGTTTTTAAATGTTTTTGTTTTCTCTTGTTGTGTTGATGTATTGTGTGTTTTTTTTCTCTTCTATTTTTGATGTAATGTTTACCAAAAAAAATTTTTTACTGTCTTTTTCTTTTTTTGTAACTATAAAACCTTTAATAAACATTATTTAAAAAATAATAATAATATTTATTTATTTATTTATTTATACATACATACATACATACATACATACCCCGCCCATCTGGCTGGGTTTCCCCATCCACTCTGGGCTGCTCCCAACAGAATATTAAAAACACGATAAAACATCAAACATTAAAAACTTCCCTAAGCAGGGCTGCCTTCAGGTGTCTTCTAAAAGTCAGATAGTTGTTTATTTCCTTGACATCTGATGGGAGGGCATGCCACTAACATCTTGCTATTGATTTTCTTCGCCATGGGGATTACGTTAGCTGCACTGCTAGGGGGGCAGTCCACTTCTGTCGTATTTCACGGGATCTGATGCATTGCATGTACTGTGTTAAAAACACACACACACACCAAGCTTAGATTTCTATAATGGGGAGTGGGGGTGGATCTCATCAGTGATCCCAGCTTTCATTCCCGGAAAAAAATGTCAAAATTTGAAGGATGCACTCAGCACCTTTCTGGTTCTCGCGTCTGTCCTTTCTGGTTTGAAGTTGATCTCCAGCCACTGTCATTCCACTCCCGACAAGTTAATTGTAATAGATTGTAAGAGCAACACACACAGACATACCATATTCCTAAACACAGGGCTTGCAAGGGGGAACTGCGACAAAATGTCGCAGTGTGGAGAGATCTGCTTCTATGACTAGGCAGATGGCTCCGCCAGTAGAGCATGAGACTCTTGATCTCAGGGTTGTGGGTTTGAGTCCTTCCATGGGCAAAATTTTCCTGCATTGCAGGGGGCTGGACTAGATGACCCCTGTGGTCCCGTCCAGATTTACAATTCTGTGATCCCTTCGCTCCACTCATGTTAATTAATCAACTACAGTCATGGACGATGGCATTCTGTTGCCCTCATAGTGGCCCTGCATGCCAAGTTCTTGCAGAGCAGGAAATGCGGAACCTGTGGCTGCCTTCAGCGGTCTCCTTTCTGAAATCTTTATTATTATTATTATTTTATTTTTCAGTGCAAAATTACAACATAAATTATATATAAAACCAAAAAGAACAAACAAAAACCCATAACATTCACAATACATAACAAAACATACAGAGACTTTGACTTCCTTCTACTGTTTTGGGACTTCAAATTTTCAGTCTTCTTAATTGTTATGTTATATTTATATTGCTTTTAGTTTTACACCATTTCTTCATTTCTTTGACCCTGCAGAACTTCACTCATTACATACCGATATTTTTACTACAGAACATTGTTTTTTCGTGTACTCTTTAACGCAGCCCCATTTTTTATAATTTTTTGTTGATTGTCCCCTTCCTGAAATCATTTTTATTCAATTTTACAAATATGAATTTATAATATTCCAAATGCATATCCATATACAGAGATTACTCTGAATCTCGAGACTTTCCCCCATCCCCTCCATGGGTCCTATTGCCAACATTTACAGCTGCATATTATCCCATATTCTATATTTTCTATCAATCCATATTGTCCATAGTATTTGTTACATTACAATCCTACTAATGTTTCCATCAGCTTGCAGTGGACTCCTATATAAGTTATTTTAAAAAATCCCATTCTTTTGTAAAGTTTTTGTCCTCTTGGTTCCTGAGTTTTCCAGTCAGCTTTGCCATTTCAGCATAGTCTATCAGCTTGGTTTGCCATTCTTACTCTGGTAGAGTCTTTATCTTCTTTCCATCCCTGGGCTAGGGTTGGAATGGGACAACAGCATCCAGGCAGCTGTTGTCCCATACATAAAAAGTATTTTCTGGTCCTTTGGAATATCGGTACCTGTAATTCCTAATAAAAATGCTTCTGGTTTTTTAACAAAAGTTTTTTTTATTATTATTATTTCATTGTCTATCATCTACCACCTTACAGGTCCACCACATGTGTTAAAAGGTACCTTCTTTTTCTTTACATTTCCAGATGGAAATACCTAAATACCAAATTTTCCCTTTCTGAAGCAGCAAAGCTTCCTCACACGGCTGCAGCATGCATGCTCATGGTTGCTCCCATGTTTTGAAAACTAATGAATCATCCATTCCTCTAGGGGTAGGAAGCCTGTGTCCCTTCAGAGACTTATAACGTGTAATAAGAAAGTTCTGGTTTTTTTAACAAAGGTTATTTTAAACATTTTTTTCATTTCATTTATATATCATCTCCCAGAAAGCTTTTATTACCTTACACATCCATCACATATGATAAAAGGTACCTTCATCTCCTTGACATCCGATGGGAGGGCATTCCACAGGGCATAGCTGTCAACCGTCCCTTATTTGGCAGGAAACTCCCTTATCCCAGCGCCGTGCCCCACTGCTGTCCCTTATTGATGGTGTCCCTTAAGTTTCCCGGGTTTCATGCTTGCCCGGCTCGGGAGGGAAGCAGCGGCTCGGGGTCCCCCGCCGCGCGAGAGAATGCACATTGGCACCGTCGTCCTGGCGCGAGGAGTTCCATCGGCCCTTCCCCGCCCGAGAGGGGGGGAGGGAGAGAGACTCTTGCCCACGCCGCCTGCAAGCCCGGAGGTGGTGGCAGCTGAGGAGGCGGCCTGAGGGAGGAGGAAGAGGAGGGGATGGGGAGGGACGCAGAAGGGCGGCGCTTCAGCGGCCGCCGCGGCACCACAACCGCCTCATGCCGGAATGACAGCATCTGTCAATCCTACCAATGTATGTAACTCTTTACAACAGCAAAATCCCTTATTTTGGCTGCGGATCCCTTATTTTCGAGGCTGCTGGTCCCTTATTTTCAAATCTGTAAGTTGACAGCTATGCCACAGGGTGGGTGCCACTACCAAGAAGGCCCTCTGATAATATCTCTTGCTTACATCGATGGAGGGTGGAGTGCTTTTGCGTGTGTGTGTACCTCTAACTTCTGTGTGGCTGGGCTGCAGCTTACAGTCCAATGATAAGAGCCCAATCCCTTGCTGGCCCCTCCTACCATGTGGCCTCTGGAAAGTTGCCCGTTAGGCATACAGGCCCCTCGACCGCAAAGAGTTCCCCACACCGCATTCCTGAAACTAAGCACCTCACTCAGGGGGCACCTCTGCCACGAGAAGGTCCCACTCCACCGTCACGCGGAAAAACCCTGTTCTGAACATTTCATAGAGGGAACATAAGGGTCACCCAGTCCAACCCCTTGCAATGCCCAACGTGGGATTCAAACCCACGATCCAGAGATTAAGAGTCTCCTGCTCTACTCACTGAGCTAGAGTGCTTTTCACAACATAAAAACACAAAAATACATAGGGTTCAGAGCAGGTTTGCTGGAACTCAGGTCACTTTTGATCCGGACTATGTGGGGGAACATGATCCATGTGGGAGGCACATTCACAACCCGCAGCGTTCGCAGCCTGAAGCATTGCATCTGCACACACGTGTGAAGCGATTTGGTGCTTTTGCGCAAGCCCTTAACGTCATTTTGTGCTTCTGCGCATGCACACGAGCGCCAAAACCCGGAAGTAGCCCGTTCCGGTACTTCTGGGTTCGGCGCAGTCCACAACCCAAACGCAAACCGCAACCCGCAGCGTTCGTAACCCGAGGTATGACTATATTGGATTATCAGAGGAAACAGTACAAGATGGTGTCTGCTTATTGCTACCATTTTATAGACTGCTTTTCTGAGCCCCTTTGCTGTTGTGTAGGTATTGTGCCTGTGTCAACGGTCACTGTCCTGGCCTTAGTTAGAGACTGTGATGTGGATTTGGGATTTTTGGGGAGTCGTTTAACTGCCCTCCCCCCATTCCTGGTTTAACAGAAGGAAAGCTGCATTCCCCTGCACTGTGCAACTGATATTTCAAAAAGAGGCACAATCCAAAATAACTCCATCAGATGTACAAACACCCCAAACCAATTTCCTGCCGCCCCCATTCTGACCCAATGTCAGCTCCTGTCTCACCAAGGACAGTACCGTATTTTTCGTCCCATAGGACGCACCTACTTTTTTGGGGGGGGAATAAAGGGGGGGAAATTCCCTTTATTTGTCCCCCAAAACCAGGTCAGGGAACAGTGGGATGGCGGCGCTGCGCCTCCCCGCTGTCCCCCGAGCTTGTGGGGCTGGCCGATGTCTGCCTGGCGCGAGGGGCGCTCTGCTTCAGGGCGCCCCGCGCGTCGGGCAGCAGGCTGCTATCCCCCGGGTGCGCAAGGCTTGCCGGCACATGTGCGAAGCACGGGGCATCCTCCGAAGGGCGCCCCATGCTCCGCGCTGCAGGCTGCCGCCAACAAGCCTTGCGCTCCCAATGCCTCTCGCTCTCCAGGCTTCAGCGAAAGCCTGCATTCGCCCCATAGGACGCACACACATTTCCCCTTCATTTTTGGAGGGGGAAAAGTGCGTCCTATAGGGCGAAAAATACGGTATATATAAACGGGATCTTTCCAGAGAGGCTCAAAGGCTCTGCCCCACAAATACCCATTCATTACTGTTGCAAACAACGAAGCCATCCCATACTTACTGATTCCTTCCTTCCCTCCATCCCAGCTCTCCCCACCACTGTGTTTATTGAAAAGGCTCCAAATGCAAGTGGTTGGGAGGAGAGAGGGAGGTTGTGCTAAGAGCCCCACTTGAGAACGGGAGGCCTTGCCAATTTCTTTTCACACAACAGCTCTCCTAATGCTGACTGCGTACTAACCGAAAGAGAGAGCATGTTGGCAGATTGCGCCTTCTTGGCAGCGGCTGAGCGGGCGGCAGCTGGATGGCTTCGAGCTTGTGTACTTTGCAGCTGGTAGTTGTGGCATTTGGCAAAAGCCAACTGTCCAGATGGACACTAAATTTCCTTTAATGTTCATAACATGTCAAAAGTGAATAATCCTATGTCAAAATGGCTTAGGAGCACATTTATCTATCTGTTTACAGATACTTGTCCCTGACAGCTCGGAAGCAGGGAGAGACTCAGCGCGAATGAGTAGCCAAGCCCCCGTTTCAGTCGCCTGCCCTGAATTTCGGTGACCGAAGCAGTGGCTCATGACTTGGGTCACAGGGCAGCGGTCAGCAGTCACTCAGGTGGAGTCACCAGTGGCAGGTCGTCACCTAGAGGCCAAAGAATCAAAGAATTGTAGAGTTGGAAGGGACCTCTAGGATCATCTAGTCCAGGCATAGGCAAACTCGGCCCTCCAGAAGTTTTGGGACTACAACTCCCATCATCCCTAGCTAACAGGACCGGTGGTTAGGGATGATGGGAGTTGTAGTCCCAAAACATCTGGAGGGCCGAGTTTGCCTATGCCCGATCTAGTTCAATCCCCTGCAATGCAGGAATACACAGCTGTCCCATACGGGGATCAAACCTGCAACCTTGGCGTTATCAGCACCACACTCTAGGTGATGCTTGCAAGGTGGTGCTTGAGATGTTGATGTGTTGACATTCCTGTTTCACAAAAGGGAAGGATCTCCTTGAAATCCCATTGTTGTTGTTTAGTCGTTTAGTCATGTCTGACTCTTCGTGACCCCATGGACCAGAGCACGCCAGGCACCCCTGTCTTCCACTGCCTCCCACAGTTTGGTCAAACCCATGCTGGTAGCTTCAAGGACACTGCCCAACCATCTCGTCCTCTGTCGTCCCCTTCTCCTTGTGCCCTCCATCTTTCCCAACATCAGGGTCTTTTCCAGGGAGTCTTCTCTTCTCATGAGGTGGCCAAAGTATTGGAGCCTCAGCTTCACGATTTGTCCTTCCAGTGAGCACTCAGGGCTGATTTCCTTCAGAATGGAGAGGTTTGATCTTCTTGCAGTCCATGGGACTCTCAAGAGTCTCCTCCAGCACCATAATTCAAAAGCATCAATTCTTCGGCAATCGGCCTTCTTTATGGTCCAGCTCCCACTTCCATACATCACTACTGGGAAAACCATAGCTTTAACTATATGGAACTTTGTTGGCAAGGTGATGTCTCTGCTTTTTAAGATGCTGTCTAGGTTTGTCATTGCTTTTCTCATAAGAAGCAGGCGTCTTTTAATTTCGTGGCTGCTTTCCCCATCTGCAGTGATCATGGAGCCCAAGAAAGTAAAATCTCTCACTGCCTCCATTTCTTCCCCTTCTATTTGCCAGGAGGTGATGGGACCAGTGGCCATGATCTTCGTTTTTTTTTATGTTGAGCTTCAGACCATATTTTGCACTCTCCTCTTTCACCCTCATTACAAGGTTCTTTACTTCCTCCTCACTTTCTGCCATCAAGGTTGTGTCATCTGCATTAAAAGTCTCTTTCATGTGCATATAAAAGAGAAAAGAGGCTGGCAGTCTTGGTGGGCCTGTATCCGGAAAGAGGTCGGCGCTTGACTCACTCCCTGTGCAGCTTTCAAGGCTATAGCTTCCCCCACTCCCAACCTAATGTGGAAGGAAGATCAGTTAACACTGTGAACCCTCCCCATCTTGTACTCAGCCTTGTAGATATGTGTAGATGGCAGGTCATGTGTACATCACAGAAAAACACCATTAGTCTTTGGTGACCTTCATTCTAACCAAAGGTATGCGATGCGACCCCTGAAATCTCTCACTGATTGGAGGCTGGGATGTGTGTACCAGTATTCTAAGCAAGTACAGTGGTACCTCGGGTTACATACACTTCAGGTTACAGACGCCGCTAACCCAGAAATAGTACCAGATGTCTGGAAGCTGTGGCTGGATGGTTACGTGGGAGCCGGTTGAAGTTAAATCCTTCAAAGACAGAGGTCCTCTGGCTGGGACGGGGCGATATGGGATTGAGGGGGCAACTCCCATCTCTTGCGGGGGTGCAACTAGTGCCAGCATCGTCCGTTAAGAGTTTGGGTGTAATCTTTGATGCCTCCCTCTCTATGGAGGCGCAGATTACAGCTATAACAAAGGCGGCATTTTTTCATCTCCGCCAAGCTAAGCAGTTGGCTCCTTATCTCTCTCGCCCTGACCTAGCCACTGTGATCCACGTGACGGTCACCTCCAGACTGGATTATTGTAACTCGCTCTACGTGGGGCTGCCCTTGAGACTGACCCAGAAACTCCAGCGGGTGCAGAATGCCGCAGCGAGACTCCTTATGGGGTCGTCGCTGCGAGATCACATTCATCCGGTACTATACCAGCTGCACTGGCTCCCGGTGGAGTACAGGATCAGGTTTAAGGTGCTGGTTTTAACCTTTAAAGCCCTATACGGCCTAGGACCCGTGTACCTATGGAACCGCCTCTCCTGGTATGCCCGACAGAGAAACCTACGGTCGGCAAATAAAAACATCCTGAAGGTCCCAGGCCTCAGAGAGGTTAGGCTGGCCTCAAGTAGAGCCAGGGCTTTCTCGGCTGTGGCTCCAATCTGGTGGAACGCTCTGTCACAAGAGACTAGGGCCCTGCGGGACTTGACATCTTTCCGCAGGGCCTGTAAGACAGAGCTGTTCCACCAGGCCTTTGGTCAGGGCGCAGCCTGACCCCCTCCTCTGGCAATCTGCACAGAATCTTGCTTGATGGTTGCCATCAATTTGATTTTAATTAATATTTATAATGAAAGGTTTTAGAATGTTGGATTATTTTGATTGTTGTTAGCCGCCCTGAGCCCAGCTTTGGCTGGGGAGGGTGGGGTATAAATAAAATTTATTATTATTATTATTATTATTATTATTATTACCTTGGGTTAAGAACTTTGCTTCAGGATGAGAACAGAAATTGTGCTCCGGCGGCGCGGCGGCAGTGGGAGGCCCCATTAGCTAAAGTGGTGCTTCAGGTTAAGAACAGTTTCAAGTTAAGAACGGACCTCCAGAACGAATTAAGTTCTTAACCCGAGGTACCACTGTAATAAAGTTTTAAAGCATAACTTTTATTAGACTATTTAAACTGTTTTGGAAGGGTTAAAAAAAAGTGGGTATGTTTGCTGCCTTTTGGAAGAAGAGTGGGATATAAATTCAATAAATATGATGATGGTGGTGATGATAATAACAAAGCAAATAAACAATGCGATTTGGCCACTGTCTGAGGGCAGAATCGAGCCTTCTTCCCCACCATATCCTTTCTGTTCCCTGCTGTCATGTTGTCTGTGTTAAATATGGGAGAGAAAGCCCTCCTGTTTTGAAAAAGAATATAAAGAGAGAGAGAGCGACTGAATTCAGGGGAAAGCTCAGCTATACATCTGCTTTGGTTGTGGGCAGCCATCTTGGAAACTTCCCGCTATAAACATCAATGAGGGCTGTTAGCTAAACTGTACCATTCCTCACCTTCACGTCGCATTACATGGTGCTGCTGGTGTCAATTAGCAGAGCTCCACTGCAAACCCACTCAGCAAAGCAACATCTGCCCACACCCGCTGAGCATCTGGGCGCACCACATATAAATGACATTCAAAGGTTTCTAACAGCCATAGGAGAACTAGGAAGCCTGCCGTTTTACGGATCTGGACAAGGGACCCTAGAGCAAAAGGCCAACCGCACCGAGCTGTGAGCTCAAGTTACTGCCACATCGCCCTGCTAGACAGAACCAGAAGCAGTGAAACCTATGCACTTGATGTGGATGGCGTCAGGGAAGGGATTCTGCATGTGTTTTGAATTACCACTGCTGAAAGGGAGCACATTGCCCTCAATTTGCTACCACATAATGGACTGGCTGGCTCGGCCATATTTTGAGGGACGCGGGTGGCGCTGTGGGCTAAAGCCTCAGCGCCTAGGGCTTGCCAATCGAAAGGTCGGCGGTTCGAATCCCCACGGCGGGGTGCGCTCCTGTCGTTCGGTCCCAGCGCCTGCCAACCTAGCAGTTCGAAAGCACTCCCAGGTGCAAGTAGATAAATAGGGACCGCTTACCAGCGGGAAGGTAAACGGCGTTTCCGTGTGCGGCTCTGGCTCGCCAGAGCAGCGATATCACGCTGGCCACGTGACCCGAAAGTGTCTTCGGACAGCGCTGGCCCCCGGCCTCTTTGAGTGAGATGGGCGCACAACTCTAGAGTCTGTCAAGACTGGCCTGTACAGGCAGGGGTACCTTTACCTTTAATGGACGAAGAGGCTCCTAACTTGAGGCGCGGGCGGCCAACCTCTGGGGCCTGTGCCACGGGGGTTTGTGGCATGGCTGCGCAAGAGGACATGGGCCTGGCTATGCTGTGCTGCTGTCTGCCTCTCCAGCAGAGGGCGCTACCTGCTCCCTGGCTCAGAAGGCAAGAGGGGAAGTTTTTATAGGTGTTGGTAGCTGCCCAGAGAGGCTGGGGCAACCCAGCCAGATGGGCAGGTTATAAATAATAAAATTATTATTCGTATTCTTAGGGACGCGGGTGGCGTTGTGGGTTAAACCACAGAGCCTAGGGCTTGCCGATCAGAAGGTCGGTGGTTCGAATCCCCGCGACGGGGTGAGCTCCTGTTGCTCAGTCCCTGCTCCTGTCCACTTAGCAGTTCAAAAACACGTCAAAGTGCAAGTAGATAAATAGGTACCACTCCGGCGGGAAGGTAAATGGTGTTTCCGTGCGCTGCTCTGGTTTGCCAGAAGCGGCTTAGTCATGCTGGCCACATGACCCGGAAGCTGTACGCCGGCTCCCTCGGCCAATAAAGCGAGATGAGCGCCGCAACCCCAGAGTCGGCCACGATTGGACCTAATGGTCAGGGGTACCTTTACCTTTACCTTACTCTTATTCTTATTCTTATTATGCCAAAGGACAAGGCATTGCATATCACCTTGCAAGAGCACATTGGACTGGAATAAACACATGCTTCTGCACCGAGGTGTAGCATGCCAGCACTACAGTGGTACCTCGGGTTAAGAACTTAATTCGTTCCGGAGGTCCGTTCTTAACCTGAAACTGTTCTTAACCTGAAGCACCACTTTAGCTAATGGGGCCTCCTGCTGCTGCCACCACACGTTTTCTGTTCTCATTCTTAAGCAAAGTTCTTAACCCAAGGTACTATTTCTGGGTTAGCGGAGTCTGTAACCTGAAGCGTCTCTAACCTGAAGCATCCTTAACCCGAGGTACCAGTGTACTTCAGAAAAGAGCCTTCAAATGTTTTGCAACTTCTACATGGAATCATAAGAGTTGTAAGGGACCGCCAGGGTCATTTAGTGAAACCCCATGGCATGCAGGAATTTTTTGCCCAATTTGGGGCTAAAACCCACAACTCTGAAATCAAGAGACTCATGGTGTACCGACGGAGCTATTTATCCATGTGGAGGATTGCAATCACAAGCATTTTTCTGCACTGGGGGGGAGAGGGGGCGACACACATATTAGCACTTTCCTGTTTTAGGGATGCACACCTTCCCTTACACCTGAGTTTAGTCAGCTGCAGGATAAGCTGTGGGATAGCTCAGTCCAGAGAGCACAAGACTCTTAATCTCAGGGTTGTGGGTTTGAGTCCCGCACTGGGCAAAATTTTCTTGCATTGCAGGGGGTTAGACTAGAGGAGCCTCGTGGTCCCTTCCAACTTTACGATTCTATGAAGCTTTAGCGCTGCGAATGAGAGGCACTCGGGAGCAGTCGTCTGGCTCTGCAACTTTAATCCATGCCTCCCACTCTGGAAAATAACTTTCTTGGGAACATGTTGTTTAGTTGTTTAGTCGTGTCCGACTCTTTGTGACCCCATGGACCAGAGAACGCCAGGCACTCCTGTCTTCCACTGCCTCCCGCAGTTTGGTCAAACTCATGCTGGTAGCTTCGAGAACACTGTCCAACCATCTCGTCCTCTGTCGTCCCCTTCTCCTTGTGCCCTCCATCTTTCCCAACATCAGGGTAGTATTGGAGCCTCAGCTTCAGGATCTGTCCTTCCAGTGAGCACTCAGGGCTGATTTCCTTCAGATTGTAGAGGTTTGATCTTCTTGCAGTCCATGGGACTCTCAAGAGTCTCCTCCAGCACCATAATTCAAAAGCATCAATTCTTCGGCGATCAGCCTTCTTTATTGTCCAGCTCTCACTTCCATACATCACTACTGGGAACATAATAAACAGCTTTCTACCGACACAGACCCTGAGGTCCACCTAAGCTCAGCATTGTCTACAATGACCACCAGTGGTTCTACAGGGTTTCAGGCAGGGGACATATCTCACCCTACTATCTGGAGATCCTAAGAGTTGAAACTGGAACCAGATGTCAAGCTTTACCCTTTTCACAATTCATAGTTATTTAGAAACATATTGCGTGGACAGGCGGAGTCCCCCCAACCCTGGGCGACCCCCGAGTGGAATAATGACTCAAGACAACGTGCTATGGGATTAAAACTGGCCACAACTTTATTAATTTTCAGATGTAGGGAGACCTTGGCTCAGGCATTGGGCGTTTATCCTTCCCAGTCCCCAGCCGGGGATCTGGGAGACATCAGGGTTATCCAGAATGTGTGGGGATTGGGCTGGCTCTGGAGAACATATGTTCAAGCAGAGAGCCCGCCCCCCGTTTCTCCGCCATTGGAGGGGAGAGCAATGACAACCTCTCGGCGTATGGCCAATGCCTCCCCTCAAGACCCCTTTAACGGGGAACCCTGGGATCCCCGCCACAGGGAGGGGCATGGGTCACCACTTCAAGCCCCCCCCCCCCCATTTAGGAAGATAGACTAAAGGATTCTGTCCAAGGCCTGAAACTGCCAAAGTTGTGACGTTTTGCTACGGGAAAGGCAAAACCTGCCAATACAGGAACATTCGTTTCCGGCCCTTTAACAGCGACCATGACGTAGCAGCGCCCGCATACCTGTGGAGAAGAGGTTAACCTGCAAAAGACTTAACTGATGGACGGGAGGGTGGGAGAAGTTATGGAGCCGACTGCCACTTCGCAGGTAAGATTCACCTTCTGTTGTGTGGGCAGGACGGTCCCTCCCCTTACCTGGCCAATCCCCTGGCAACGCCTCCCCAGGCGTGACTGGCCGATTGGCTGAGGTAGGCGGAGACCTCCAGGTATCCAGCCTGGTGAAGATGAAGCCAGCCCGAATTACCAGGAGTCGCACTGGGATCCAGCGGGCTGCACACGACCATGCAAAAGGCACCCCCCCATTTGATGTGGGGAGCGGTCATTAGGAGTTGCTTAGCCACCATAGAAAGGAAAAGTGACTGACCTAGGTTAAGGTCTTGTGAGAACGAGTCACAAAGTTTGTCAAGGACATTTTCAACACGTTAACATGGTCTGGAAGGAGCTGAATCTAATAAGTTTCAGAAGGTCACAGGTTCCCCCCACCCTGCTAATGTACACTCTTACCTGGAAGCAAGTGCCAAAGGAGTCTTACTCCTGAGTAGGACTGCTGTGCATAGTCACTAAACTTCAGTGCATGCACTCTCTTCCTCCAGATTGTGTTTTTCACAACTTGGAATAATCCTGAGCGTTCATAAAAGAGAAGCTCAATATTTATTCCAATACACATTTATATTACAACACTGCACTTGTGTTGCTTGCACAAAATGTACTTTCCGCTGCTCAATAATGCGTTCCCACTTAATTGCTCTGATATTAAATAAAAAATCCCTGAAGAACCTTCTGCTCCCAGCAATAATTTCCGTCTTTCCTTCGGAGGCCAGGCTGACAATAATTTACTGAAATGTGTGGCGAGCAACATAGGAAGGAGCATTAAGTGTTTAATATCGGTGGTTATTGTGTGTGGAGGAAGAAGAAAGCAATATTGTGGGCTGGTGCTTTTTCCAGATGGGAGGATTATGCTATAAATAGGAGATGAATATCAAAAAGTTCAGCCTCAGATATGGGGAAGGCAAGGGGATCTTTTAAGAGGGTCATGAGCTAATTCATTTACACGCAAAGACGATTTAACAACTTCCACCCTCAGCCTTTGCATGACTTTCTGCATAACTCATCTTTAGTCTTTGCAAAAATCTGGTCCACCAAACTGCCTGCATGCACAAACCTGTTTCTTCTTCTTTGGGGATCAATCATAGCGGAGTAAGATTGCCCTCGATAAACACGGTTTTAACAGTGAGTCTGCAAGTGACTGTGGAGGCCAATTCTGGATCCACACGTCCTTCCACAGTGGGGACATGGGCTTCCAGGTGGGAGTTGATCACGGTGTGGATTTGCCAAGTGTGCCTTCCTCTTAGCACGTTTCTCCCTTGCGTTCTGAGTTCGAGTGTCTTCAAAGCCCATGATACCTTTGGTAAAGGCTGTTCTCCAATTGGAGCACTTGCAGGCCAGTGTTTCCCAGTTGTCAGTGCTTATACAGTGGTGCCCCGCAAGACGAATGCCTCGCAAGATGAAAAACCCGCTAGACGAAAGGGTTTTTCGTTTTGGAGGTGCTTCGCAAAACGAATTTCTTATGGGCTTGCTTCGCAAGACTAAAATGTCTTGCGAGTTCCTGGGATTTTTTTTCGCTCCCCACCCCCTTTTTCTAAGGCACTAAGCTGCTAATAGCCTTTTAGCAGCTAATCCGCTAATCCCTTAAGCCTTTAATAGCCGCTAATAGCCACTAAACTGCTAATAGCGCTAATCCGCTAATAGGGTTGCTTCGCAAGACAAAAAAACCGCTAGACGAAGAGACTCGCGGAACGGATTCTTTTCGTCTTGCGAGGCACCACTGTACTACATTTTTTAAGATTTGCCTTGAGAGTCTTTAAACCTCTTTTGTTGACCCAGCAGCATTCAGAATAGAGCAGTTGCTTTGGAAGACAATAATCAAGCATTCGCACATGACCAGTCCAACGAAGTTGGAGAATCATTGCTTCAACCTTGGTAATCTTTGGTTGTTCCAGTGAACTGGGCTTTAGTTCACCTGTCTTCCCAAGTGATGTGTAACATTTTCCAGAGACACCATTGATGGAATCTTTTGAGGAGTTGGAGATGGCGTTTATAAGTGGTCCATGTTTCACAAGCATACAGTAAGGTTAGTAGTGCAATAGCTTTGTAAACAAGCATTTTGGTTTCCCTGCAAATGTCCCGGTCCTCAAACACTCTGCACTTCAATTGGGAGAAAGCTGCACTCGCAGAGCTCAGGCGATGCTGGATTTCGGCATCCATGTCAGCCCTTGTGGAAAGATAACTGTCCACACTGATCTACACTTTCCAACATTACACCACTGAGTTGGATTTGTGGCACTGCACAGCACCCTTGGGCATGGGTAGGGGGTGGAGAAAACCCAGGTATCTGCCTTTACTTAATGCAGATTACTCATGAGGAACAGCTGCAGGGCCACAGTTTTTTCATCCCTGCAGCGGGGTTCAACGGAATAGGAAGAATGATGATGATGTTTGTGGAGATAGGGGACCTTCTGGCTTCGGTGACGGGTCCTGCTGCTCTGGGTCTGGTGCACTGATCCCCATATCCTTGCCAACCTCTGTCACCCTGCAAGTACTTTCTTCGCCATCCACTGCAAACTTTCTCTGGTATCCTCTTTCTCCTTTCTGCCGTCCTGCCAGTTCATGACACACTGTATAAAAAGGGAAGGTAAAAGGTAAAGGATCCCTGGATGGTTAAGTCCAGTCAAATTCAACTATGGGGTGTGGCACTCATCTCCGTTTTCAGGCCGAGGGAGCCGGCATTTGTCCACAGACAGACTTCCAGGTGAGGTGGCCAGCATGACTAAACCGCTTCTGGCACAATGGGACACCGTAACGGAAACCAGAGCGCACAGAAACACCGTTTACCTTCCCGCTGCAGTGGTATCTATTTATCTACTTGCACTGGCATGCTTTTGAACTGTTAGGTTGGCAGGAACTGGGACAGAGCCATGGGAGCTCACTCCATGTCAGGGATTCGAACTGCCGACCTTCCGATCTGCAAGACCAAGAGGCTCAGTAGTTTAGACCACAGAGCCAGCCACCCCACTGTACATCAGGGGTGGGGCATATCTTTCAGTTTGAGGGTCACAGACTCACACATACATTTCTCGATTCTGCATCCAGGCAAGACATTACAGTAGTTGAAGGTCACGTGCCAGCCAGGTAGGCTGTATACACGCCCCACACTGAAAGCATGTGACCTCCCACCACCCCGCAAAGAATCATGGGAACTGTAGTTTGCCAAGCTTGCTGGGAATTGTGGCTCCGTAAGGGGTAATCTGGGGGACGCGGGTGGCGCTGTGGGTTAAAGCCTCAGCGCCTAGGGCTTGCCGATCAAGAGGTCGGCGGTTCGAATCCCCGCGACGGGGTGCGCTCCTGTTGTTCGGTCCCAGCGCCTGCCAACCTAGCAGTTCGAAAGCACTCTCGGGTGCACGTAGATAAATAGGTACCGCTTACTAGTGGGAAGGTAAACGGCGTTTCCGTGTGCGGCTCTGGCTCGCCAGAGCAGCGATGTCACACTGGCCACGTGACCCGGAAGTGTCTTCGGACAGCGCTGGCCCCCGGCCTCTTGAGTGAGATGGGCGCACAACCCTAGAGTTTGTCAAGACTGGCCCGTACGGGCAGGGGTACCTTTACCTTTACCTTTAAGGGGTAATCTACAGTTCCCAGGATTATTTTGGGTACGTCATGGGCTTTCAATGCAGGTGTACACACATCCTTAAAATCACTAGAGAAGGATGCAGAGCAGGGGTGAGTATTTGGGGTTGCAATGGACTGGGATGTCTCATGGGCCAGATAGAGAGAGCTGGGGACCACATTCAGTTTACGGACCTGAGGTTTCTCATCTCTGCTTTAAAAGGTGTAAAGGGCACAAGTCTCCTCCTGGGTTGCTGTTAGGCAGGATGGAACTATCCCATGCCCTCCAACATTTATCCGATGAAAATAGGGGCATCCTAGTCTATAATAATAATTTTGCTATTTATACCCCACTCATCTTACTGGGTTGCCCCAGGCACTCTGGGCAGCTTCCAACATATATAAAAACATAATAAAACATTAAACATTTTTTTAAAAAACCTTCCCCATACAGAATTGCCTTCAGGAGGCTCAGAGGTCGGATAATTCCATACCCTCCAGCATAACTCCCATGAAAATTGGGACATCCTACCATACTCTCTCAAAGGCACACAGGTGGTGCTGTGGGTTAAACCACAGAGCCTAGGGCTTGCCAATCAGAAGGTCGGCAGTTCGAATCCCCGCGATGGGGTGAGCTCCCGTTGCTTGGTCCCTGCTCCTGCCAACCTAGCAGTTCAAAAGCATGTCAAAGTGCAAGTAGATAAATAGGTACCACTCCAGCGGGAAGGTAAACGGTGTTTCCGTGCGCTGCTCTGGTTCACCAGAAGCGGCTTAGTTATACTGGCCATGACCCGAAAGCTGTACACCAGCTCCCTCGGCCAGTAAAGTGAGATGAGCGCCGCAACCCCAGAGTCGTCCGTGACTGGACCTAATGGTCAGGTGTCCCTTTATCTTTACCATACTCTCTAACATGTCTCCAATGAAAAGGGGGACGTCCAAAGGGGGACATTCTGGGATCAAATCAGAAACCAGGACAGCTTCTCTAAATCAGGGACGTCTCTGGAAAATAGGGATACTTGGAGGGTCTGCTATCCTCTGTGTAACCTACCAAAAAGTTCTTCACTTTGAGGGAGGAAGGAGAGTCTGTAGTGGCAGGTGAAGAATTCCTAAGGGAGATTTGGCTTTAAGGCTTTGCTCAGTTACAGGTGTCTTTGCAAAGCTATTTGAACACCCCTCCAAATTGCTTTGCAAAGACACCCAGTTATTAGCCTATTGGGAACAAAAATTGCTCTAAGCCTGAGACATGTTTGGCCAGAACATCTCCAAATCCTGATTTCGAACCCCACGCTCTCCCATTTCTGCTGCATTGCTTTTAACCAAAGACACTGGCCAATTAGTCAGAGTTGTGTTGCCTTCTCATTAGTCAGATAATTGGCCCCAGATTTCTACCATCGCTACGTACAATTAAATATATTTTAAGCAGCATTAATCACTAATCTCCTTGCAGATGTTTCAGATTTTGCACAACGATCAAATGAAAACACTCGCAACTGATTCTGTTCCAGGAAAGGATTCCTCCCCGCTATCAGCTCCAGAATCCCACCATTTGTTGACCCCCTCCCAGGAAAAAAAGCCTGGGAAAACAGATTGGACTTACAAACATACACATGTTGCATATAAGTAAGTTCATCACGTAAGTCGCTGAAACAGCTTAAAATGCTGTTTTAAAGTCCTTTTTTTAAAAGTCATCGCCATGGTACTGCTAATTGGCTTTCAGATCATATTTCATACACATACGTCATCATAGAATTACTTTATTTGTTACCCAAGCAGAGCGTTATCCCGGGTTGCATATTCTTTTAAGAATAAGGGCTTGGAGTTCAATTGAACTGCTGGACTCCTCGCCTCTCCCCCCATCCCCGTTTTGAATGGCTAACAAACCCCCCATCCCTCCCCCAAGGCCAAATCACAAAATGCCTTTTGAAACCGAAGGGAGTTTTATAAGCAAATCTGCCATGCGGTCACCCGTTTGCCATGTGCTGTTCAAGGAAAACAAGTCTAAAGCTCCCTTGGGCTTGTGCGGTACCAGTTGCACTGCTCTCTGGATCAAGGCCCAGGGCGATAAATCAGCATTTGTGGATAGCTGAGGTTCACTCTTCTATGAGCTGAAAATTAGGAACATAGGGAGCTGCTTCAGTCGGTCCACCTAGCTCAGTTTTCTTTACACTGACAGACAGCATCCTGTTCTCATAGCGTCCAGTGACACCAGTGAGAAGTCCACATGCAAGACCTGAATAAAGGTAAAGATAAAGGGACCCCTGACCATTAGGTCGAGTTGTGGCCGACTCTGGGGTTGCGGGGCTCATCTCGCTTTATTGGCCGAGGGAGCCGGCGTACAGCTTCCGGGTCATGTGGCCAGCATGACTAAGCCGCTTCTGGCGAACCAGAGCAGCGCATGGAAATGCTGTTTACCTTCCCGCTGGAGCAGTACCTATTTATCTACTTGCACTTTGAACTGCTAGGTTGGCAGGAGCAGGGAGCGAGCAACAGGAGCTCACCCCGTTGCGGGGATTCGAACTGCCGACCTTCTGATCGGCAAGTCCTAGGCTCTGTGGTTTAATCCACAGCGCCACCTGCGTCCCTCCATGGGCCTTTTCTTTCTTACAACACCTGGGATAGCTCAGCCAGTAAAGCAGTTTAACATTTTAAAAAACTTCCCTATACAGTGGTACCTCAGGTTACGAATGCTTCAACTTACGTTTTTTCGGGTTACAAATGATTGTAACCCGGAGGTAAGTTGTCCAAGCTCTTGGAGGCTTCGCCACTGCCTGGAGGCAAACCCCAACATCGGTGGGGCCTACGGAGCTCTCAGAGGCCTCTGTGAATGCCGGGAGCCAAGCCCCGACATCTGCGGGCCCTGCAGAGGCTCTGGAACTGGGCTCCAGCCATAGGAGCTCTCTGAAGCCTCCACGAATGCCGGGAGCCAAGCCGATACCTGAAGGAGCGTCTCCACCCCCATCGTTCAGCCCGGACATTGAGATCCAGCGCCGAGGGCCTTCTGGCGGTTCCCTCATTGCGAGAAGTGAGGTTACAGGGAACCAGACAGAGGGCCTTCTCGGTAGTGGCGCCCGCCCTGTGGAACACCCTCCCTTCAGATGTGAAGGAAATAAGCAGCTACCTTATCTTTAAAAGACATCTGAAGGCAGCCCTCTTCAGGGAAGTTTTTAATATTTAATGCTGTACTGTTTTTAACACTTGATTGGGAGCCGCCCAGTGTGGCTGGGGAAACTCAGCCAGATGGGCAGGGTATGAATAATAAATTATTATTATTATTAAATTATTATTGTGGAAGAGGACCATGAGCCCCTTCCAAACAGTGAGTGCACGTAAGAAAAGAATGTCTTATTTATTTTATAGTACAGTACATTGATTATTGGGGACACAGGTGGCGCTGTGGGTTAAGCCACAGAGCCTAGGACTTGCTGATCAAAAGGTCCGTGGTTCGAATCCCCGTGACGGAGTGAGCTCCCATTGCTCGGTCCCTGCTTCTGCCCACCTAGCAGGTTGAAAGCACGTCAAAGTGCATGTAGATAAATAGGTACCGCTTCAGCGGGAAGGTAAACATCGTTTCCGTGCGCTGCTCTGGTTCGCCAGAAGCGGCTTAGTCATGCTGGCCACATGACCGGAAGCTGTATGCCGGCTCCCTCGGCCAATAAAGTGAGATGAGCGCTGCAACCCCAGAGCCGGCCACAACTGGACCTAATGGTCAGGGATCCCTTTACCTTTACATTGATTATTGCCTTCATTTTATGGATCAATGGTCTCATGAAACAGTAAAATTTGTGTTAAATTGCTGTTTTAGGGGGTGTTTTTCATCGTCTGGAACGGATCAATCCACTTTCCATTACTTTCAATGGGAAAGTCCGCTTCAGGTTAAGAACAGACTTCCGGAACCAATTAAGTACTTAACCTGAGGTACCAGGTACCTCTGAAGAATTGCCTTCAGATGGCTCAGGAGTCGGTAAGCTGCTGGCTGGCTGCACACCCAGGATTTTTGGTGATGCCCAAACCTAGCAAAAATCTGGGACATGTACTTCAGCAGACTGAACAAATGCAGTAGTTCCTATCCACTACTGTAATGTGTAATTGAAATGATTTATGAATCTTTCTTCCATCTCCCTTCTCCACTTCCCTTCCCTTTGAGGAAGTTTGGCTTGTAAGCTCCTCAGGGCAGGGAACTGTCCCCTTACACAATTTAAACTGGTATGCATGCTGACGGAACAACAATATTAACACCAGCTAAACGTAACAATTTACTTCTATTATTATTTTTTAATTAAAAAATATTAAATTTTACATACCAAATTTCCATTTAAACATATCAATCGCCTTTACATTTAGGATTCTCAGAATCCTTTGATTTCCCTCCACCCTTCTCTGGTTTCCATTGTACATCCCTTTTTATTCAACTTATCCTTTTCCCCCCAATTTGTTATATCTATTATTAACTTTTTCATTATATTTTGTCTTTCACAAATATTATTCTAATCCTGCCAAAGTTTATAACTGTTTAAATGTTCTCTTAAGTAACCTATAAATTTTACCCATTCTCTCTTAAACTTCTTGTCGTCCTGGTCTCTGATTCTCCCGGTCAATTTACTTCTATTTGTCCATTTACTAAATCTTTGCGGATGTATACAAAAGACAGAAGCATACTCTCCTTGCATGGGCCGGCCTTATCTCCAGCTTTCCCCTTTTATATTCAGTTGACGTTTAGCAGGATGTCTTTGAAAAAGAATGACCTCTGGTTCTGGCTTTGAATCATGTGCTGACACACATGCCTTCCTTTGCCAGCAGTGACCCAGTAATAATGCTCAATGGGCAATTTTCGGTCACACTTTTAGCCTAATTAATTGGCCCTGGGCCATGCGTTCGTGCCAAGATGACATCAATGGTGAATCCAGCAACCTACACGAGTCCCAGCCTTATTTGCGTTCCCTGCTTATGTGCAATCCTTTTATATCCAATGCTAGCCACCTTTCTGCCGGAAATCATCGATCTAGAGGTAGTTATTGCACTTTGGAGCTTTTGGTGTGTTTATCCTCATGTCTTAATGATGCCCCAACCAGGACAAATCCTCTGTTGTCCCTGAACCATTTCCAAGACAAAACAAAAGACCCTGTGAAATATAGTCGAGAGTGGATTTCATGCTCTTTATTCAGCTCATAGTGGTGAGGAGGAATGGAAGTTCCCCCAGAATGTCTGCTTTATATACATTATTTACACAATGGGCCCCACGTGACTGGCTAATTCCGGGGTTCTCCTGTAGGCCAATCAGGTCATGGATTCACCTCCATCTGGAGTTGGGTTGGGTGGCTCCTGTGGACCAATCAGACTGCTGCATTCTGGAGCTATTATTCTAGGACCAATCAGGCTACTGCATTCTGAATCCTATTGTTCTAGGACCAATCAGACTGCTGCATTTTGGATCCTATTCAACTCAGTACATAACACCCTGCTTTGAAACGTCAACCAAAAAGTTAACCACCAGAACTACCGCAACAGCCAAAGAAGCAGCAGTCTATATGGCGAGATAAAACATTGGTAATGATGTTCATAAATGTGCTTTTCGAAGTTGCATCTGAAAGTCCCCTTTATTTAATTGCTGGATTTAGCAGAGCGCCTGCCCGCCCATACCGCTTCAGTAAAACTGGTATCGACACCACAGAACAAAACAAGTTTAGAACTTGTCGAAAGTTATTTTAGTGTGGCAGCTCCTACACTTTGGGAACTCCCTGCCTACGTTCAAAGTAGTGCAGTGGTACCTCGGGTTAAGTACTTAATTCGTTCCGGAGGTCTGTTCTTAACTTGAAACTGTTCTTAACCTGAAGCATCACTTTAGCTAATGGGGCCTCCTGCTGCTGCTGCGCCGCCGAAACACGATTTCTGTTCTTATCCTGAAGCAAAGTTCTTAACCTGAAGCACTATTTCTGGGTTAGCAGAGTCTGTAACCTGAAGTGTCTGTAACCTGAAGCGTCTGTAACCTGAAGCGTCTGTAACCCGAGGTACCACTGTACACTTCTTGGCACCTGCTTAAAACATTTTTGTTTAGGCCTGCCTTTCCAGACATATATATGAAGATGTGGACGCGTTTATAATCTCTTTTGCTGTTAATTTTAATCAATTTTAAATGTTTTCCACTGTTCTCAGCTGATAATTTAACTCTGGGGCTTTTCTGAAGTAAAGCAATATATATACGTTTTGATCAATAAATAAAACTGTTAAGTTGTGGGCGAACATATCAGACGACACAGCGATTCTTCCAAAGCAGCTCTTTATTTGTAAGCTGGAACAGAACTAAGCTGAGGAGCTCAGTCAGCCTGCTTATATAGAGCTCCAGAACAATCGCAACTGTTGCCATTTTCTAAAACTATCCAATCACTGGACGTCACTTTTCAATCCTTCATTTGCATACAAAACTATCCAATCACTGAACGTCACTTTTCGATCCTTCATTTGCATAACTATCTACAGTATCCCCCTGCTGGCCCAGGGTGAGAACTTCAGTACATAACAAAAACAATACAGTGGTGCCCCGCAAGACGAATGCCTCGCAAGACGGAAAACCCGCTAGACGAAAGGGTTTTCCGTTTTCAGAGGTGCTTCGCAGGACGAATTTCTCTATGGGCTTGCTTCGCAAGACGATTATGTCTTGCGATTCTTGAGGGTTTTTTTGCTCCCCATCCCCTTTTTCTAAGGCGCTAAGCTGCTAATAGCCTTTTAGCAGCTAATCCGCTAATCCCTTAAGCCTTTAATAGCCGCTAATAGCCGCTAATAGCCGCTAAACCGCTAATAGCGCTAATCCGCTAATAGGGTTGCTTCGCAAAACGAAAAAACCGCTAGACGAAGAGACTCGCGGAACAGATTAATTTCGTCTTGCGAGGCACCACTGTATAGCAGATCGAGTTCAACAACAGCCTCTCTTTTACTGTCTCCAGTTTAAAAAAACAACAAAAAAAACCCAAACAATATTTGGGTGAAATAAGCTCTCGCCCATTTCCAGTTGAACAATTTATGTAGCTGAACCAGTTCATCAGCTGCAGAGTGAACAAGGTGGCAGAAAACAGCCTCCTTCCCTTGAAGCCCTTCTAAAAGTAAAAAGCCATTAAGAAGGGAGAGCAGGAAGTTGCCCATCAAAAGTAAGCAGCGCCTAGACAGTAGCCTGAGCCAGGCACACAGGAGACACTGTCATTTCCACCAGGGTGAGATGGGTTGTATTTGTACTTCCATCAAGGGAAGTAATAGTGCCACTGTATTCTGCTCTGGTCAGACCTCACCTGGAGTACTGTGTCCAGTTCTGGGCACCACAGTTCAAGAAGGACACTGACAAACTGGAACGTGTCCAGAGGAGGGCAACCAAAATGGTCCAAGGCCTGGAAACGATGCCTTATGAGGAACGGCTAAGGGAGCTGGGCATGTTTAGCCTGGAGAAGAGAAGGTTAAGGGTGATATGATAGCCATGTTCAAATATATAAAAGGATGTCACATAGAGGAGGGAGAAAGGTTGTTTTCTGCTGCTCCAGAGAAGCGGACACGGAGCAATGGATCCAAACTACAAGAAAGAAGATTCCACCTAAACATTAGGAAGAACTTCCTGACAGTAAGAGCTGTTCGACAGTGGAATTTGCTGCCAAGGAGTGTGGTGGAGTCTCCTTCTTTGGAGGTCTTTAAGCAGAGGCTTGACAACCATATGTCAGGAGTGCTCTGATGGTGTTTCCTGCTTGGCAGGGGGTTGGACTCGATGGCCCTTGTGGTCTCTTCCAGCTCTATGATTCTATGATTCTGTTAGCAGTTATTGCTAAAGATGCACCTATATGCATATAAATTGGCACCTACAATATTATGTAATATTCATCCCCATTTTAGGGGGGTGATGCCTTCCTCTTTGGGGGGACAACATGTAAATGCCCATCCTATCTGTGAGTGGACGTGGTTTTGCTTTTCTGAGAAATAACCAGTTGTACGCAATATATCCCAAGCATAGAGGTGTCCATGCAAATGTGAGATTCCCAGCAACTTCCACATTCCTTTGCTCCTGGCAGAAAAGCCTCTCCTGAGTGGGAGAGAAGCAACATTACTAAGGGAAGCAGGTGGCGCTGTGGTCTAAACCACTGAGCCTCTTAGGCTTGCTGATCGGAAGGCCGGCGGTTTGAATCCCCGTGACAGGGTGAGCTCCCATTGCTCTGTCCCAACTCCTGCCAGCCTAGCAGTTCAAAAGCAGGCCTGTGCAAGTAGATAAATAGGTACCACTGCAGTAGGAAGGTAAACAGTGTTTCCGTGTGCTCTGGTTTCCATCACGGTGTTCCATTGCGCCAGAAGCGGTTGAGTCATATTGGCCACATGAACCGGAAAGCTTTCTGTGGACAAACGCCGGCTCCCTTGGCCTGAAAGCGAGATGAGCGCCACACTCATAGTCGTCTTTGACTGGACTTAGCCGTCCAGGGGTCCTTTACCTTTTCTTTTTAACTTTAAAAACTTCAAAAACGTAAATGTAAAAACATATAATCATGATCATAAATAATTTGATTAATTTATTTGATTGTCCAAGCTATCTCAGGATGGGCATACGTGTTACACTTTGTTTTGACTGAAGTGAGATAGAAGATAAAAGGGTGGATCCAGACCCAGATATACTTAGAGTAGATCCATTGAACTTAATGGGACTTAAACTAACTTCAGCAAAGTCCTTAACCCTAGAGCTTTTATGAGCCAACAGCAAAGCTTCTGTCGCCTTTGGCTGGACTTTACCATCCAGGAGTCTTTTAATTGAAATAATTGAAATACTTTTATTGTCACATGTACAACTTGTATACAGTGAGATTACAAGAGCACCCCCCCCCTCAGCTCTCTTAGTCTTAATTCCCCTTGTTTACTGACGCACACCCACCAAACCCGAAAGTCAGTTGCCCTGTTGTTATCTTTTCATTCAGCAGCCTAACAGCCCACGGATAGAAGCTGTTCTTTACCCTGTTGGTGCGACTAATCATGCTTCTATATCTTCTGCCTGAGGGCAGGAGATCAAGAAAGTGCCGGCCAGGGTGTGAATCATCCCTGAGAATTTTCCTCACTCTCCTGAGGCAACGTTCTTCTGCTATTTCATCCAGCGGATTCACGGGACAGCCCATAATATCTTGTGCTGTATTCACCACCCTCTGTAGGCACTTCTTATCAGATGATGTCAAACCAGCGTACCACACCGTGATGCAGTATGAAAGGACACTTTCTATTGTGGACCAGTAGAAGGAGATCATCAAATGTTGATTGACATTGTTCTTCCGCAAGACTCTGAGGAGATGGAGTACCTTTACCTTTTACCTATATGCAACAATAATAGAAGTAGAGACTTAGAATCATAGAATCATAGTTAGAAGAGACCACAAGGGCCATCGAGTCCAACCCCCTGCCAAGCAGGAAACACCATCAGAGCATTCCTGGCATATGGTTGTCAAGCCTCTGCTTAAAGACCTCCAAAGAAGGAGACTCCACCACACTCCTTGGCAGCAAATTCCACTGTCGAACAGCTCTTACTTCAATGAAACATTTTCAGGATGAAAACATTACAATGCAGAAACAGCAATATTTAAATAAATTTAAATAAATTCATTAAATAAATGAATTGTTGCATAAGGACTGGGGGCTGAATGTGAGCAGGTTGTGTTAGGAAAAGCCAGCAAGGGAGTTCAAAGGCCAGACATGCCTGGGATAGCTCAGCTGGTAGAGCGATGAGACTTTTAATGTCAGGGTCATGGGTTCGAGCCACATTTAAACAAAAAAATTCCTACATTGCAGGGGGTTGGACTAGATGACCCTCAGGGTCCCTACAAACTCAACGATTCTATGATAAGTGAGATTTGAACCAGAATTTTTCCTGGGTGTTCATTCGTGCTACCACACAACAAGGCATGATAACATTTGAGCAGCCCAAATGTAGCCCATAACACATATACAGAAACTCACTTCTTCCTTTTTAATGAACGGCAGCCACTAGCAGACACCAAGACTGGAAACTGCACAATAACATTTGCGTGTCAATAGCTCATCCTTGAGCACGTGCACTATAAAACTTTCCTTGCTGAACAGTCCTCCCCTTAGCCGCTGGATGGCAAAACAAGAGGAAAGCGAAATAGCAAAAACTGTCATTTTAAAGGGAGGATTTGCAATTGCTGCCCTCTGGTGGAGATGATGCAAAACCAAAAGTGTGGAGAACAGGCAATTGCTTCCACGTTTAGCCTTGTTATCCTCCCAGAATAGTCAAACGCCTCCGAGTCACCACCACATCTTGCAGTAATAGTCAATTTTGCACACATCAAATAGGTAATTTGTGGGATTTGCCGGTTCACATTACGGCCACTGCCTTAAATAGCTTCTGAATACAAAGGCAAATCTTCTATTTTTGGATGATAGGTAGCTCTAAAAAAACGGGGGGGGGAAACGAAAATCATGGCCACTGGTCCCATCACCTCCTGGCAAACAGAAGGGGAAGAAATGGAGGCAGTGAGAGATTTTACTTTCTTGGGCTCCATGATCACTGCAGATGGTGACAGTAGTCACGAAATTAAAAGACGCCTGCTTCTTGGGAGAAAAGCTATGACAAACCTAGACAGCATCTTAAAAAGCAGAGACATCACCTTGCCAACAAAGGTCCGTATAGGTAAAGCTATGGTTTTCCCGGTAGTGATGTATGGAAGTGAGAGCTGGACCATAAAGAAGGCTGATCGCCAAAGAATTGATGGTTTTGAATTCTGGTGCTGGAGGAGACTCTTGAGAGTCCCATGGACTGCAAGAAGATCAAACCTATCCATTCTGAAGGAAATCAGCCCTGAGTGCTCACTGGAAGGACAGATCGTGAAGCTGAGGCTCCAGTACTTTGGCCACCTCATGAGAAGAGAAGACTCCCTGGAAAAGACCCTGATGTTGGGAAAGATGGAGGGCACAAGGAGAAGGGGACGACAGAGGACGAGATGGTTAGACAGTGTTCTCGAAGCTACCAGCATGGGTTTGATCAAACTGCGGGAGGCAGTGGAAGACAGGAGTGCCTGGCGTGCTCTGGTCCATGGGGGTCACAAAGAATCGGACACGACTAAACAACAACATTGCTCTAAAGGGACACACCCTAGAGAGGCATCATGGAAGGGCAAGCCATTTCCCCCAATAATTATACCAGGGATTCTTGCTTGCTCTTGGGTTTTATCGCTGTCAACGCAACAGCCTCCCAAGGGGGACGTGATAAACCAAGATTAACCTCCAGGGAGATACTTTGGTGCTCCAGTTGTCGTCGGGAGTCCAGATTGCATCAGCTCCAGCTCATGTGGTCAGGGATGATGGGAGCTGTGGTACAATGAAATGTGGAGGGCATCAAGTTGGCTACCATATTTGCTGCTGCCATGTAGCCTCTTTGGAACGGATGAGGCACAAGAAGAAAGAGAGGAGCGAGGCTCTAGGACAGGGGTGAGGGAACTGCCGCCCTATGGCCAGTTCCAGTCTGTGAAGCCTCCCCACCTGGCCCACTGAGCTTCCAGCCAAGACTCTCTGGAGTCCATCCCTTTGCCACCCGTTGCTCCTGGAGAATCAAGAACAAGTGCTGGAACCACTAGCTAGGTTTTGGGGCAACTTTCCAAAGCACATACTTAATTGTTTTTCTGCTTTTCCTAGCGTCTCTGAAATACACTCGTAGTTGAGTGTTGATTTCATGCTCTTTATTTCAGCTCGTGGCAAACAGTGAATGAGTGCTTTCCCCAAAAACCTCTGGATATATATACATTATTTACACAATGGGTCCCATGTGATTGGCTGATTCAACTCCCCTCCTGAAGCCTGATTGGACTGTTCCTGCAGGCCAATCAGGTTGCTGATTCACTTCCTCCTGGAGCCTGATTGGGCTGCTCCTGCAGACCAATCAGGTTGTTGCCTTCTAGGATCCAACCTGCCTATTGTTCTAGGATCCAAGCTCAGTAGGTAACACTCTCAGAGGTCATACGCCTTGGAACACAAGTCGCTGAAAATCACAAATGAGGACTGTTGCATTCAAGTCCTGCTTACAGACTTCCCATAGGCATCTGGTTGGCCACTGTGAAAAAAGGATGAAATTCTGGCCTAATCCAGGATGTCCTAATTCTGAGCAAAGTGTTAGTTGGATACACTCTACATAAATCCACATATAAAGTGCCCTTTCATACTGCATCACGGTGTGGTGCGCTGGTTAGACATCAACTGATAGGAAGTGCCTACAGAGGGGGGTGAATACAGCACAAGATATTATGGGCTGTCCCGTGAATCCGCTGGATGAAATAGCGGAAGAACATTGGCTCAGGAGAGTGAGGAAAATTCTCAGGGATGATTCACACCCTGGCCGGCACTTTCTTGATCTTCCACCTTCGGGCAGAAGATATAGAAGCATGATTAGTCACACCAACAGGGTAAAGAACAGCTTCTATCCATGGGCTGTTAGGTTGGTGAATGAAAAGATAACAACAGGGCAACTGACTTTCAGGTTTGCTGGGTGTGCGTCAGTAAACGAGGGGAATTAAGACTAAGAGAGCTGAGTGGGGGGTGCTCGTGTAATCTCACTGTATACAAGTTGTACAAGTGACAATCAAGTATTTCAATTTATTTCTACCTTGCCAGGATACATTAGTCTTCTGGCCCCCAAAGGTTGCCTTGGAATTAGCAAGGAGTAGAATTTTAAACAGTGATCAGGAACGGTTTTTCAGCCTGACAGCAGGTTTCTGGGAATTTCATACCAGTGGTGGCCAAAGGTAAAACTGGGCACAGCAATTAGTGTAATTTTTTACCTTTGTACAGTAGGCTAATTCACACACAATCTGACACAACCCGTTCCTTCCTCCCTACAGGCAAGCCAGAGGCAGAGGCAGAGGTCAATGATGTGTTCCAGTCAGGCAAAAATATTTGAGGATCACGGAGTGGGACAAGAGGGTCTGGGGAGAGGGTATGACACCAAGATCTGAGGTTCTTCCCGATTTAAAGCCAGCAAACAGCAAGGTTATCACATGAAAACGCCGCCCCGCATCCTCCAGAATTCATGGACACCGCTTGTCAATGCGTAGGCAGCGCATCGCGCGCATTCCTCTGGCGTGAACCCAACCAGCGCGGTCCCAACAGTTCTGACTCCGCGGTCTCTGGCTGACTTCTTAATGGAAGCTTCGATCAGCCAAGGCGACACGTAGTGATACGTTCTCCCGAGAATGCTGTAGGAAACATATCCCGATTTGTCGCCCGCGGCCCACCTGGCGTCATGGTCGTCAAAGCTTTCCACGTTGCACGCTATTTCGATTTGCCCGTTGTGTGGGAAAGCCATCGACTGCACGCCCTTCAGGCCTCCGGCGCTACTGCCCCGGACGGAGCCTGCGATCGCCTTGGCCGTAGCCAAGTCTTGCGTGTCGACAGTCACGTTGCAATTCATCACGTAAGGGCTGGCCCCAACCCCTGAAATGATAAAAAAATGAGCCACCGGTGTGAGTCAAAATTAATGGTTGTTAGGTTGGTTTGGCTTCTGCATCTACTCTTCAGATACGGTCGAGTAGTTTCTAAGCCTCGGAAAAGGACTTTGGCTAATCCTTCACTTATACACCAGGCAATATTCAGTATTCTTTATCAAGAGATTGAGTAGTACAGTTGTACCTTGGTTCTCGAACAGAATGCGTTCCGGGAGTCCATTCAACTCCCAGAACCGCTCAAAAACCAAGTCACGGCTTCTGATTGGCTGCAGGAGCATCCTGTAGCCAATTGGAAGCCGCAGAAGCCACGCCGGATGTCTGGCTTCTGAAAATCATTTGAAAACCGGAACAGTCCTTCTGGTTTCCGGGAGCCGAAACGTACAAGTTCCAAGGCGTTTGGCAACCAAGGTACGACTGTAGTTGGATCCAGCAAACCCAAGAAGAGTCCATAGCAGGCCTGGTGAGTTTTATGGCCTAGAGAAACTTCCCAGGACTGCAAATAAAGGTCTGGAGGAGTGAATATGATGCCCCCCACAGGCCCATATTTCCCAAGCTTTTACATAAATGCTCTGTAAGGAGAAGGGAAGTTGCAGAGCAAAGTCTGTTTCTCACACTGAGTACTGAACTACCTCGGTGCAAACAGAAGTCAGCCAGTGGTGAATCTAGTAAATAAATCAAAGGTACTGCACTCAAGACCTATTCCCCAGTGAAAAGCAGTTTTATATCTGCTTCTTTGTAAGCAACGTGAAAGAAGGAAGGGGAGAAACTCCACCTGGGATAAATCATCATTGCAAATTGTTCATGATGAAAAAAAGAGTGTGAAAGTTTAATATTTCTCCGAGGTCTTTTCTTTTCCTTTCCTCCTTGGAGTTCTGACTCATTGTCTTTGTAGTTTATGAGACAGAGCCTGGATAGAAACAAAGATCTTTACAGCAAACAAAAACAAAAAAAAGAACACAAACCCTCAAGGCCAAATTGTTGAGGTAGAGGGAAAATAAAAACAAATGCACTAATTAACATCTGGTGTGTGTTCCTTTCTCACAAACGCAAATGCAGTATGAGTGTGACAGCACTGGCAATAATAACTGGTTTAAGGATTCTTGCGGCAGAATGACGTCTGAAGAAACAGGATTTTAAAAAAAAATTGGATTATTCAATCAAAGTACATAAGGAGCTTTGTTTTATGCAGAGCATTTTTTAAGTAGGTTAATTCTAAGTGGGTCAATAGGAGAATAATTACTGTTATTCTCTTGATATCTACCTCCCCTCCCCATTCTATATTAAATATTTAACCAATTCTCTTCAATGGATTGTAGCAATGCCTCATCCGTCCTCCTTTCAAAACATTTGAAATAGTTTACTGGGCACAATCCAGGATAAGAAACAAGCCCCATTGATATTGTAGGGCTTGAAAAGAAAAGAAAAGAGAAATCAATGGTACACAAATGCTTGATAGTACATGCTCAAGAATGGCTGCAACGGACTGCTGTTGACCACATGATGACCAATTGTAAACTCACATGGAAACTCAGAAGTCAGGTGATTTAACCCCCTATTATTGCTGACAATTAATGTTGTGCAAATTATTTAAATGGACAATTTGCCTACTGGCAACGCAGCGGAGCCCAAAAGGGAGTTCTTTAGCCACTCCAGGAATTCTGGGATTTTTGTAGTTGTTGCTCTTCCAGGTCTCACATCTTTACACAGGGACTTAAGATACACAACACTCAAAATGCATCTTATAAGACAAGAATGGGGAAACCGTGGCCCTGCAAATGCTGTTGGATTCCAGTTCCCATCAGTTCCCAGTGAAGACAGCCCATGGTTATTGATTATGGGAGATGGATTCCAACAACATCTCTAGGGGTCACAGTTCCTCCACCCCTGTTTTAAGAGACAATCATTTATTGGTTTCCTTTTCAAAAAATTGCCTGCGTGGGAAAGTCAAAACCTTTGTAGACTTCAAGAAGGTTCTGGAGTTACCTGAAGGGATTCAACACAAAATATTGCTTACACTGGAATAGATTGATTGATTTGCGACCATTAATGGTTGCCATTAATTTGATCTGAACTGATTTTATAATGAATTGATTTTAGAATGCTGTATTATTTTACTGTTGTTAGCCACTCTGAGCCCAGCTTCGGCTGGGGAGGGCGGGATATAAATTTTAAAAAAATTAATTATTATTTATTATTACAGCCTACATCAAATTAAGAGCAAAAAGCTGCCAGGTGCCTCAAGGTCTTCTGCTCTTAAATACCTCTATGCATTTCCTGTTGCTTCTTGGTGCTCTCTCTTCCTCAATACCCCCACAAGTCGTCCTCTCCCCAGTCCTTTTGAATGGTACTTTATTCCCCATCCCCATCTCAAAAGCCTAAGCCTTCAGTCCTACAAGTGCAATTGGCTTGGAAATAAGTTCTAATGAACTCTGTAAAGCCCCAAGTAAGCAAAGACTGGGCAGCAAGCCTATGCAACTTTAATCCCTTATTAGTCTTCCTATCTTCCCTCTCTCAATTTTTGGTACACTCACCATAGCTGTCAACTTACAGATTTGAAAATAAGGGACCAGCAGCCTCGAAAATAAGGGATCAGCAGCCAAAATAAGGGATTTTCGGAGCACAGGTATGTTCAACTTCTGAGCCCCTCTGAGGCAAAGGCAGAAAGCCCAGCCAGCAGCCAAACAAAGCCTCAAGCAGTGGTTCCCACAGCGCAGCAACCCGGCAAAGGGGATGCAGCAAGGAAAACCACCATCACCTCTCCACTGGGAAGCACTGAGCAAAGGCGAGTCCCCAAGCAACACAGCCGATTTGATCGGCACAAGGCATGCAAGCTCCACCCCCCCAGTCTTAGACTTAGACTCCTTATTGGGTGAGCAACGCAGCCAAGCAACCCAGTTGGAGCCTCCCTCCTCCCTGGCCAGCATGGAGGGAGGGAGAGGAGCTGCTTCCTTTGAAACCCGGGAAATTTAAGGGACAGCATCAATAAGGGACAGCAGCGGGACACGGCACTGGGATAAGGGACTTTCCCGCCAAATAAGGGACAGTTGACAGCTATGACGCTCACTTGTCTCTTATCTGCATTCTCTCCCATTCTCAATATTTATATGTAAGCTCCTTGGGGCACAGACCACTGGGGAGTGGGCTATATTCCTCTGTGAAGTCCTAGAGACATTGATTGCCTTGTACACATGACAAAAACAGCAACAATGAACATTGCCATCATTTCATACCTGTTAAACCGTGACTTAAGGTAGGCGGCAGCCCTACATCAGGAATAACAGTGGCTGCGTTGAAAGCTCTACTGTTAAACCATCCCAGCTGTTTCCTTCTTTGAACCAGACTTTGCTTCTCTGGGAGATGAGCTTGGCCAAAAGGAAATATGCTGCATCCAGGAACACGGCAGACTAAGGTCTCTGCTATATCTGAGGGAAAAGAGGAACAGAAGGGAAGTACAACAGCTAAAACAGGGGTGGCAGCCTTTGGGGGCCAGTGAGTACTCTGGAATTTTGAAGGAGTGAAGTGGGTGCAATCACAAAATGGCCGCCGTGGGAACATGACGGAACACAAAATGGCGGTCAAGGGGATGTGGTGTAGCACAAAATGGAAGCTACATCTTAAAAAAAAACAGAAAAAAGAGACAGGACAAACAGGTCTGGGCATGCCCCACACTAGCGGACAGGGGCAGGGAAGCACCTCTCCTCTGTTCAGAATGGAAGAGGCCGTGATGATTGTCCAATTCTGGCCTCCAACGAAAAGTGGGCAGGTTTGAAGAGGCGTGTTCAATGTAGTAGAAGCCCTTGCCAGTGCCAACAAAAACTGAGCAGGAAAAGCAAAGGGTCTATTGCGCATTGTGGGTTTTGGAGGGAATCATTACTGGCATTTTTCTCGGGCACCAGGGGAGGCAGTGTCAGGCATATGGGCACCATCCTGGTGACCCTGAGCCAGAAGAAACACAACAAGAAAGACTAAGAGAGCAGCTAGGCTGTAGACTGGGGCTGCCTACTCTATACATATAATGCCACTTTTGAAAGAACTGCAGGGGCAACAAATTTGCCACCAAGCCAAGTTCAAGGTTCTCGTATCAACCTAAGAAACCCTAAACAACCTGAGACCTGGGTACCTGAAAGAAGATGGTGGCCTGCTGAGATCTATCTTGCAAAAGAAGAGGCTCGCCGGGTGCCTTTGTTACGTATCCTTAGACGCCAGGCAAAAACATTCCTCTTCTTCCAGGACTTTAGCTAACGAAACGATCAATGGCCTTTTAAACTGTGTGTATGGGGTTACTGTTTTTGTTTGTTATCATGGTATGCAATTTTGTGTTGCTCTTTCGTAAACCTCCCTGTGATCCTTAGATGAAGGGCGGTATAGAAAACAAACAAACACCCAGAGGAAAAGCCTTTTCCATTATGGCACCCAGTATGTGAGGGACGCGGGTGGCGCTGTGGGTTAAACCACAGAGCCTAGGACTTGCCGATCAGAAGGTCGGCAGTTCGAATCCCCACGACGGGGATAGCTCCTGTTGCTCAGTCCCTGCTCCTGCCAACCTAGCAGTTCGAAAGCACGTCAAAGTGCAAGTAGATGAATAGGTACCGCTCTGGCGGGAAGCTAAACGGCGTTTCCATGCGCTGCTCTGGTTCGCTAGAAGCAGCTTAGTCATGCTGGCCACATGACCCGGAAGCTGTACGCCAGCTCCCTCGGCCAATAAAGCGAGATGAGCGCCGCAACCCCAGAGTCGGTCACAACACGACCTAATGGTCAGGGGTCCCTTTACCTTTTTACCCAGTATGTGGGCACCCTCATCTCCCTTCAAAAATAAGGCAAGTGCTGTCTTTGTTACATGATTTGATGCGCGCTAAGAACATTTCTAATGTACCCAGGCATATGCTAGTTATTAATGCAGAGCTTTAAGGTAGAATTGGCTGCTTTTACTGTGATGGCTGTATTTTAGCACATTGTTTTTAACATATATATACATATATTTGTACTGCTGTGAACCTCCCTGGTGTTTCTTGTGAAGGGTGGGATTTTAATGTGTTAAACAAACACACATGCAGGCAACAGATCTGAGAAAGTGTGAATATGTGAGCAAGGTGGCAATTGGTTATCTAAAATGCTGTGCTGTCATTCCAGTTGTAAATTGTACAACCAGGCTTTGGAGTATACAATAAACAACTGCACTAAATGGTTTAGAATGGGGTTAGCCAACACCGTCCCCTCCACTTGTTATTAGACTTCAGTTCCCATCACCACTGACAAAGGGTCATGCTGGCTGGAGTTGGCGGGAGTTTGAATCCCAAGAACATTTGCAGAGTGCCACCTCGCCCTACCCCTAATAATAATAATAATAATAATAATAATAATAATAATAATAATAATTTATACCCCACCCATCTGGCTGAGTTTCCCCAGCCACTCTGGGCGGCTTCCAATCAAGTGTTAAAAACAATACAGCATTAAATATTAAAAACTTCCCTAAACAGAGCTGCCTTCCGATGTCTTTTAAAGAGAAGACAGTTGCTTATTATCTTGACATCTGAAGGGAGGGCGTTCCACAGGGCGGGCGCCACTACCAAGAAGGCCCTCTGTCTGGTTCCCTGTAACCTCACTTCTCGCAATGAGGGAACCGCCAGAAGGCCCTCAGAGCTGGACCTCAGTGGGGGCTGAACGATAGGGGTGGAGATGCTCCTTCAGTATACAGGATCGAGGCCGTTTAGGGCTTTAAAGGTCAGCACCAACACTTTGACTTGTGCTCGGAAACGTACTGGGAGCCAATGCAGATCTCTCAGGATTGGTGTTATGTGGTCCTGGCGGCCACTCCCAGTCACCAGTGTAGCTACCGCATTCTGGATTAATTGCAGTTTCTGGGTCACCTTCAAAGGTAGCCCCACATAGAGCGCATTGCAGTAGTCCAAGCGGGAGATAACTAGAGCATGCACCACTCTGGTGAGGCAGTCCGCGGGCAGATAGGGTCTCAGCCTGCGTACCAGATGGAGCTGGTAGACAGCTGCCCTGGACACAGAATTAACCTGCGCCTCCATGGATAGCTGTGAATCCAAAATGACTCCCAGGCTGTGCACCTGGTCCTTCAGGGGCACAATTACCCCAGGTAATTTAGAGAGATGCCTCTGCTTTGACAGAGGAACAATCCAACATCCCAGTGACTACATTAAGAATCCTTGGGTCAGATCTTGTACAGCCAAGATGGGGCCCTCCAGTTGTTGCTAGACTACAACTCTCATCATCCCTGACCAAAGGCCATGCTGGCTGGGGAAGATGGGAATTGGAGTCCAACCAACCACATATACTGAGGTCGCGACATTGACTACCCCGGCCTGTGCAGGATGTTCAGGTTCTGCTTACTTCGAGCCACTGTTCCGCACTCTTCCACATCGACACCCGACAAAGGGTAAATGGGCACCAGGTCTACTGCGCCAAGGCAAGGGTGGATTCCAGAATGTTCCGCCATATCTATTGAAGCAAAAGCCTCCACACAGGCAGCAACGACAGACCTGCCTAACAAAACACAAATAGGGCGAAAGAAACATTATCAAACCCATTTTTAAATAAATCTGAAAAGGAAAACTAAATCTTAGCCACTCTTGCCCCAAATGTGTTTTAATTAAAAACATTCACACACAAAGAAAGAGCATAGACAAACTCCCCGCAGCCCCTTGCGACTGTTTCTAGGTAACCCCTCTTTCTCATTTACACAAAGCACTAATTTTGGGAGAAATGTGAAGCTTTTATGACTATTACAAATCTACCCACCTTGAAGAAGGGTTCTTATTATATGCAACAAACACACTTTAAAAATATACTAACAAAATAGCCCACTTGGTATCTTGGAGGGTTTGCTATTGAATCACAATCTACAAGGGTGTATTTTTTGTGTGAAGTGCTGAACACAACCATGTTAATTATGGCCACCTGACATCCTCCTGCTAACTTTGTCTGACAAGACTGCTTTTGATTCACTTTGTAAACATCCCTACAGAACGTCCTTAGCAGAAAAGGTAAGAAAGAATATTTTATTCTGCTCCTCCTCCATCACAGAAGCCTGAATTCAAAAGTAAGCTTTGCTGCAGTCCAAACACAAATTACCTGAGAATACGTTCCCATTGAATTCAATAGAATTTAATTCTGAGTAGACATGGTTAGGAGTGTGATGTTAATTGGAGAACTGGCTCTTGTAAACCAGTGTTGAAGGAAAAATCTGCACAACACATCCCTCTCAAATCTAGCTGAATGTTATTTATTTTCAAAAACTGTTAAGAGGGCTTCCAGACAAGAGCTTCTTGTCACAAACGATCAGTCACAGCATAATTTTCTGTGTATGTGATTTTCATGCAACCATCCACCAAGGGGATTAAAATGTCACCCTTTTTTGGAAATATGTGCCTTTGTGTTGGTACTTGTTGTTTATATAATTTTTCAGCCGAGGATTTTTTTAAAGTCCTCATTTATCAAGGAAGCTAAACACCAGAGCATGTTTTTTGAGAGAAGCAATGCGTTTTAAAATGTACTGTTTTGCTCTCAGGTAAACATGTATACAACTGCAAACTTTGCATTCAAAAACACAACATTCAGAAGCCAATAATAATAATAATAATGTGAGCTGGGATATTTTAATACATATTTTTAAAACTTACCCAGTCTGTCAACTGGAGCTGCAATAGTTATGACGGACCTGTTATAGTCATAGTCAGAAAATATATTAAGCACAGTTGCTGGGAGATGCTCCTGGCCTATGGGGAGGGAAAAAATGGAACATTTATTGTGGTTCAATCAACAAATAAAGGCTTCCAATTTAGCTTAAGCACATGCTATGTTTTGAAGAGGTACATTCTGATCCTAAAACCACTGATTGCAAAATAAGTTCTGTCAAGCTAAATGGAGCATACATCGGTGCAAGCATGATAGATTAGAAAAATATTGAACAGTTTGGCTCAATGCAATCTGTGGCCTTAAAGATATTGCTCCCATCAGCTACAGTCAGTATGGCCAGTGGCCAGAGATGATGGGAATTATAGTCTAGTGTTATGTACTGAGTTGAACAGGATCCAAAATGCAGCAGTCTGATTGGTCCTAGAACAATAGGATCCAAAAGGCAGCAGTCTGATTGGTCCTAGAACAATAGGATCCAAAATGCAGCAGTCTGATTGGTCCTAGAACAATGCAGCAGTATGATTGGTCTGCAGGAGCCACCCAATCCAGCTCCAAATGGAAATGAATCCACAACCTGATTGGCCTACAGGAGAATTCTGGAATTAGCCAATCACGTGTAGCCCATTGTGTAAATAATGTATATAATGCAGATACTTTGGGAAAACATTCATTCCTCCTCACCACTAGGAGCTGAATAATGAGCATGAAATCCACTCTTGAGTATATTTCATCTAGCAACATGTTGGGGGCAACAGGTTCCCCACCCCTGTCTGAGAGAGTACAGATGGGCAACACAATCCAGGGCTTGTCACTATGAAAACCATCCTGGCTGAAATTCCCAATTCTTGGCAACTTCATTAACGGGTGAGGGCTGGTCCTCTTCTGCATCTGTTAGCCCTAAGTTTGTTCACACAATGAACTTCAGACTTAGCCTGAAAGAGATGCCAGGAGAAAAAACTCTTACAAGTACACAAACAAAAACGCCACCCCGAAGTTTTAGAATGTGTTAGTCAGTGATTAACAGATCAATGGGTTTCTTTTGTGCAACCACAGCTCATGCAAACTATATCCAAAAACTTCACAAAGGCTGCCATTTGGTAGGATTTCAGAAATGACTGGCTGACCAAACCATAGCTATCATAAAAACCAGAGGGCTGGAAGGGACTCAAGAGTGTCGTTTAGTCTCAGCTCCTTCCCCGAGGCAGGACTTTCTATACATACTTCACACACACACACACCCAACATACGGCTTCAGAGCTTCACGAACATCAACGTCATGTTTGGTTGGGTGGGTGAGAACAGAAAGCTCAAGCTTGAAGCTCAACTAATGTTTTCTCATCAAAGCTTCATTTGTGCCATGGGGCTTAGATACACCATCCGTTTCCAGGACCGTGGCTAACATTGGAATATGTACAGTCAAGTGCCTCTGAGAATGTGCAGAGTGCAATTTTCTTACCGAATCAACAACCCTGAAGTAGCAGGTAATGGGAAAGACTGAGAACCTAGGGAGCCACTGATAGCCAGAACAGATAATGCTGGACGAAATGGGCAGATAAGTCGGACATGGTATAAGGAAGGTTTTAAAAATTATTTTGATTGATCTCCCCCAGTTAAACAACCCTTCAATGGAAAATAATAAATAAATAAATAAACAATAATCACACTTGCCTTGATCATAATCATAGAATTGTAGAGTTGAAAGGGACCCTGAGGCTCATCTAGCCCACCCCCCTGCAATGCAGAAATGTGTAGTTGTCCCATACAGGGATCGAACCTGCAACCTTGGCATTATCAGTACCATGCTCCAAGCAGCTAAGCTGTGCTTCTGGTACAATGGAGAAAGAGGCTTTGACATGACCAACTTATTGGGGGGGGCAACTCCCCCCCCCCATTAGTGGCGCAATTAGTGCCAGCACCATCTGTTAAGAGTTTGGGTGTAATCTTCGACACCTCCCTTTCCATGTAGGCGCAGATTGCAGCTATAACAAAGGCAGCATTTTTTCATCTCCGCCAAGCTAAGCAGTTGGCTCCTTACCTCTCTTGCCCTGACCTAGCCACTGTGATCCACATGACGGTCACCTCCGGACTGGATTATTGTAACTCACTCTACGTGGGGCTGCTCTTGAGACTGACCCAGAAACTCAACGGGTGCAGAATGACGCAGCGAGACTCCTTACGGGGTCTTCGCTGCGAGATCACATTCATCCGGTGCTATACCAGCTGCACTGGCTCCCGGTGGAGTACAGGATCAGGTTTAAGATGCTGGTTTTAACCTTTAAAGCCCTATACAGCCCAGGACCCTCGTACCTACGGGACCGCCTCTCCTGGTATGTCCCATGGAGGACCTTATGGTCTTCAAACAAAAACATCTTGGAGGTCCCGGGCCACAGGGAAGTTAGGCTGCCCTCAACCAGAGCCAGGGCTTTTTCGGCTGTGGCCCCGATCGGGTGCAACGCTCTGTCACAAGAGACTAGGGCCCTGTGGGACTTGACATCTTTCCGCAGGGCCTGCAAGACCAGGCCTTTGGCCAAGGCACAGCCTGACCCCCTCCTTTAGTAATCCTCACAGAACTCTAACCCAATGGTTGCCATTAATTTGATTTGAACTGATTTTATAATGAATTGATTTTAGAATGCTGTATTATTTTGCTGTTGTTAACTGCTCTAAGCCCGGCTTCGGCTGGGGAGGGCATGATATAAATTATTATTATTATTATTATTATTATTATTATTATTATTATTCTTCTTCTTCTTCTTCACTCCATCTAACTGACGTCTGCCCTTTTCTGTCAATACACAGTTTTGGATCTATCCTAAGTACTTTTGGCATTCAGGTATGACTGCATGGAGGGGCACCCATGAAAGAACAGGTCACATCCAGTCAGCATCAGACTAAAGGGGATCCTGCTCACATAAGGCTCCCTCCACCATCAGGATTTGCATCCCAGGGCAGGCTGTCCTATTGTCAGGGACTGGGCAGAGGAGGAATGGCGGAGACTGCCTCCCCAGCCTGACCCTTCCAGAGAAGAAGGAGACAGTTCAGAATTATAACAGGGGTTTGAGGGAGGTCACAGCTCAGAGGCAGGTGAGGGGGAAAGCTGGGAAATAATGGGAGAGGAAGAGGAGGAGGAAGAAGAGAAAGCATCAGAGGGGCAACAACTGACGGACACAGTGTCTTTGGAAAGCATTCCAGACACCACCCCTATCCCAGAATCCGGCAAGCCTTGAAAGTAGGAGAGCAAAGGGCTCAGAGGGCCCTCAGCACCACCTGTAGGGGAGGTGACAATGACGAATGAGGAAGTGGGAGAAAAGAAGTGTGGAGAGTCACTTGAGACAATGCCATTATCCCAAGAGGCTGTGTTCCAAGCCTCTCTCTGTAAATAAAGCCAGTGTGGTGTAGTGGTTAAGAGCAGTAGACTCGTAATCTGGTGAACCAGGTTCGATTCCACATGCAACTGCTGGGTGACCTTGGGCTAGTCACACTTCTTTGAAGTCTCTCAGCCTCCCTCACCTCACAGAGTGTTTGTTATGGGGGAGGAAGGGAAAGGAGATTGTTAGCCGCTTTGAGACTCCTTAGGGTAGTGATAAAGCGGGATATCAAATCCAAATCCAAACTCTAAATACTGAATAAAAAGCAGATGGTAAGAACTTTTCCTTGTCTTGTACGTTCCTGGCAACCAGCCATGGGAGCTGCCTACTGCCGCCTGACACCTATGTGCACTCTTTGCACTGGCATTGGTCCCCTTCAAACAAACACTGGTTGCGCATCAGACAGAGGCCTATGTGCATGAAGATGGATAGGGCTCCTTCCACAGGCAATACCGAGGGTGGGCTAGCCAAGTGCATTCCACAGGGCTCCTCCACACCACTATAGGAAAGGCCTTATCCCTTGTCTCAACCAACTGGACAAACTTATTCCACACATGCTTAAGTTCCAAAGAGGAGTTCAGTGGAATTCTAAGCAAACGTGCCTAGAACTGGGTTGCAGATGTTTTAATTTTGGCTAGACCAGGTATATTTGGAGTAAGGTAAAGATAAAGGGAAGGGACGTGGGTGGCGCTGTGGGTTAAACCACAGAGCCTAGGGCTTGCCAATCAGAAGGTCAGCAGTTCAAATCCCCACGACGGGGTGAGCTCCCGTTGCTCAGTCCCTGCTCCTGCCTACCTAGCAGTTCGAAAGCACGTCAGAGTGCAAGTAGATAAATAGGTACCACTCCGGCGGGAAGGTAAACGGTGTTTCCGTGCAGTGCTCTAGTTCGCCAGAAGTGGCTTAGTAATGCTGGCCACATGACCCGGAAGCTGTACGCCGGCTCCCTCGGCCAAAAAAGCGAGATGAGCGCCGCAACCCCAGAGTCGGCCACGACTGGACCTAATGGTCAGGGGTCCCTTTACCTTTACCCTTTAAGTGCAGGATGATGACATTAATATGCAACCTGAGGGTTTAAAAGCATTTTCATGTTTGAGATATGCTAAAGAGAAAAAATAAAAAATATGCTTGAGATATTCTAAAACGAGAAATTATAAAGAAAGTGCATATTAGATCCTCGCTTTATTGGCCAAAGGAGCCGGCGTTTGTCCGCAGACAGCTTCCAGATCATGCGGCCAGCATGACTAAGCCGCTTCTGCCAACCAGAGCTGCGCACGTAAACGCCGTTTACCTTCCCGCTGGAGCGGTACCTATTTATCTACTTGCACTTTGATGTGCTTTTGAACTGCTAGGTTGGCAGGAGCAGGGACCGAGCAATGGGAGCTCACCCCGTTGCGGGGATTCGAACCGCCGACCTTCTGATCGGCAAGTCCTAGGCTCTGTGGTTTAACCCACAGCGCCACCCATGTCCCATATTTGGAGTAGATCCACATTATTCTTACCATTATCCTCACAAACTGCAGCTCTTGCTACTTTCTCAACAATGTCCTTTCTTCTTCCTTCTGAAATGTTTAGCAAACAAGCAGCCAGACGCAAGCCAGTTCTGCCAGAAGTCATTTTCGCCCCTGTAATAAAAGGATACTCCTTAATTCCAACAGAACAGGCAAGGTACCAGTAGCATTCTCCAATGGTGATGTCAAAGTGTTCCTTCTCTCTCAACAGGAGGAAACCGCTTCCAGTCACTTCACGATATCCCTCAGCCCAGGACAAAATCCCTACATGAAAGCATTTGTTTCCATGCTGACATTCACACAAATCTTGTGGATGCAAATCATAGCATATGACACCGCCACGTAGGTCTCTGGCTGTTTTTGGACTATAACTCCCATCATCCCTACCTAGCAAGCCCAGTGGTCAGGGATGATGGGAAATGTAGTCCAGAAACAGCAGAGACCAAAGGTTGGGAAAACACTGCTATGTGGCTTTAAATCCCAGTCTCTCTGTGCACTGGGAAGCTAAAATTGGATGCCCCTTCTGGAGAGTACATTTACAGACATGCACATGTGTAAGTAACACTGTCATAAATTACGATCTGCACCATGCAATTCTGCCTAGCAAGCCCATCTTGACCAAGTGCAGCTGTGTTGTGAAATTCTCCACATTGTTATAGATTAAATGCCAAATTTAGGTTGCAATCTAGATGCTTCCAGACGATTGTTTAAAAATGGGGTCGGTGCTCCTTGTGGATGCTTTTTGCAGCACCCACAACACCACTGACATCAAAATGACAGCCTGTATCCCCCCCCCCCCCATTTAACACAGATTCGCACTTTCTCGTGGAAATCAAATGATTGTTTTCTCTTTTTTGATACCAATTACCCTTTTATCTCAGCGCCCTGTACTAAATCCCTATATAAGGGAATAGGCTCCACTGAACAATGTGTGCCTTACTTTTTGAGTAGGCTCGTACAGGATTGCACTGACTGCGTTGTTTTCACTTTTAAAACGTATTTTGCTCGAAATGATTTCAGTATAAGGAAGAAAACAATGAGACTTTTGTTTCACTACTTCTATCTTATTTGATCGCGGCATGTATGATCGGGTAAAATTATACAGCAAACCCAAGCTGGGGGGAAAAGGCTGCCGCACGAATCGCCAAAATTAAGACAGAGCCGTATCTAGACTAACTGGTGGTCTACGGTACTTACAATGTTTGGAAACAAGTCTGGTCGGCTCGCAGAGCAGGTTCAGGGTATTTTGCTATTAACCAATACTAGTATTGCAGCATCCGACCAGACAGCAACTGCGCCAAAATCTGTAAAGCGCGGAGGCAAAACAAACCTAAGACTTCCAACAACGGGAACTTTTTCCTTCTTTCTGTGACTGTCCCTTCCAGACTGCAAACGCCACGTGAGTTTTGGAAGGTTAGTGCTTTGCTGGGAGCCTCTTCCGGGAAACTGGTGTGTGACTATTTTCACGCTGCTGTTGGTGCGGGATTTGTTGCGTGCGCTCCACCTCCCCTCGCTCCTCCCGGGAATTGCATCGCTCCGTGGATTCAGTTCGCGCTGAGATTTGAATCGCTCTGCAGATTCCTCTGCAAGAAAAGGTTGGTTACAGGAAAGAGCTCGGAGATGCCAGCTTTGTTCCTCTCCCTTTGCAAAGTCTGCTTTCGCGCAATCTTGTGTTCGTTTCTTTTTATATTGGATGGGCACTGATTAGGTAGCATCGCCTACCTTAGCAAGGGTGTAGCGGCGGCGGCGGGGGGGGGGGAGCAGCTGCCGCCCCAAAAAATAAAGTAAACAAATAGAAAATAAAAGTAGAAAGGTTTTGACAGATTGTTCCGAGCCCTTGGGGTCAAAAGGAAATAATTAAAAACATTTAATCCCGAATCTGCTAGACAGAGCCAGGCAGAAGCTGGTGGGTGTCTTGCACACACACACCCAACATAAATCCTGGCTATGCCCATGCATAAAAAGCAGAGACATCACCTTGCCAACAAAGGCCCGTATAGTTAAAGCTATGGTTTTCCCAGTAGTGACGTATGGAAGTGAGAGCTGGACCATCAAGAAGGATGATGGCTGAAGAATTGGTGCTTTTGAATTATGGTGCTGGAGGAGACTCTTGAGAGTCCCATGGACTGCAAGAAGATCAAATCTATCCATTCTTAAGGAAATCAGCCCTGAGTGCTCACTGGAAGGACAGATTGTGAAGCTGAGGCTCCAATACTTTGGCCACCTCATGAGAAGAGAAGACTCCCTGGAAAAGACCCTGATGTTGGGAAAGATTGAGGGTACAAGGAGAAAAGGACGACAGAGGACGGGATGGTTGGACAGTGTTCTCGAAGCTACCAGCATGAGTTTGACCAAATTGCGGGAGGCAGTAGAAGACAGGAGTGCCTGGCGTGCTCTGGTCCATGGGGTCACGAAGAGTCGGACACGACTAAACAACAACAAAAATGCCCATTCAAGGGAATGCCGTCAATCGCAAAGCAATGGCAACATTTGCTTGCTAATGTGAGGTCCAGATTACTTCACTTTCGAGCAAGCAACAGCAGCAGCAAGTTCTCTCTTACAACACTCCATATTTTATGACATTTACATCTTGACTTTGCTACAAGGAGCTCACCGTGGCATAAATGCAGTGCCGGATTTACGTATAAGCTAAACAAGCTATAGCTTAGGGCCCCACTCTCTTGGGGCCTCCAAAAAATTTAAAGGAAAAAAAAAACCTGGATGTACATTTCCAAAATACATGATAAAAAACAAATAAAATAAAATCTACATACAGTTAGAGCTTAATAATTATTTCACTATTAATATACTTCTTAATTGTATTTCACTGTTAATATACGTCTTCTTAACTGTATTTCAATTCAACAATTACTTTAATAAAATGCATATTTTGTTACGTGCCAATGGCTTTAGATACCTACTGTATTAGGTCCATAAATTACCATATAGCATATATTCAACACAAAAAACAGCGACAATTTGTTGTTGACAAAGGACGGCTGGACATATAAAGGGCCCCATTGTGTTCAGCAGCCGTGGCTGTCAAGCGTCCCTTATTTGGAGGGACAGTCCCTTATCCCAGCGCCGTGTCTGGCTGCTGTCCCTTATTGATGATGTCCCTTAAATTTCCCGGGTTTCAAAGGAAGCAGCTCCTCTCCCTCCCTCCAGGGAGGAGGGAGGCTCCAACTGTGTTGCTTGGCTGCCCAGCCCGCCCCCCTCCGGCCTCCTCTCACCAGCCTCAGCCCCCGGGAACCCCACCCCACTGGGACTGGTGGGAGCACCGGGCCTTCCGCCACCATCTTCCTCGCGGCCACCGAACTGAGCGTCTCTGCCTGGGGCCTCCCCTCTGCCCGTCACCGCCGCTCCCGCTCCTGCTAGGCCGTACTGCGGCTCTGCCGCCGAAGGACCCAAATGAGATGGGCAGCCTGGCGTGGTCTATGAATTGATGAGGAGCCTTGAGAGGAGAGTGAGGGCAACCATAGAGAAAGCAGATCAGAGAGAGAAGGGAGAGGAGGAGGCGGAGGCACGGGCAGGTGTTCCAAGGGCTACAAGGAAAGGACCGCAAGCGCTTCTCCCATAGATTTGTAGTGGTAGACTAGCATAGATGGTCTGATCTGTGGGTTTACTTTGGGTGCTATTTCCCCTCCCTTCCTCCAGCCCCACCTGATGGAATTGAGAGCTGCAGATGGAGCACAAGAGAAAAAATACAGAACTGCAGCAACATCTTTGTAGCTTGGACTTCGTTTTGCACAAAAAGTGGTTGCTACTTGTAGTTATTGAATTGCTGTGTTTCATCGGCTGGTGTCTTGAGCAGCAACCTCTGGAAACTAAAACCAGCTAAAAACCAGCGCTGCTCTCCAAAATTATCTGGTCCCTTTTAACTGGTTGACTAAAATCCCTTATTTTGGCTGCTGGTCCCTTATTTTCAAATCTGTAAATTGACAGCTATGAGTAGCTTAGGGCCTCATCAAACCTAAATCCGGCCCTGCATAAATGACATGGTTCTGCTCCCCCTTTTGTTCTCACAACAACCCTGTGAGTGCTTAACCCAAGGTCACCCAGTAGATGCTTTGATCTCAGCTCCATCTACATCTCTTGCAGGAAATTCTTCCTATATTTTTAGATTGTTAGCCTGTGGGCAAGGACTTTTATTGTTTGTACCAATCTATAAGGTGGTCTGGGTGCCTCTCAGGGCTGAAAAGTAGAGCGACAATAACAATAATTAATTGAAACAAAATTTTGTGAGATAATTTAAGGACAACTAGAAAATGTGAGAGTCACACAGAGGCAGCTGTTTGGGGGGACCCTCCAAGTAAAAAACTCAAATGTTAAAACTTTACAGTTGTGCTGCCTAATCAGTTTCTTAACAAATGTCAAAAGAAAGAGTTTGCTGGTATATATACTATCACTGAAAACGTTACGGTTAAATCTAATAATCAGATGGTAAAATATAGAATATAGTAAATTTGTTATTCAAGCTAGAATGTGCAGCACCATCTTGTGGTGATCAGAGTTCATTTTATATTTAGAAGTCAATAGAATATTAGCTAGATAACAAAAGTATATTTCACATAAAAAAGTAACAGTGTGATCCTACCCACCTCATGCCACCTAGATGAGGAAAGGATCGCTATTAAATCACCTTTCACCAGCAATACAAAACATTATCCTTACCCTGACAGAACACAGCCATCCCAAAGGACACAAATGCGTGGAGGTGCAACAGAAAAGCAGCAGAACAAATAAGATGTGCAACAATATGTTTTATTTTCCAATGAATACTTCGTGTTCTGAGCATGCTTACTGGGCTGTTTTTCTCCAGTTTGTTTTTGTAAAGTTTTTTGTACTCCTGAAAACTTTGAGGTTGAAACAGTATCTTCCACAAAAAAGGATAATGGGTTTAAGTGCCACATATTTCTAACTGCAAGTGTGCTTGCACCACATTTTAGGAAATGTAATGAGAAGTAAAATCTCTTTTGCTGGGGACTGTCTTCACTGGTTGCATTAGCATATATAAAGAACATTTCAAAATAAAATATTACTGAAGGATGTCAGATGTAAAATGCACATTTAAAACAGCACAATTAACAAGAGAATCAAACATTATCATAAGCTAATAATAATAATAATTTATTGATATCCCGCCCATCTGGTCTGGCTGGATTTCCCCAGGCACTCTGGGCAGCTCCCAACAGAATATTAAAAATGATCAAGGCATCTCCCCTGCCAGGTAAGTACTGTTGAAATGGCGACGAGATCGCACTGGCCTATTTATTCTGAATGTTTGAATGTGATGCCAATAAAGGTTTGATGATGATGATATTAAAAATGCGGTCATATCAGCTGTTGTTGCTGCCAATCCTGTCAATGGTGGTTCATGGCAAACAAGCGGCTGTGGAAGCTCAGGCTCAATGACCTGGGTTGGCGCTAAGAGACAGCCAAGATGCTCTGTGGCCTCTTCAGCAGCCTCAGCTTTTGTAGTTGAAGTCAGTCATGGCACTGCCATCCCAGGCCAGGTGGAAAAGGCCTGCAAGGCAGAGAGCAGGTGTTCCAGGCCTAACAGCCAAGGTGGTCCGAGTTCAAGGACACATTTCAGCTACGCAAGTATTCTAGGAAGGTACAAAGCAGGACTGATGAGAGATGTGGCCTTGGAGAAATGTCCCAAGGGCCAGACAGAGGTATGAGAAATGATGGTTATTTTCACCCTAAAGGTAAAGGTAAAGGGACCCCTGACCATTAGGTCCAGTCGTGGCCGACTCTAGGGTTGCAGCGCTCATCTCGCTTTATTATCCGAGGGAGCCGGTGTTCAGCTTCCAGGTCACGTGACCAGCATGACTAAGCTGCTTCTGGCGAACCAGAGCAGTGCACGGAAACGCCATTTACCTTCCCGCCGGAGCGGTACCTATTTATCTGCTTGCACTTTGACGTGCTTTCGAACTGCTAGGTTGGCAGGAGCAGGGACCAGGCAACGGGAGCTCACCCCGTTGCGGGGATACGAACCGCCGACCTTCTGATCGGCAAGTCCTAGGCTCTGTGGTTTAACCCACAGCGCCACCCACGTCCCTCCATTTTGCACCCTAGGCAAAGCTAATGACTTGCACCTCTAGTTCCACCAACTTGCTAACTTCGGTTTTCAAAAACAGATGTGGGGGGGAATGAAAAGCGCAAAACGTGAAACTGCTCAATATATTTTAAATTGAAACAATAAGTTATACATTTTGCGTCCATCCAATTGACATGTGACCGACATGCGTACTACTTTTGGCTCTGGAAGGTGATAGAACAGACTTAAGTGTGACCGCAAAGACCAGTGCACAATGACACCCGCACAAACAGGGCGTTGTTGCCTGGGCAACAACCTTGGGTTCTCTTTCTCAACTGCAAAAGAAAATGTTTTAGCACACGCATCATTTTGAATAATATTGTGGATTTGTATAAAACTGTGCCCCACTGAGGTCTGCGCCCTGGGACATGGCCCCATCCCAAGGTGACCCCATCCTTAGATAGTGAAGGAGCAGCTTAAAAAGGAGCCCGTTTTTAAAAAATCAAAAAATCTTGGCCAAAAATTGGAAATTACAAGAAATACCAACAGTGGAGGAATGGCAGATGAAGATGATAGACTTTTGGGAGCTAGCCGACCTGACCGGAAGAGTCCGCAACCAGAAGAAGGAGGAGTACCAAGAGGAATGGAAGAAACTTAAAGACTATTTAGCTAAATGTGTTAAGATAACTTAACTAGAATTACTTGCTTGCCCAAGAAAGATGTTAAATTATTTTTGTATGCTCTTATTTTGTTAGCTAAAAAGTGGAAAACCCAAGAATTACCAACGATAGAAGAATGGCAGATGAAGATGATGGATTTTTCGGAGCTAGCCAACCTAACCAGAAGAGTCCATGCCCAGAAGGAGGAGGAGTATCAGGAAGAGTGGATTAAATTTAATGATTATTTAGTTAAATATGTTAAGTTAAACTAACTGAAAACAGCTTGCAGATACTTAATTGGCTTAGGATTTTATTTATGTTAAGTGATGAATTAATATGTTTAATTTCATAAAGTGAAGATTTAAGGATGTTAATGTTTAAGTTAAATTTTATAAGAATTGTGACTTGGGAAACCGTTAAAAGGATATGCAATGAAATTCAACTAAGGGGAAGCGGGGAAGTCACTTAACAAAGTTAATAAGTGTAATTTTCAATAAGGCTATAATTTATGTTTGTTTGTCTTATGTGTTTGTTTGTTTGTTTGTTTGTTTATAATATAGTGAAAACCAATAAAAAAAATGAAAAAAATAAATAGAATTACTTGCGAGTATCAGATTGGCCAAGGACTTTAAAAAAAATGAAAAGAAAGAAAGATGTTAATTGACCAAGTAAATTTTATGTGAAAATAGTTTTGGAAAACTGCTACAATGATTTATATGGGAATTCAGCCAGGGGGACTCAAGGAAGTCACCCAACAATGTTAACAAAAGTGGAATTACCCACCCGGGAAGAATGGCAGATGAAACTGATGGACTACATGGAAATGGTGGAAATGACTGGCAGAATCCGAGACCAGTGAGAAGAGTCGATGGAGGAAGATTGGAAAAAATTTAAAGTATATTTACAGAAATATTGCAAAATTAATGAATGTTAGAAGAATATTGGAATGAAGTTATATGGTTTTAGCAGAAGTGTTATTAAGAATTATATGAATATTAATTGTTAATGCGTTAAAGTGGAAAATTTAAAGTTAAATTGTGTTAGGATAAACTATAGAACAAAAATTGAAGAAGAGGGAAAGGATTTGTTGAATTAGCAAATTTGAACTAGAATACAAAAAAGGGAGGTGCGAGGAAGTTGAGGAAATAAGCAAATGAAAGATACAGTTATGAAATTTGGATGTGTGTTTAAATGTTTTTGTTTTCTTTATGTTGTATTGTACTTTTTTATTGTAGACGTATTGTTTGTTGAATCTATGCATTGTTTTTCTTTATTGTCTTTTTTTTCATAATTATAAAATATTTAATAAATATTATTAAAAATAAAAAAGCGGAATTATTACAGTTAGGATAAATGTTTGTTGATGTTTTCTTTTTATTTGTTTGTTATAAATTTGGAAAACTAATAAAAAAAATTTGGGGTGGAAATATATAAATAAATCGTCGTATTTATTTGCATAAAGTCCTCTCTCTGTTTTTGCAAAAAAACAAACAAACCGTCGCAGAACTAAATGCGCGCGCAGCCGCTCCCTTCTTTGAGCTTCCCTCCCTGCCACCCACACCCAATCAGCGGAGAGGAACCGAAGCTTCCCATCACACGATAGGGCGACTCTTTCCCCGCCCCTCCCCTCCCAGGAAAGCGCCTTTCGCTCCCTCTCGGGCGCCTGCGCGGTCGGCGTGGCTCCGCCCCGGAGGCGTGGGCGGTTGGTTGGCTGGCCTGTTTGTTTTCGTCTGCGGGAGCCGTTGGGAGGTCTGTCAGTGCGCGAGCGCGCGTGAGGGAGGAAGGCGGAGCTTTCGCCGCGGAGCCCCCATGAGCAGGCGCTGCCCACCTGCCTCCTCCGTCCTGAGGGGACTCGTCGGCTCCGCGTTCCTCTGCCTCGCGCGGACTATGAGCCTGCGAGGAGCTCCGGCCAGCTGCTTGTCGGGGCCCTCGGGCGGAGGAAGCGGCGGCGGCCGTAGTAGTAGTAGTATCGGCGGCGGCGGCGGAGCCTCCTCCTCCTCGTCGCCTCGGCTGAACCTGCCGTGGCTGCGGCTCCCTGAGGTGCCGGGCGCCGAGCCCTTCCGAGCCAACGACGTGCTTCTGCTGCTGCCGCCGCCGCCCTCCGCCGCCGGCCCTTTGCCGGAGCCGCCTCAGCATCATGTCGTCTATTTTCCCGGGGACGTGCAGGTAAGGCTGAGGGGAGGAAGGTACCCGGCGGCGGTGTAGGAAGAAGGGAGCCCAGCTGCCTTTCAGAGAGCCTGGGAGAAACGGAGCTTGCCTCTTGAGTAGACGTGGCTAGTTAGGGTTTGGGAGGGGTCCCGAGGGTCATCTAGTCCAACCCCGCCCCACCGCAATGCAGGAATCCTTTTGCCCAAGGTAGGACTCGAACCCCCGACCCTCGAGTTAAGAGCTTCATGCTGTACCGAAAGAGCGAGCGGCGTGTTATTTCCTGAGGGATTCCGAAGCTGCGGACTGATGGAGACGAACCTCTCCTGCCACCTCTTCCTGTTGGATACCCAAGCAGAGGTGATTTTCTGGAAGAAGCCATAGCCTCTGTTTAGGCCCTAATTTTTTTCAGTCCGCTCGCCAGAACTTAATATTTCTTGCTCGTGATGCTGGTTTTTCCAGCTTCTGATGGAGCGCCTGTGAAGGTTAAATCCTTTCGACCAGGGACTCTCTGGCGTTTTTGCTCCCCATGTTAAGATGTGCATCTCTCCTGCATAGTTCCGTTTGCGAGTGCAGACCGCTTGTAGACGTATTATGCAAGAGATCGCACACAGAATATTAATAGAAATGCACAGGTGTAAGCACCAAGGAGATGGTTGGTGGTGCCCAGTGTAGAGGGGAAACTGGCACTTGGAACTTTCTTCCCTTGGTGCCCTTCACCATGGGCATAGCGGGGGGGGGGGGCAACAGGCCCCCCTGAATCAAGTAAATAAATAAAAATACTTAACTAAAAGTAGGAAGATTTTGACATGTTTTAAAAGCACTGTATACCAGTAGTGACAATGCAGAAGTTTGCAAGGATTCTTCATCATCATTGGATGAAAATTGAGAGTGACTATTGCCTTGGTTGCTGGGGCAGGGGGTGGGTGACAGGTTGGGAGGAGCTAGAGAAAATGCCATGATTACTTGAGAAACTACATGTTTGCTTGCAGGGAAGGTGTTCCAATGTTCAGTCACTTTAATATATCTTTTGAGATGAGGCAGTCAGAGCTACAAAGTATTCTAAAGGTGCTCACAACTTTAAATTATACAATGGCATTATGATACTTGATTTGTTTTCAGTCTCTTTCCTAATTATTCCAAACATTTTAATTCTCTTTCAGTTGAGATTCACATACTCCACTTTATGCTGTTTTCTAATTTCATTTTCAAGTGCATGCCTTATTAAAATTTTGTTAGTTGCCAAGAATAACCTTTCCCAGCAACCTACTTGTACAATTATAATTTAAGTGATTAACTGTGCATGTTGTGTTCCAAATAGTAAGGCTCTTTATATGTTGTTTTATTTCAGAACTATCATGAAATTATGGTTTGCCATCCAGAAAATTTCCAGTGGGAACAATGGTGCTTAGAAAACGTTGCTTCTATTCTGGGTCGCCGTTTCCCTCAGAGTTACATTTGGGTTATAAAATGTTCTCGTATGCATTTGCACAAATTCAGCTGCTATGACAATTTTGTGGCAAGCAATATGTTTGGTGCACCTGAACACAGCACTGATTTTGGAGCCTTCAAACATCTTCATGCATTACTAGTTAATGCGTTTAAACTTGCTCAAAATGTTCTTCTGTCTCAGAAAAGCCTGTATAATTTCAGCAAGGATGCAAAGGCCATTGCTTGTCAATCACCTAATGTTGCTACTACTAATGGATGCCCCGCAACGGAAAGAGGAAGAGATTGTGAATATTTCAACAGCTCTGCCATGAACCTCGTTGAGCCTTCTGTGGTTGGTGAAGCTACGTTCACTTTAATAGGGTTCAGTAAAGGTTGTGTTGTCTTGAATCAATTACTTCATGAACTAAAGGAAGCTAAAAAGGAAAAGGACACAAATGCCTTCATAAAAAACATAAGAGCAATTTACTGGCTCGATGGTGGCCATTCTGGAGGAAGCAATACTTGGGTGACCTACCCTGATGTGCTGAGAGATTTTTCAGAGACTGGGATTTCAGTTAATGCACATGTTACACCATACCAGGTATTTGATACAATGAGGGCATGGATAGGAAAAGAGCATAAGAGATTTGTGCAAATTCTGGAGGAGCTTGGTGTAAATGTAAATAGCCAGCTTCATTTTGCTGATGAAGCACCTTCCTTAGATAACCACTTCAGAGTTCACGAAGTATTCTGACACAGTGAATATATCAAAATACTCTTGTTAACTGCAAAAATACATTTTAAACTTTGACTTGACAGTTTGAGAATGTGGTTTCTCCTAAGTCCTGGAAAGGCTTAATGCTGTGTGCCCTAATACTTACTTTTTAAGACCTTCAGTGAAGCCAATCTTGTCTTGCTTTTGCAATTGAGGAGCAACAACAAATTCCTGGCTTAAAGAAATTATTTTGTTCTGGTTGAAATGATAAGATTCCTGAGGAAAAGCCACACCAGTTCATCTGACTAATTTTCTGAAGATCAGTTGGAACTAACGTTTGCTTTACAAGTGTGGATTTTTGTGAGCAGAATATTCAGACCCGGGCTCAATAATTTGCATCCTAAAATGTTTTGGATGGCATACATTTATGAGTGTTGAGTATTTTTGAATGATTAGTTGCTTTTATTATTAAAACTAAAGAATAAAAGCAACTAATCATTCAGAAATACTCAACACTCAATTCTAGAACTAAAGAACTATGAGATAACATGGATTATGTTGCCAACATTGGTATCTAGCCCCTTGGCATAGCCATAGCACAAGCAATGCAGTAAGCTGGTAATGTTGACACGAACTGTGTCTATGGCTATGCCAAGAGGCTAAATATTCATAACAACTAAGTATAAATGACACTTTGCATGGGAAATAAGGTGCATAATGACTATACTGTTGCCTTAGAGGTGCTGTGCAACTTCTAACCATTGCTGAACATCTACTAGTGAATAACCTTTTTTAAGACTTAAGAGTATTAAACATCTATTTTTGTTAAGTGACCAAGAATGTATTATCTTGCTGCTGTTTCAACATTCCCTATTAATACGAAAGCTTGATTTAACTTAATGCATTTTTGAACTTTTATATTGTGAGACTGTTAGGCAATTGTGGCAAATGCGTTTTGCTAGAAATCAAACCACAGATTCTTACAGATTGATACTCTTACAGGTTATGGTACATCTTAGAATAATATTAGTTGCACCAGTCTTTGGAAAATTTCAGATTATACTACGAATTTTTCCAAAACCTGGTGCAACTAATATTATTCTAAGATTTGCCATAACCTGTAACATTATCAACCTGTAAAAACCTGTATGATTGGCATTTGATAACCATCCACATGGTTAAGAATTTACAGAGAGCTATCGTTAAAGTGACTGCAGCATCCATAGACTATCTCTTACGAGTTCCTGTTACCAAATGGCAATCATACAGATAATGAGGGTTTTTTCTGTAGCCAGGATACCAATTTGCATTACTGAATGTTAGGTGCAGTTTTGCAGTCAGCACATTCCAATCATATGTTTCTGCAGCACTTTTGATTTACTTATGAGAAGTAAGCAAAGTTTTTGCACTTCCATTTGTGGAGCTCACTTTACAAAATAATTGAAAGCCATTCCTGTTGGGGTGGCTTAACCATCTGTATAGTGACCAAAATATGTAGATTTTAGCAGTGACAGTTCTAGTATCAATTTGAAAGCTGATGTTGACCAGAATAGTGGAATAAGACTAACTTCCATAGTATGAGCATGTTAAGTTGGTTTTCTGTGCCAATAAATATTTTTTTTCAATGTGGCATACAGGAAACTACTGTTGGCCTTTGAAAGCTGCTTTTATGAAGAAGCAATTCATTTTCCCTACATTAAGTGTTGATATATTTTGAAATGGTTCTCTTACCAGTTTAGCAACTGGCAACCACTTTTTCAATCTTCATATTATTTTCAGTTTTAATTAAGAATGTTCATATCGAGTCACCATTCTTAATTAAAACTGAAAATAATTTGAAGAGTGAAAAAGTGGTTGCTAGTTGTTCCAGTCAGTACTTAAGCTGTTCTGATTGTTGGACATCTATTTTACAGTGTTTTTAAAAAGGCTGCCATGTCGGAATGAGACCGACAGCTTTCTATAACCAAGATGAAAGATTTCTAGTGTTTAAGGAAGAATATATTAAATCATGTTCTGACCTTGAAACATCATCCCCTTGGGCAAAAAGCAAATGAGTAGAATCCTGTGCTGCTGCTCCACTTAATGGGATGTCTTTTAATCCAGTGGATGTGTCTACTAATATGAAAGGAGGTGGTATTCGCCTTTTCCCCCTCTTACATCCCCCTGCGTCCCTCAGTCAGTTCCAGAGAGTTGGGGGATCCTCCAGAACATCATAGAACACAATGTGGGGGATTACAGAGGGAAGAGGGAGAAAATTGCCTCTCCATGTCTTACGCTAGCAGATGCCTCTCCTGTGTCAGAAGCTGTTACATAATCATAGTGGAAGCATTGGATTTCATTCAGTGACTATAATGCTTGCCTGTTTTACAGTCATTAAGAGTATTGTTACCCATTCATGTGATAGAATGCTGTTTTCTCTAAATTGCTGCTGTTGACAAAAGGAGCTCACTGAATAATTTCTCCAGTGTTCCAAGAGGTTCCCCCCACCTCCTGCACAGACCGTTGTTCCTCTAATAGTAGTGCTTTCATTAGTGTTCCATGCTTCATCAGATAAATCCACAGCTCTTGACTAGTTGCTCTCTTTTAAGTACTCCCATTTGACGGCAGTAGGTTGAGCAAATAGCAGCAAAAAAAGATTGCACTAGTTTAAAGCTGCTTGCTTTAAACTAGCAAGTCCCCTTCAAACACTCTGTAGGTTTTGGTCTAGAAATGTGAATGTTACCTTCTCATATACCAAGTATGTCTATACAGGAGACTTAGTCATCTACCAAGGCAAGGTGGACTAATTAAGTTTGGATTTAAGAAACAACCAGGCAAATTTAAAGCACCGTATTTTTTGCTCTATAGGACGCATAGGAGGGGGAGAACGGGGGGAATTTTTTTTTCTTGTTCTGCCCCTCTAAAACAAGGTGCGTTCAAGAGCAGGTTGAGGAACAGCACAAAGGCTGCGCGCAGCCTTGCTGCTGCCACCCCCCCAAGCTTGTGGGGCTGGCGGTGGGGGGAAGCGCTGCTTCCCTGAAGCCTTTGGATCCCTGAAGCCTTTGGAGCGCAGGTGCACTCCAAAGACTTGAGGCTTCGGGGACAGCCTTTCAAGCCTCCTCTGCGGAGGCTTTGCGCAGCCATCCCCAAGCTAGAACTTTGCCTCCGTCTCGCTCTTCTAGCTTGGGGTTAGCTGGGCAAAGCCTCTGCAGTGCAGCGGGATGAAGGCATCCTGCTGCCCTGCGGAGGCTAGAAAGGCTGTCCCTGAAGCCAGAACAGTGAGACGGTGTGCTCTGTCTCCCTCTTCTAGCTTGGGGATGGCTGTGCAAAGCCTCTGCAGGGCAGCGGGGTGCCTTTGTAGCTGCCCTGCGGAGGCTACAAAGGCTGTCCCCAAAACCCCAAGCCTTTGGAGCACAGCAGGAACTCCACAAGCTTGGGGGGCAGCGGCAAGGCTGTGTGCAGCCTTTGTGCTGTTCCCCGACCTGCTCTTTGGGGCTGGCGGTGGGGGAAAGCAGTGCTTCCCCCCGCCAGCCCCAAAGAGCAGGCCGAAAGGAACCTGAAACCTCCGGAGCCCAGCAGGAATTCCCGCCACGCTCCAGAGGCTTCGGGTTGCCTTCACTGAAGCCTGGAGAGCGAGAGGGGTCAGTGTGCACCGACCCCTCTCGCTCTCCAGGCTTCCAAGGTAGCCACCTGAAACCTTCCGAGCGCAGCATTACCTCCCGCTGTGCTCCGGAGGCTTTGGGTGAATGCACCTTGTTTTAGAGGGGGAGAACAAGAAAAAAAAAATTTTTCCCTGTTCTCCCCCTCCTATGGTCCATTGCCTCCTATAGAGCGAAAAATACAGTACTTTCAGCTTCATAAATTTAGACTGAATGCTTACACCTGCATCTATTTTTAAAACGCAAGTGTTACACCATATTGAATGAGTTTTAATTTAAGGTTTTGTAGTAGGCAGCCCAAAAATGCTTCTGGTAGACCACTTTTCAAACAGAAGCTGAAGAGTTGAGCTAAACCCAAAGGTGTTTGGGTTATAGAATCACTTGCACGAATACGAGCATGGCTGTAGAAGCTCCCTATTATGGCACCATATGAATGTTTGCACCTGCATTTTAAGGTCAGTTCCAGCATCTTTTGTCTTCTTTGCACATTTCACTGGATCAAACCTTGTGATTTGCAAGGTAAAATTTCATATTTTGAAATAAAAATGCAAAGACATTTCTAGAAAGTGGGAATGGAAGTTAATGAGCAGAAATGTGTTTTGTCATGAGGAGGATAGTGATGTTAGGATAGTCTGCTCAAACGGGAAAAAGATCTTGGAAGAAATAAAACAGGTTTAATAAAGCACTGAGGGGGTGCTTAGTGGATTATCAGGGTGGTATCTACTGGAGCCAGACGTTTGATAAGGCACGACCTGCTAATTTGTAGCCCCCAGCATCAATCCCATAATAACTGCAGTTGTTATTTTGCAATGCTTTATATGCTTGACTCAGTTTCATCTTCATGTAGAAAAGCAGCCATTAAACTCTGTTCAATACCCACTCATGGATTCTGCCAAGTGAATTGTGTAGGCTTTGCTTGTATAAACTTTGTATTTCAGTTCAGAGGGGGGGATACTTTACCGTTTTTTATTCTTCTTTATATATTTAAAATCACCTGGTCCAGAGAGCCCTGTGTGCAAATAGTTGCTTGAAGCTACCACAAACTTACAGAGCAGTTTTTAGAAGAAATGTTAGAGGAAAGAAGCACCACCCACATCTCTTTGTATTGTATAATCTAAACTATTTAAAACTTGTTTTAAATAAATTCTTTTGGTGACAAATTATGTGTCTATTCATTAATGGACCAGTACTCCAGCTTTACTTTTATATAAACTTGGGGCAAAGTTCCAACAAACACACACATTAAGTGGGGAGTGGTACAATGTCTGTAGGCCAGCTCATGAGATGTCTGTAAAAACACTACTCATAGTTAGTACTGTAGGTTTTTTCTTGAATCCGTAAAACCATTCTCCGGCCGTAAAAGTCTCTGTATTCCTCTGGTAGCTCCTCTAGGGTTTTCAGTGCCCTGTCTAAAATCTGTACTGCTCTTGAGGCTGCCGCAAGATCTTTGTTTCCATAGGTGTCTGTTTTATCATAGCAATTAGAAGGAAGGTGTTTCCAGAAAACATTGACTCCCACGCCAAACTCCTCAGAAGTCACATTATGGAACCACAAAGCTATAAGCAGAGAGAGAAAAACTTTGAATGAAAATGCCTTGAATACAGTAACTAGAATCTGTAAGATATTGCTGTGAACAGTTAAAGAGAATGCTGTTCCAAATGCTCTGATGTGTTTTTCTTATATAAAAAAATACCAATTTTTATGGCTAGCAAACAGTAATTGTACTTTAATGTTTCAGATTGGCAGAGACTGCTATAATTTCAGTACAGTGGTGCCCCACAAGACGAATGCCTCGCAAGACGGAAAACCCGCTAGACAAAAGGGTTTTCCGTTTTGGAGGTGCTTCGCAGGACGAATTTCTCTATGGGCTTGCTTCGCAAGGCGAAAATGTCTTGCGATTCCTGGGGTTTGTTTTTTTCGCTCCCCACCCCCTTTTTCTAAGGCACTAAGCTGCTAATAGCCTTTTAGCAGCTAATCCGCTAATCCCTTAAGCCTTTAATAGCCGCTAATAGCGCTAATCCACTAATGGGCTTGCTTCGCAAGACGAAAAAACCGCTAGACGAAGAGACTCATGGAACGGATTCTTTTCGTCTTGCGAGGCACCACTGTATTCAGCATTCAGTATTTTTCTGTAAATATTAATTTCTGTAAATTAGGTGGAGCTTATGATTTTCTGCAGCTGAGAACACAGTACAGTATGACTATACAGTGGTGCCTCCGAAGACGAAAAGAATCCATTCCGCGAGTCTCTTCGTCTAGCGGTTTTTTCGTCTTGCGAAGCAAGCCCATTAGCGGATTAGCGCTATTAGCAGTTTAAGGGCTATTAACGGCTATTAAAGGCTTAAGGGATTAGCGGATTAGCTGCTAAAAGGCTATTAGCAGCTTAGCGCTTTAGAAAAAGGGGTTGGGGAGCGGGGGAAAAACTCAAGAATCACAAGACATTTTCGTCTTGCGAAGCAAGCCCATAGAGAAATTCGTCCTGCGAAGCACCTCTGAAAACGGAAAACCCTTTCGTCTTGCGGGTTTTCCGTCTTGCGAGGCACCACTGTATTCTCAGTCACCCAGTCCTAAGATCCTGTGTGACTAATGCAATACCTAGGAGCAGGACTATGTAATGCCCTCACCACGCTGCACACCTACCATGCAATCTGGACCTGCCAAGTGCTTGACACCTACCCCTGTTTCCACAGCACAAGCCTGGCAGCAAAAATAGGAGGTATATTTATTTGCTAGTAATCTGCTTTGCCATGGGCAGGCAGCTAGGTTTGATTTAGTGGCTCATAATTTGCAGGGGCCTGCTTTAAGCATAAATTGAAATAAAGACTCCCAACGACACATTTTGAAGAAGACAGTATTTTAACCTCAAACCAGCAAAGATCAGTTCATAGAAATGAGTCCTTATCTTAATAGTATTCAGACATAGCCTTTTGTAAGTCTTCAGGGACTTACTTTTTACTGTTTAAAGGAAGAAAGCTTGAAAAACCTGTATAGCAGAGGACTCAGGTTGTTAAAATGCAGCACCATGGTTAACTGAAAAAAATGGCAGTAAGTGTTAAGGGGGGAAATGTGATTTTCTGCTTTATACACCAATCCTCGTTTCCAGAAATGTTATATAATTCAGTCAACATTGCATTCACGTTTTCTAAGAAAACTGAAGTGCTAAGTTTGTAACAGTCCTCTCTGCCATTTTCCCAGGTAGGTTAGATTAATCACACTTATTACAAAACAAAGACTTGTGAATGCAACTATTTCCTCACCTGAGCATTAATGCTGTCTTAAACTGCATGTCATGTTTTCTGATCAGTGGCGTAGCGTGGGGGGTGCAGGGGGGCCGGGCGCAACATCTGGGGGGGTGCGCTCGCACTCGCAGCTCTCTGCCCCTACCTGGCTCACTCAGTCTCTCTCACTGCAGTGCTGGCTGTGCGAATCTGATCCGAGCCGCCGGGTCACCGCCCACTGTGGAGGGGAGGGTGCCAGGCGTGCGGTGCGGTGCGGAGAGAGAGCGAGGGACTATCTGGGGGAGGGACAGTGCAGTGGGGGGGCTCAAATTACTTGCCTTGCCCTGGGTTAGGGGGCGCAAATTACTTGCCTTGCCCCGGGTGCTGACAACCCACGCTACGCCACTGATTCTGATGCAAGTACATTGATTAGATTTTAGTCCGCTTGTGTGCTATTTAAATACTTAAACCCTCTTGAGGAGAGTGGATAGCTACAACTGCCTAGTGTCCTCAGCATCTGCAACGCTGTCAGTACTCTGAAATGCTATTATTATGCTAACATAATTATGCCAGGTCAGTTTTGAAACAAGCTATATTGAAAATGTATCCACATGCAAAGCATAATTTTTGTAGGTGTGATGCAGCATTCATTTGGGTGCAGTTTTTAAAAGATGCATCCTCTTGGAAAAATCCACAGCGACACACACACGGCTGCACCATGAGATTTAAACTGATTAATCGTACCACCGTAAGTTTTTTGGATTGTTGCATACACTGTACACCTTTAGCCCCTTAAACAGCAGAGATTTTTGTGCCCACTTACCTGGAATAAACAAGACATCTCCTGCATTTAGCTGGCATTCATAACGTCTGGCCTTGACAAAGAGAGGGTATTTTTTCAAATCTGGCTCGTCCACATCTAGCACCTCTGACTTGGTACCTAATGAAGATGTGAACAAACAACGGACATGACTGTTTTGCTATTTGATTACTCTCAGGGATGCAAACATACTATGCAGGTATCCTAATGTGGGAAAAGGCAGAGAGGAAAAACTGCATGTGTGTGTATACACTCCTGTGTGCTGAAGGCTGTCAATAGTACCCTATTTCTATTACTCTAGCTGACATTTGCAGCTCTCAAATATAAGTCAATCCAATTCAGCCACGGTGTACTTTTAAAGGAAACATTCATCAGAACGGCTGACATACTTACCCTCAATCCTAAAAATACTAGAACCTGTTTTCACTGAAAGTGAAGGGACAGGATACCCAAATCCCGTCTGTGAAATCACCCCAGGCCTCAAAACTGTCCAAAATTCCTTTTGTCTTCTAAAAACCCGCAGCTAAAGCTTTCCTCTGCTTATTCTCACAAGATGATGTGCATAGGCAAACCGTTACTTTTTATCAGTACAAGAAGGCTTCAAAAAGCTAATGAATAGTGTTATGTACTGAGTTGAATAGGATCCAAATGCAGCGGTCTGATTGGTCCTAGAACAATAGGATTCAGAATGCAGCAGTCTGATTGGTCCTAGAACAATGCAGCAGTATGATTGGTTGGCAGGAACCACCCAATCATGCTCCAGATATAAGTGAATCCACAACCTGATTGGCTTACAGTAGAATTCCAGAATTAGCCAATCATGGGCAGCCCATTGTGTAAATAATGTATATAAAGCAGATACTTTGAGGGGACTTCCATTCATTCCTCCTCACCACTATGAGCTGAATAAAGAGCATGAAATCACTTTGCGACTCTGAGTATATTTCAAATAGGCTCTGTTCAAAGCGAGGCCTGAGAACTGAATCTTATCTCATTCCAGTTGCAACACATCTGAACATGCTGAACGCAAGGCTTCTCTCATCCCCCCTTTCCTGGGAAGGGTGCCAAGAGGACCAAAAGAGTCCCAAGACAGGGGAGCTTTCTGTTCATGCTCAGAGGAACTCATGGGCAGGACTCCTGAGCGAGGAGAAAAGGGGAGGGAACTGGAAGGGATATATACTCTGTGCACATGACTGTGAACTCGTGCATGCCTTTTGTGAGTTATCACACTTGCTCCTTCTACCAGTTCATGGATGGTAGAAATAAAGCTTTTTCTCTGAAACTATTCCTTGAGTGTCTGTTGACTCCCATTTTCCCTTTCCCGGGCGCAATATTTTTCCCACCCAAGGGCAAAGCCTCATAAGGCTACAAAAGTAAACATAGCACAACAGGATTTTGCTACAAGCCTGTTATGTCCCTCCGCTCAAGTGATTTTCGTAAAGATTGCTTGAATGTATGGATCATTCTGAACAGAATCTTCTACTCAGTCTCATCTAGAATGCAAACTGCCAATCGGAGTAACTGTCAAATGATCTCTACCAATTTGCACCTGGTTCATAGGTTGCCTACTCTGTCAAGCTATCTCAGTGGGGAAAAGGACTGGATTTGTCTGGTTGGGGGTGTCCCCCCCTTTTTTTATAGCTTGGAAGTGACTAAGTGCTGACCCAGGAGATGTGGAGTTGTTTAGAAAGCAATGTGCTCACAATCCTAGGCAATGCTATTTTTTAAAAAAGGCATCCTGAAAATTACAGGGCAGTTCGCTTAACATCTGGTCTGTAAAAAAAGTGGAATAAAGCATTACTTAAAAAAGGTAAAGGTACCCCTGCCCGTACGAGCCAGTCTTGACAGACTCTGGGGTTGTGCGCTCATCTCACTCTAGAGGCCGGGAGCCAGCGCTGTCCGCAGACACTTCCGGGTCACGTGGCCAGCGTGACGAAGCTGCTCCAGCGAACCGGCACCAGAGCAGCACACGGAACGCCGTTTACCTTCCCGCTAGAAAGCGGTCCCTATTTATCTACTTGCACTTAATTGTGCTTTCGAACTGCTAGGTGGGCAGGAGCTGGGACCGAACGACGGGAGCTCACCCCGCCGCGGGGATTCGAACCGCCGACCATGCGATCGGCAAGTCCTAGGCGCTGAGGCTTTTACCCACAGCGCCACCCACGTCCCATACTAAGCATTACTTAGTATGGAATAACTGTACCAGTCTCATGCTGTACCAGCTGGGCTATCCCAGGGCCCAATGACCATCAATTGTTATGGCTAAATGGAAACTTCAGGTTCAGAGGCAGTTTGACAGCAAATAGCAGTTGCCGGAGGGCAACAGCGGGTAAATGTTGTTCTTGTCATGCCCTGCTTCACGTGGGCTCGCCAGAGGCATCTGGTGGGTCGCCGTGGGACAGGATAGGCCTTTGGTTTGATCCAGCAGGTCATGTGAGTACTAAGCTGCCCACCACTGCAGAAAATGGGTTGCATCCAGCTAAGTCAGAGCAGACCCACTGAAATCAATGGACAAGACTAATTTAAGCTCATTGACTTCAGTGGATCTGTTCTGGCCTAGCTAGATAAAACCCCAAGGGCAGAATCCATTGTTAGGAAAGCAGACTTCCACCTATGCAACTGGAGTTCTCCTTTCGCTTGTGTGCCCCCAAAATCTGCTCTGGAGGGTCTCCATTGGAGTAGTTTCTGGGGGGAGGTGTTGCAGGTGGGACTTGGGGGTGGGGGAGGAGATAGGGAGAGGAAATGCCACTGCACAAGTGAAAGTGAGTGCCTGTGGCATGTAACATACCTGATAAATACAAATATGGTGCATCACGAGGACTGTACAGTACAACCTTCTTCTTTCCGGTCACCTGAATTAAGAAGTTATCCATTACCTAAAAATGTGAAAATGACAAGTATTACTTGGCATGCGACCAGAAAAGAATTCCAGTTATCACAATACAGTGGTACCTTGGGTTACATATGCTTCAGGCTACATACGCTTCAGGTTACAGACTCCGCTAATCCAGGAATAGTACCTCGGGTTAAGAACTTTGCTTCAGGATGAGAACAGAAATTGCGCAGCAATGGCACAGTAGCAGCAGCTGGAGGCCCCATTAGCTAAAGTAGTCCTCAGGTTAAGAACAGTTTCAGGTTAAGTACGGACCTCTGGAACAAATTAAGTACTTAACCTGAGGTACCACTGTATTTAAATCAGATTTTTAAAATAAAATGCTTTGGGAGGAAAAATCTTTATAAATAGTTTTCCGTTTAAGTTACATTATAGTTCAAAGGCTATTCATTAGGAAATAAGGATTTGTTTAAACTTTTCATGTGTGCTAAAACTCAGTCCAAGTTTAAATAAAAAATGTTTAACCGCGTCAGTTAACAGAAATGGATACATATGCTATAATGTTATAGTTTTAGTTAAATAAATTATTTAAATTGTTATTAAGGAAATGATCGTTTTTCTCCTTCCAATAAAGTACAGCAGGAAAGTTGTCCAAATATAAACAGTTAAGTTTTTAAACTTCACCATAATTTCATAATTATCGGTCTATGTACAGTGGTATCTCAGGTTACATACGCTTCAGGTTACAGACTCCACTAACCCAGAAATAGTGCTTCAGGTTAAGAACTTTGCTTCAGGATGAGAACAGAAATCGTGCTCCAGCGGCACAGCAGCAGCAGGAGGCCCCATTAGCTAAAGTGGTGCTTCAGGTTAAGAACAGTTTCAGGTTAAGAACGGACCTCCGGAACAAATTAAGTACTTAACCCGAGGTACCACTGTATTTCTAACCAAATCAGTAATTTTTCATATATCTGTAAAAGCTACTCTGAAAATTTATTATTCCAAAAATGCAACCTTCATCTGGTTGTAAATATTAAGATTATACCAGCAAGAATGAGTCTTTCTGTAAAAATAAATAAATAAATCAAGTCTTACTGACTAGTGATTTAAATTGATTTGATTTAAATCAAACCCACCCTGCTGCCAATAAAGGGTAAGATGAGCTTGTCATCGTTCTTTGTTAAAAGATGCTTAGAGGCATATTACCTACATCATAATGTGTCCAAAGTTGCATTCCTGCTGAGCTTATGCGGAAGACAGTAGAGAAAAACTGCTCTTTTTCAAAGTACTCTGGGATCTGAATATCATCTGCCAGCAGAGGAAACTGCTTTCTGAGATCTGCAATCTCCTGAAACAAACAAAAAAAGGGGGGGAGGGGTCATATTTAAGGTTTTCTATACAGTGTCCGATCCAAGGGGAAAGGATGGAAATCATTGGGACACTACATAGAGGCCTGATCTCATTCCTCAGCAGGAATTAAGGAGAACAATTAAGGAGCAGATCCATCTGTATTTCTTCCCACATAAACATGAGGGGCCATTGGAAACTCGACTGAATATTTGACTTAGTAGATGAACTAGTAAAAAGGTTAAAGGGACCCCTGACCATTAGGTCCAGTCGTGACCGACTCTGGGGTTGCCGTGCTCATCTCGCTTTATTGGCCGAGGGAGCCGGCGTACAGCTTCCGGGTCATGTGGCCAGCGTGACTAAGCCGCTTCTGGCGAACCAGAGCAGCGCATGGAAACGCCGTTTACCTTCCCGCCGGAGTGGTACCTATTTATCTACTTGCACTTTGACATGCTTTCAAACTGCTAGGTTGGCGGGAGCAGGGACCGAGCAACGGGGATTCGAATTGCTGACCTTCTGATCGGCAAGTCCTAGGCCCTGTGGTTTAACCCACAGCGCCACCCACGTCCCTAGATGACGAGCTGCCAAAAAAAAGGCAGTAATTGTGTGTACATTTTGCATCTTAAAAAAAAAAAAGGCCCAAACACCACATTCAATTCCAAACCCTGCAGAAACGGGGGTTTGTTTTTTGCAAGGGGGCAGAAGAGGTACGAGTAGATTAGGAACATCTGGCTAGAATAACATGGCTGAAGTTTGCGTAGGAAACATTCCACATTCTTCAGAACCAGTAGCGTCTTTTGCAAACACTACTTGTACACTTTCAGATCAATCCCCAAAACCATATGAATCAGCAGGGCCAGATTTAGATTTGATACTTCCTTCTAGCTGTGTTGAGGACCAGAAGAAACCCAGCACACAACAGAATCAACATTGCATTAGCAGGCATGGGAAGGTTTCTATCCAGGGCCAGATTTAGGTTTGATGAGGCCCTAAGCTACTGAAGGTAATGGGGCCCTTTATATGTACAGCTGTCCTTTGTCAACAACAAATTACCGCTGTTTTCTGTGCTAAATAATATATGCTATATGGTAATTTATGAACCTAATCGGTATCTAAAGCCATTTGCACATAACCAGTAGGAGCCTACACAACACAAAACACTGTTGCTGTATGTAGGTTTTATTTTATTTCTTTTTTAACTTATATTTTGGAAATGTACATCCAGGTGTTTTTTCCTTTAAATTTTTTTGGGGGCCCCAAGAGAGTGGGGCCCTAAGCTATAGCATGTTAAGCCTATAAATAAATCCAGGACTGTGAATCAGGGAGGACTGTGACAGGGAATGGTCCTCATTAATCTCATCCAGCATTTGGTGCCTATATGCCCTCTAAATTAGTGCAGAGGGTTCAGTCAATTCTCCCACCCACCCCCATCAGATCCAAACTGTTTTATAAGTGTGGAAATCATTGTGTTTTATAGGAAAGCAAAGGAACACCTTTTAAGATGAGACACCATTACGCACCTTCCTTGGGTCTTCTCCCAGGGATCGCAAATAATATTTTTCATCCTTAAGAAAGACAGAAGTCATTTCAATGAACACACGTCAACATTTTGCTGTGGGTCACGAAATTAAAAGACACCTGCTTCTTGGGAGAAAAGCAATGGCAAACCTAGACAGCATCTCAAAAAGCAGAGACATCACCTTGCCAACAAAGGTCCGTATAGTTAAAGCTATGGTTTTCCCAGTAGTGATGTATGGAAGTGCGAGCTAGACCATAAAGAAGGCTGATCGCCGAAGAATTGATGCTTTTGAATTATGGTGCTGGAGGAGACTCTTGAGAGTCCCATGGACTGCAAGAAGACCAAACCTATTCATTCATAAGGAAATCAGCCCTGAGTGCTCACTGGAAGGACAGATCCTGAAGCTGAGGCTCCAATACTTTGGCCACCTCATGAGAAGAGAAGACTCCCTGGAAAAGACCCTGATGTTGGGAAAGATGGAGGGCACAAGGAGACGGGGACGACAGAGGACGAGATGGTTGGACAGTGTTCTCGAAGCTACCAGCATGAGTCACATGCCAAACACTAAAACATTTTGAAATAAAAGGAGAAATGTTTAAAGTAGCTACTCAGCTAAAGGGGTCAAAGTGCTTCAGAAACTGTATGTGAAACAGCTTCGAATCCAGCATAGAACAAGTGCTATTAAAAAGAGAGAGAATTAAAAAGAACTCTTCTGCATATTGTCATATAATCAGTCATAATGCAGTCAATTACACTGCAAATATAAAGTGTAAGTCACCGGGGTGAATATCATAGAAATGTAGAGTTGGAAAGGACCCCTAGCTGATGGTGGTTGTTAATGCTGGATCCCACCAGAGTCTATGTGCACTGGCTATAAATGCATCAAAGATTGGGCCGAAGTGAGGCACTGCAATCCTGCACACACAAACACATACCTGGGAGTACCATATTTTTTGCTCTGTAAGACTCACTTTTTCCCTCCTAAAAAGTAAGGGGAAATGTGTGTGCATCTTATGGAGCGAATGCTGGCTGCACAGCGATCCCAGAAGCCAGAACAGCAAGACGGATTGCTACTTTCACTGTGCAGCCATCCCTTTTGCTGTTCTGGCTTCTGAGATTCAGAATATTTTTTTTCTTGTTTTCCTCCTCCGAAAACTAGGTGCGTCTTGTGGTCTGGTGCGTCTTATAGAGCGAAAAATACGGTACTTACTGTACTTTTGAGTAGACAGTCCTTGTACTGATATAATGCAACCCTGCCCACAGTTACTTGAGAGTAAGAACCACCCACACCCAGTAGAATTTACAGCGAAGTACAGTTCTCATCTCACATTTTAAGGCATTTTGCGGGATTAATATTTTGAATTTCAACCCACACCTCCCCCCAAAAAGCCATATCTCAGTGTAATTACAATATCACAATCTTAAAAGGTAAAGGTAAAGGTACCCCTGCCCATACGGGCCAGTCTTGACAGACTCTAGGGTTGTGCGCCCATCTCACTCTAGAGGCCGGGGGCCAGCGCTGTCCGGAGACACTTCCGGGTCACGTGGCCAGCGTGACATCGCTGCTCTGGCGAGCCAGAGCCGCACACGGAAACGCCGTTTACCTTCCCGCTAGTAAGCGGTCCCTATTTATCTACTTGCACCCGAGAGTGCTTTCGAACTGCTAGGTTGGCAGGCGCTGGGACCGAACAGCGGGAGCGCACCCCGCCGCGGGGATTCGAACCGCCGACCTTTCGATCGGCAAGCCCTAGGCACTGAGGCTTTAACCCACAGCGCCACCCGCGTCCCATCACAATCTTACCTCTGAAATAAAGTAATCTGTATGCTTGGCTTCAGCAGCTCTCCTTATGAATACATTGAAAGGTAACGTTCTGAAATAAAAAATATATTTAAATTAAAACTCTCCAGGCGTTTCACATGGAATAGGACTTTTACCAGATATGGGGCACCATTGCAATAACAACTCCAAATAGATTGCTTTGCTTTTTAAAACCCACAGGGCTAAATGGGGTGGGCAGGGGTGTGTGGAACCCACTGCAAATTGCTTAACTGGCTTATATTTATACTGTTCTTTGATTTATGTTTTTAGCTTTGCACAGCATCGGTGGTTTTAATGTTTCATTTATGTTGTGTCATGTTAATACTGGCAAGGAAACATGTCAATGGACTTAACTCTAAGTGCATTCCTTTAGGATTGTGCTATTAGCCCCACTGTTTACAATGGAAATAATTACAAGTAGCCCTGACCCACCAAATTTGTGGTTTTCAATTATGCTGGGGCATGATATTTTAAAACCAAGGCTCTCATTTTCTTTTACACGGAGCAGCCTGAAGTTTAAGTAAGAGCACACAATGTCCCCCTTTGGTGTTTGAATGGGTCCCGAGGATAGGAGCTGTCTAAAACAGCTTAAGAATTTCACAGGCAAATGAAAATGGACAATTGGATAAATTAGATCTTGGTAGTGACATTACCCTGCTTGGTTCACTGGGGAAGAAGGGGCGATTATTCAGAGCCATAGCGGAACAAAAATGGTCTGTGCATCAAGGGTCGTGAGGTGGGAATACAGCAATTAGGCTTTGAAAAGCAGTTCCAACAATTCAAGAAAGAACACTCCGGGTAGTAGAACGCTCCCAAACCCAATGCCAAAAAAGTTGTTTTTTCATTTTTCATTTTAACAAAACTGCATTTTTTTCAGTTAATTGTGCTAGATCAAATCAATTTTAAACTTCCAGTCATGGAAACTTATCAGAAACCTGTTAAAATACATACTGTAATTGTCATATAATCAGACATGCTACTGTCAATTACACTGCTTATATAAAGGGTATGAGCTGTTCTGGGGGTTCTCCTGAATCACTGTCTAATCACTGTCCCAACTTTTTTCAAAGAGGGCCAGATTTGATGAAGTGAAGGGCCGTGAGGGCTGACCAAAGGGCCAACCAAGCTTTTTTTTTTTAGGGTTGAAGTTGTTGAGCTTTTTTTAGGATTGAAGTTTTGGGATTTGAAGGGGCAGGATTAAACCAACCGACCGGTGGGCCAGATTAGGACTTTGGACATGCCTCCACTAGTGGGATTCCTTGTGCTGCCTTCTGCTAATGGAATTGGGTAGTTGAATCCCACCTGTTTCCTCAACATATTAGGTCTTTTGTATGTCACCTGCTTCCCTACAACTGGGGTAGTGAGCATGGTGCCTTCTAGATGTTGCTGAACTACAGTTGACCATTGGCCATGCTGGCTGAGGTTGATGAGAATCATAGTCCGAAATCATCTGAGAGCCAGTGTGGTGTAGTGGTTGAGAGCGGTAGTCTTGTAATCTGGGGAACCGGGTTCGCGTCTCCGCTCCTCCACATGCAGCTGCTGGGTGACCTTGGGCCAGTCACACTTCCTTGAAGTCTCTCAGCCCCACTCACCTCACAGAGTGTTTGTTGTGGGGGAGGAAGGGAAAGGAGAATGTTAGCCGCTTTGAGACTCCTTAAAGGGAGTGAAAGGCGGGATATCAAATCCAAACTCTTCATCTGGAGGGCAAGACACTGGCTACCCCTGGCCCTTAGCCTATAAACCCCATTGCTTATTTTCCCCAAGCTCTCTAGGACCCACTGTACTGCGTCTTCACCACATACCCAGTTCACATTTTCTCTCTCCCTCCCTCTCTGTCACACACAGGAACATGGATTCTCAGCACAATCTGGAACCCATTCCTTTCAACAATGCTAGTAGGATCACCCATTTTAGAACTCCAAGTCTTGATTCTTTATTGGCCTACTACCAACAAGACATGACACAGGTATATACAGTGGTACCTCGGGTTACATACGCTTCAGGTTACAGACTCCGCTAACCCAGAAATAGTGCTTCAGGTTAAGAACTTTGCTTCAGGATGATAACAGAAATCGTGCTCCGGCGGTGCGGCGGCAGCAGGAGGCCCCATTAGCTAAAGTGGTGCTTCAGGTTAAGAACAGTTTCAGGTTAAGTACGGACCTCTGGAACGAATTAAGTACTTAACCTGAGGTACCACTGTATAGCATTCAAAGTGTTGGTGCTGACCTTTAAAGCCCGAAACAGCCTCAGCCCAGTATACCTGAAGGAACATCTCCACCCCTGTCATTCAGCCCGGACACTAAGGTCCAGCTCCAAGGGCCTTCTGACGGTTCCCTCACTGCAAGAAGTGAAGTTATGGGGAAACAGGCAAGAGAGCCTTCTAACTCTGACAGGTGGGTGGGACCACTAGTCAATTACCTGATGTCATAAAGATGACAGGTGATTGACACCTGTCAAAGTTCAAAGGTCATTGGCACAGCAGTTAATCAGCTGATTGGCACTTAAACAGAATCTCCTGAAAACAGAGCATTTCTGTCTGCTAAGAACATGGTTGGGATTCAGAAATGTTTACCCCCAGCACCTTAAATCCAAACTGCATCCTCTGGAAAGGAAGAAAAAGGCTCTGTTTTTAAATGGAGCATATTTTCTCTGTCCAGTGGAAGCAGCTTGGCTTTAAAGTGCTGGAGGAAGCTCTCTGAATCAAAGCCACTTCCTGCAGCCCCAGTGTGGTGTAGTGGTTAAGAGCGGTAGTCTCGTAATCTGGGGAATCGGGTTCGCTTCCCCGCTCCTCCACATGCAGCTGCTGGGTGACCTTGGGCTAGTCACACTTCTCTGAAGTCTCTCAGCCCCACTCACCTCACAGAGTGTTTGTTGTGGGGGAGGAAGGGAAAGGAGAATGTTAGCCGCTTTGAGACTCCTGAAGGGGAGTGAAAGGCGGGATATCAAATCCAAACTCTTCTTCTTCTTCTTCTTCTTCTTTGGCTGCATAAGGCAGCTCCCCTCTTACAGCCCATCACAGCTGATTGTCGCTGCCTGCAGAGTCTTCCCTGCACTTGAAGCCTCTACAAATAGCAGACAGTTCCTTCAAAGTTCCTTGCAAAGGGCTTTGCAGGTGCCCCTTTCTGGCCCAGCCACTACTTTACCTCCTCCACAGCTCATGTCATAGATGAAGCAAGGCCTTATTAGGCCTACAGTCCAGAAGTTCCACTCCCCTGGTATGTATAATTCCCAGTTCTGGTTTGAAAAAGCCACAAAACCCAATTGTGATGTCATGGCAATAGGCAAACAACAGGGTGAGTGTACAGAAGAAAGCACAAGTCATCAGCGAAGTGGTCCGATCTGCACAATATTTGAATGTATCGCATAGCCACATAGGCAGGGAACTGCTTTTGCCTTGGTGTCCCATAAGATGTGAAGGCCTGAAAATTAAACTGAGGAGCAGAAGAGGTCACAGATAGCGCGGGGCGATATATCAATATATCGTCCATATCTTGATATTGGTTTCATAGTTTTTGACCTGGCAATATATCGCGAATCATGGTGTGTATTAGGGCTGGACAATATATCACCCAAAACCGGTTTCAAGTCCATATGATATTGGTTTTATACTTTTTGACCCGGCAATATATTGCGAATCATGGTGTGTGTGTGTGTGATGCCAAAATCAAATGTGGGGGGGAACATGAAGGCAGCCAATGCCTCTACATAGCTCCAACCTTATTTCAAACATTGTGATACAGTGGTACCTCGGGTTAAGTACTTAATTCGTTCATTCCGGAGGTCTGTACTTAACCTGAAACTGTTCTTAACCTGAAGCACCACTTTAGCTAATGGGGCCTCCTGCTGCTGCCGCGCCGCCGGAGCACGATTTCTGTTCTCATCCTGAAGCAAAGTTCTTAACCTGAAGCACTATTTCTGGGTTAGCGGAGTCTGTAACCTGAAGCATATGTAACCTGAAGCGTATGTAACCTGAGGTACCACTGTATATCAGTATGTCACAATGTTTGGCTGGTGATAAATCACGTTGAAAACCAGATCTCACCCCCCACAGAACATCAGGTCAACTGTTCTTGGAAGGGAGAAAATCTCTTACAGCTTCAAAAGCAGCACAAGATGACTCGTAATTCAGAATGCCATTTGCAAAGTGAAAACACAGATCCCATATAAAATGTTTCAAGCAGAAGTATCGAGTCTCTAAAAGTCTGGAGCATTCCTCTAACAGCAGAGAAAGTATTGAAACGGAATACCTATACAGAAAGTTCTTACTGAGGAAGTCCATCTGTGGCACCGCAGAAACATGAACCTTCACTTCTTTATTTCCTGATGCTTGACTGAGGTAATCCACGGTCCACTTGGTCATGCAAGGACCCAAATCAATACCTTTCAGCACTACTGGCTTTCTCTAAGATTAAAAAATATATATTATTGCAGAATATTTTTGCAGTTCTGCTACCTTCTACCAACAACCATTCTCAACAGTATGGACAGTTATGACATCTAAGAATATACTGGCATAATGTTACTAATCAATGCAAATACATACATGCTTTCAAACATTACATCTTTGCTAAGTTGAGTTTCAACTTAAAATGCTGAAAGTCAATATGAGCATCATGTTGACGTTGTGATGTTCTGGTAAAATACAGGGCAGGGCGATTGGTGGATGATTTTTTTCCCCATCTGGTGCTGAAGTGACTTGAAAGCAATCCATTACAACCTATTGCAGCCTAACAGGAGGACCCTTCTGGAATTTGTCACCCACATACACATGGATTTGTAAATCTGTTTGGGCTTGGCTGCCCAGGGCTTTGATCACTGCAGATGGTGACAGCAGCCATGAAATTAAAAGACGCCTGCTTCTTGGGAGAAAAGCAATGACAAACCTAGACAGCATCTTAAAAAGCAGAGACATCACCTTGCCAACAAAGGTCCATATATTTAAAGCTATGGTTTTCCCAGTAGTGATGTATGGAAGTGAGAGCTGGACCATCAAGAAGGCTGATTGCCAAAGAACTGATGCTTTTGAATTCTGGTGCTGGAGGAGACTCCTGAGAGTCCCATGGACTGCAAGAAGATCAAATGCATCCATTCTTCAGGAAATCAGCCCTGAGTGCTCACTGGAAGGACAGATCCTGAAGTTGAGGCTCCAATACTTTGGCCACCTCATGAGAAGAGCAGACTCCCTGGAAAAGACCCTGATGTTGGGAAAGATGGAGAGCACAAGGAGAAGGGGAGGACAGAGGACGAGATGGTTGGACAGTGTTCTTGAAGCTACCAGCATGAGTCTGACCAAACTGCGGGAGGCAGTGGAAGACAGGAGTGCCTGGCGTGCTCTGGTCCATGGGGTCACGAAGAGTCAGACACGACTAAACGACTAAACAACAACAACCCAGGGCTTAAATGCATGACCTTTCAAACATATGCATCTGGAGAGGACATCATATGGTGTTGCTGTTTTACAGAAGGCGAAGTAGTATCATGGCAATAAGTTTGACGGTTTTGTTTTTGTTTTTTTTAAGAATTCTACAAAAATATAAAGCTTATTATCGTTACAACGCTGGTAACCAGAGAACCAGGGAAGTTAAGGTGCGATTCCCCCCCCCCCCTACCAGTGGGTAGATGTCCTGCAGAAAGCGCTCCCGGGTGACCCCGGGGTAATGAGCCAGGGGGATGACTCGCTGCCCCTCCATGCCGGGACCAGATCCTCTCTCCCTGCCGTTTCCGCGATCGGGTTGCTTCCTCCCGGGAAACTAGGCTTTCCAGGCCGAGAAGACCGCGCGGTTGTTTTCTCCTTTCGTAAGGGGAAGGTGGGATAAAGCAGACTCCTGCCTGGAAACCCCTTGCGAGGCGCTTCCAGCCCAGCGCCTAGAAGACGATCCTGGGCTGGGTCAGCTCAGTCCGTAGGGCAGGGTTCCCCACACGTGGGTCTCCACCTGATTTTGGACTACAATTCCCATCATCCCTAGCTAGGAGGACCCAGTGGCCAGGGATGATGGGAATTGTAGTCCGGAAAAAAACAGCTGGAGACCCAAGTTTGGGAAACCCTGCGGCAGAGCATGATCCCAAGCTTGGGTGTGCGGCGGCGGCTTTTTTTTTTATTTTTACTACAACTCCCATCATCCCTAGCGAGCAAGACCAGTGCTCGGGGACTGTAGTCCGTAAACCGTAGGAGTTTGGACTACAAGATCCCTGCGTTGCGAGGGTTTTGGGGTGAGATGGTCCCTTCCGACGCTTCTATGGCTCGGTCCTAAGGCGCTGAAGGAGCGGCGAGGGGAGTTGCCCGGAACCTTCCTCCCGGCGGAACCTTCCTCCCGGCGCTCTCTCGCTCCGCCCGGACCCCTTTCGCGGCCGGACTCCCGCGGGATGACGGGAGGGCTGAGGCGGGGAGCGATGGCGCTGCCCGTGGGCGCCTCCCGCAGCCGCTGTCCGTGGGCCCTGCGGGTCCCCGCGGCCCACCCGCGCCGGTACTTCCTGCTCCCGGCGGCGGACCAGGCCAAGCCCGGCCGGGCCGGGTTCCCGCGGCCTCCCTCTCCCCGCCGGGCCGCCCTTGCGGCGCCGCCGCCGCCCCGCTTGCCCATGGCCCCTGCGCGCCCCTGCAGCGGCGGCCCCGAGCCCGGCGGGCGGCGGAAGGCCGGCGTGGTGGTGGTCGGTGTGCCCAACCCGCTCATGTGGCTCCGCACCCGCCTCTACTTCTTCCTCGTCCGCGCCTACTTCGACCAGGAGTTCAGCATCCACGAGTTCACGGAAGGGGCCAAGCAGGTGAGGAGGGGCTTTGGGCAGGAGCCGAGGGAAGAAGGGCCGCCTCAGGGGGTCAGGATCCACGGGGCAGCAGAGCCCCATATCACGTCTTTCTCCCCATCGGCCCTTGCCAGTGCCGGATTTTACTACAGTAGTACCTCAGGTTACATACGCTTCAGGTTACATACGCTTCAGGTTACAGACTCCACTAACCCAGAAATAGTACCTCGGGTTAAGAACTTTGCTTCAGGATAAGAACAGAAATCGTGCTCCATACTTAACCCGAGGTACCACTGTATAAGCTAAACAAGCTATAGCTTAGGCCCGCACTCTCTTAAGTAAAGGTAAAGGGACCCCTGACCATTAAGTCCAGTCGTGGCCGACTCTGGGGTTGCGGCGCTCATCTCACTTTATTGGCCAAGGGAGCCGGTGTACAGCTTTCGGGTCATGTGGCCAGCATGACTAAGCCACTTCTGGCGAACCAAAGCAGCGGACGGAAACACCGTTTACCTTCCCACGGGACGTGCTTTCGAACTGCTAGTTTGGCAGGAGTTGGGACAGAGCAACGGGAGCTCACCCCATCACAGGGATTCTGACCGCCAACCTTCTGTCGGCAGATCCTAGGCTCTGTGGTTTAACCCACAGCGCCACCTACGTCCCATGAACCACCCGCATTCCACTCTCTTGGAGTCCCCCCAAAAATTAAAGGACAAAAAACTGTATTTTTTGGAATATTATATGGAAATTATTTGGAAAATTATATTTTCCAAAATATAAGATAAAAAATAAAACCTACATACAGTAACAGTGTTGTGCGTTGTGTAGGCTCCTATTTGTTATGTTCAAATTATTTTGGATACCTGTTAAGTCCATGAATTACCATATAGCATATATTCAACACAAAAAACAGTCAATTTGTTGTTGACAAAGGACAGCTGGCTATATAAAGGGCCCCATTACCTTCAGTAGCTTGGGGCCTCATCAAACCTAAATATGGCCCAGCTTTTCTCTGATGCAGATCTTCCCTCACCCCTTCTTTTCTGGCAGGAAGGGGGTGTCATTTTGGGATCCGCCTCAGGCGCCAAAATGTATTGGGTCAACCCTGGGTTATGGCGACCTTGTCTTTCTTCTTCTTTGGCAATCACTTGTAGCCGAGTAAGGTTGTCTTCCATGAACACGGTGTGAGTCCGTGACTGCAGAGGCCAATTCTGGATCCGCACGTCTTTCCACAGTGGGGACATAGGTTTCCAGACAAGAGTTGATCACGGTGAGGGATTGCCAAACCTGCCTTCCTCTTAGCACATTTCTCCCTTTCGTCCTGAGGTCGAGCGTCTTCAAAGTCCATGACACCTTTGGTAGAGGCTATTCTACAATTGGAGCCCTCGCAGGCCAGTGTTTCCCAGTTGTCAGTGTTTATGCTACATTTATACCATTCATGGTTCACTAGGGACCCTGGTGGTTCTGTGGTCTAAACCACTGAGTCTCTTGGGCTTGCCGATTGGAAGGTCAGCAGTTCGAATCCACATGACAGGATGAGCTCCTGTTGCTTTGTCCCAGCTTCTGCCAACCTAGCAGTTCGAAAGCACGCCAGTGCAAGTAGATAAATAGGTACCACTGCGGCGGGAAGGTAAGCGGCATTTCCATGCGCTCTGGTTTCCATCACGGTGTCCCGTTCTGCCAGAAGCGGTTTAGTCATGCTGGCCACGTGATCTGGAAAGAAGTCTGCGGGCAAACATTGGCTCCTTTGACCTGAGAAGCAACATGAGCACTGCAGCCCCATAGTCAACTTTGACCGGACGTAACCATCCATGGGTCCTTTATCTTTACCTTTTTTTACACATGGTACAGTGTCCTCGTATCATGCCATTGGGCCTCCTTGACACAGCAAAGCATAAAAAGTATAAAACTGTAGGGTTGGAAGCGACCACGAGGGTCATCTAGTCCAACCGCCTGAAATGCAGGAATCTTTTGCCCGCTGTGGGGCTTGAACCCACAACCCTGTGATTAAGTGTCTCATGCTCTTATTGATTGAGCTAAGGCAGAAATTCGACGGGTGAAGCTGCCCAAGCTCTGACTTCTTGACGAAAAAGGCAACCTTGCAAATGAGCCCACAGGGGTTACTGGCCTGTCCTGTTTCAAAACCAGCAACTACTGAAGTAGCTTGTTTTTTTATGCTGTCTGCAGAGGAAAGGTAGCCTATCCCCCTCCCCTGCCTAGCATGAAAATCCAAGTGGCAAGCATTTTAGCAAGCTAGTGTTGTTATTTATTTTTATATTTATTATTTATTATTTATATTTATTAGTTATTTATTTTATATCCTGCTCAGTTGTACAAAAACAAGAACGAAGTGGTTTACCAAAATGATAAAACAATAAAATCAATTACAACCATACATTAAAACATTACAAAAGTTAAAACATTAAAAAGAGATTACAATTACCTAGTAAGGTAAAGAAGTGAAATTATCTTATATCAGATAAAGTGGTGGAGGAAGGATGCAACAGCCCTGCCCACTTTCGCCAGCCTGCTCGGTTTCACTGCTGGTTGTGGTTCCACTTTCTCTTCAGTTACTGTGGAAGCCAAGGGAATAATGAGAAAACTATGCTACTTCCACCTAGCAGCCCACTCATTCCTGGTTACATGTGGCAAGTTGTTAAGTGTGAGTCTCTTACAAGTGAAATCCATGGAGGGTACCAGTGATAACTAAATGGCCCCTCTGGGCACATGGACTGTATTGCTTTGAGTATTAGATGCCAAGGAAAAACAGTGATGGGTGTTGAATTAGATGAATCCTTGGTCTGATGCAACAGGATCCTACCTCTCTTTCCCTGCCTCCCTACCACAACTACTCCAAAAGTCTAGTGATGAAGACTGCAGTGACTATGCCATTCCTTAGTTTTCAGGATACTGTTAAAGGTACATCAATCCAGCTAAGAAAGAAAGGTGGCATCCCTAACTCTGATTTCCCAGTTGCTTGAAATTCTTCTCTATTGATCCTTTTTCTACTGCACTACCTCTTGGTTGGGTAGGAGAGCCCTTCCTCCTTTTCTCTGGCACTATCCATCATTTGAGTCCGTTTTCAAGTTGCACAAACAGGACACCATTAAGCAGTCTAGGCAACTGAGCATAAAATAACTACCACTCCCTGTTTGCCGTTGCTTTGTTTGGGAATATAGCTGAACAACAAGAGCACATCGATTTGTGAGGCATAATATGTACTTAATACACAGAGAGAATACTGTGAATTTACTTCGGAGCAAAAAAATGATATTTGTTTGTGTGTCCTGTCTTCTAGGCTTTTGCTCTTGTTTCAAGGCTAATTTCTCAGTGTAAATATGATCTACTGGAGGAGCTTGTATCAAAAGAGGTAAATGTTTATTTCAATTGTTATGGTGAAACTGATATATCCATTGTTCCTTAAGCTGACGTAGTAGACCAAGACTAGAATACATTATTTGGGTCATATTTACCCCCATCTACTGCTTAAGCAGGAATAGCAACTGGCACCTCAAAAAACTGGGTTTAGCACCTGAGCTTCTGGTAACAGAAAGCAGGCTGTATCCTCCTGTGTCCTGCAGTTTATAACCTACTCACTGCCACTACGTACTCTCTTCATTATTTCTTCAGTCGCCCCCCCCCCCCCCATTTAACTCCTTCAGTTCTACTGCCATCTCTTAAAGAAGCACAGGTCCATTGCTCTTTCAGTGGGAAAGCTCATTCCTGGAAGATGTAGTACTACTAGGAAGCCCATCTATGAACACATGCAGAGTACCTCTCCCCTCATCAGTGAGCTATCTCCACCACCAGCCACTCATGGGGGGGAAAGCTCCCAAGTTAGAGACTGTAACCTTTATGGAGGGACTAAGTTGTGAGACCTGAATCTCTCAGTTAAGCACCTTGTGAAAAGGAGTGTGCCTGGTGCCCAAACTCAGCTCCCTATAGAGCACATCTTTGGAGATCCTGCCATTCTGTAGATGTGTTAACAATGATCCCTTCTCAATCAGATGCTGCAGGTGCTGAAGGAGAAGCTTTCTTCACTTTCTGAAAGCCACAGAAGTGCCCTAGCTGCTGACGTGGATGAAATAATGTACACAACAGCAGGAGATGTTGGCATTTACTATGATGACAGTGGTATGCAACTGGTTCAGAATGCTGTACTTTAAATCCTTTGGCCACTTTTGGGAAACACTTATCATCCGTTGTCTGTGATACTGTTCAAAGTACTTTTCTTCAGTCTGATGCTAACATTAATAATATTAAGGGCTTCTATGCCACTAGGGGGACACTGGTGGTGCTGTGGGTTAAACCATAGAGCCTAGGACTTGCCGATCAGAAGGTCAGCGGTTTGAATCCCCGCGACGGGGTGAGCTCCCGTTGCTCGGTCCCTGCTCCTGCCAACCTAGCAGTTCGAAAGCATATCAAAGTGCAAGTAGATAAATAGGTACCGCTCCGGCGGGAAGGTTAACGGCGTTTCTGTGCGCTGCTCTGGTTCGCCAGAAGCGGCTTAGTTATGCTGGCCACATGACCCGGAAGCTGTACGCCGGCTCCCTCGGCCAATAAAGCGAGATGAGCGCCGCAACCCCAGAGTCGGTCACGACTGGACCTAATGGTCAGGGGTCCCTTTACCTTTAGTAATAACTTCCACTGTATTAAGCATGGGGCTCATTCTCTCTTTGGCATGGCAGTTTTTGAGTGGACAAAGACCTAAAGCAGGCTTCCTCAACCTTGGCCCTCCAGATGTTTTTGGCCTACAACTCCCATGATCCCTAGCTAGCAGGACCAGTGGTCAGGGATGCTGGGAATTGTAGTCTCAAAACATCTGGTGGGCCAAGGTTGAGGAAGCCCGACCTAAAATCTTTAAGCTGATTAAGAACCTTTGAATAGCTGAGTGGAAGTAACATCCTTTCTCCATCAACAATCTCTTGTCCCACCACCTTCCTCACCTCCTTGAAAGCTGCAGTAGGTGTATAATAGCCTTCCAAATTAGGCTGTATGTGTGTGTTTGTTCTTAAAATCTTTCTGCTCCATCCTTTTTGTACCAATCCACTTATCAAGCTGTAGAATCGTATTTCCTCTTCTAATACTCTGTTTATCTTGAAAACAGGAAGAAAGTTTGTTAGCATCCTGATGCGTTTCTGGTATCTGACGAGTGCAGACCTCCCTGATGAGACTCCAGATGGAACCAAAATATTCCAGGTCGTGTTTGGAGACGAAACTTCACAGGAAACGAAGCGTCTTTTAACAGCAAATTATGAGTAAGCACATCCTTGGTTTTCTACGTGGCCACAGCATTGTGCTCTGTGTATAAAGAAACTCCCATCAAATCAGTGCATTTTAGTGGACTTTCTTGGAAAAAACAACAACCATGCCATTGTGAGAAAGCCACTTAGTTGACTATTTTCTCTCCTGAAATGTGAGCAACAGTAAGGTGGGTGTGGGGGATGAAGAAGATAATCGAATTTATGCACTTATAATTGTGAATAATACATAAATGTGAAAAGTCGAGGCCAGGAATAGGTACATTAAACTCCTGCAAAAGAGAGAATGTTTTAACAGGTCTCCTAAAGTATCGATACAGAAAGATTAAGATTTGATTGGTTTATTGTCCCAACATTTGTTGTACCATTGGGAAGTATCCAGCTAAATAAAAAAATTATGAGAGTGGAAGAACCATTGGACTTTCTCTGCACCCCACACAATCCCAAAATCTGCTCCAGAGGGTTGGGGGGAACCCAAAACAGATTATCAGGAGTACAGGGGGAGAAGAGTAGGGAAATGTTTCCTTTTGCAAGGAGATAACCTTGTGCTGGTGGAATATTTGCCTTATTTCTACATTGAATAAAACCCACTGGGATTAAGCAGCCAAGTTTGAGCCTATCATTACATTGCCAAACGATACTTTATCCGTCAGTTCAGTATTGGATTTGCTACAACACTAAAAGCTTTATAAAGGATTTCGGAACATTTTACTGCTTGGCCTGTGTTACAGACTCTTATTTCTGTTCTTTCTCCCCCCCCCCCCCCCACCTCAAGATTTCGAAGAGAATTTACACAAGGTGTGAAACCAGACTGGACAATTACAAGGATTGAGCATCCAAAGCTATTAGAATGAATTGACTGGACACTTTCATAGACAGTTATTAATATTCTGGCATATCAGAAGACATCTCAAGATTTGTGTGCCACAATCTTTTGTGGACTGCTTTTGTACTTCTCGATTACCGGAACACAGTCTTGCTCCAAAGCATAAAAATAAAATCTTTTTCAGCAGACTTGGAAACTTCACAGATGTGTTCTTTGCCCACCGTTGAAAGCATCATTCGAAGTCACTTTCAATACGAAGCATTCTAAGTGGTTGTGCTGAGAAATATTGGTGTAAATTTGAAAAAAAGGGATGCATCGTCTGGCAGTTCATAACTGAATGTCTTGTTCCCCCCCCCCCCCCCCCAATGATCTGTTCAAATGCTTTTTTCTTCGGGGTGGGGGGTGCACAATAAGGAAAGGAGAGAAGTGAGTTCCAAACTTCATGTTTTATGTGTCACCGAAAGTAGAAGTTACATAATGGATACAGACAAAAATCTTGGTTTTTCAGGAACATTAGAACTAATTTACAGCTTGTCTCAGTGGTGTCCAAACTTTGTTCAAAGAGGGCCAGATTTTATGAAGTAAAGTACCATGAGGGCCAACCAAAGGATTGAAGTTGTTGATTTTACCCTGAAGATGTTGAGCTTTCTTTAGGATTGAAGTTGTTGAGGTTTTTGGGGGGATTTGAGGGGTTTTTTTTGGGATTTTACCCCAGGAAATAAACTGCCACAGGGGCCAGATTAAACTGACCAGCCCCCGAAATGGACTTTGGACATGCCTGGCCTATCTCATCTGTAGCATTCCACTGTGAAAGAAAAGATGCTTTATAACTTGCGATTATACAGCAAGTTAAGCTTTGTGATAAGCTCTCTTCCTTCACTGCCCTTTCCCCCCCATCTCTTAAGGTGAGGTACATTAAAGGGTAGGAAGAAAGGGCTACTATAGGCTTGGTTCGATGAGCTCAATGTGATTGTGGAGAGATCTGGATCCTTATACATGCAAAGTGTGTTTTCTACCAGAGAGCTTATAAGTGACTATTATCTCACCCTACTGAGAAGGCATCTATTTTTTAGCTCCTGACTAATTCAGCAATGAAGTCCACAGTCATATTTCAATTTTGGTATTGCCTGTATGACTGTGGAAGGATTTAAACTCTGAACCTATATGGAAGGTTAGGCATATATTAACTCCACATCAGACTAGACTGCCTCATTGGCAAAACATGTTCTGTGACTTCTCATTCCTCCTACAATGACCTGCTCCTTTCTAATGCTGACCATAATCTGGCGGCTTAGGCACTCATGGAAGAATCACTGAGGGTGTTATGTCAACATCAGCCATGATAAATGGGTGCCCTGACTCTTCCCATAAGCCACAAATATATATCGCCATTGATAGTGCCTGCCAGCATCGGACAATACATTCATATGAATGGCATTCTAGTAAGCTGTTGGAGGAGGCTAAACTGTTAACAAATGACCTAGAGACTGCTTTCCCAAAATGCCTACCAATTTGGGGTGGTAGGTGGGGTTCTTTTTCTGCTGCTATCTTACTTTTATCATTCTCATTATCTGAAAGCTAGCGCACCTACTGGAGAGGGAATATAATACAGTGGAAAACTGATTTGCATGCAGAATCCCTGGAATCTTCATTTAAAACAAGTGGGGGGGGACCTTTGACTCTCCAGATGTTGCTGAACAACTCCCATCAGCCCCAGCAAGCATGGCCAGTGGCCAGGAATGATGGTTCAGCAATATCTGGAGTGCCAAAAGTTCCCCAAACCTGATTTAAAAAACATTAGGTAGCAGGTGATAAGAAACTCTCTTCTGCCTGAGACTCCAGAGGGCTGCTTGGTGGACATATCATCTGACATGATAACTGCATAACCCAAAACACATCTTATGTATGCTTGCAGGGTGTGGACCAGGCCAGTGATTATGCTGTCTCATTAAGTAGGGCTGCTCACCCCAATTAAGTATCTGAACTACTGTTGAAGGGATGGGTTTCCCAAACCCAAAACTGACTGCGCAGGCAGTTTTAAACTGCACCAAAATCCCTATTTTTCCTTAGCTAAAATGCTTTAACTTGAGCTCTTGAGCCAAAACCCAGCTGTATAAACAAATGCTCAGAGCCCTCTCCTTTATCAGTTTGTGACAGCAAGGATGGCCTTGACTGTACCAGTAGAACAGGGAAGACACATCTGTGCCTTATCTTATATCCCAACCACAAAAGACGCACAGACCTAGTCTGGGAACAATGCCAGAGGGTGTTCTTGGAGATGGTGACCTCTTGCTCCAAGATAAGAGTAGGAACAGGAAGATCCTTTTATGGTCAGAAGTATAGGAAGGAATACCCTTTTATGGTTAAGAGTGACATCTGTGATGTCAACCTGCGTGTACAAGCTGACGTGGCTGGATTCCTGGGGAAGGGGGAGAGGGTGCCTGGAGGATATATATACTGCATGAAATGTCTCATTTCTTTGGACTTGCTGTGGACTGACCACACAAGTGCATTTCTGCTGCTCCGGAGAGCAGAAATAAAGAACTCTTTCTCTGAACCAACCCTCGGTGTCATTTGACTTCCTTCCTCCTGTCCGGGAGCAACGCAGACCCAATCGGTGAACTCCAATAAGGCTACACTGCCTCTCTCCAAAACTGTTCAATTTCATTAACCAAACCTTCATAACATCTTCCAACCAAAGTGCTTTTCAGGATCTAAAGCAGGGTTTCCCAAACTTGGGTCTCCAGCTGTTTTTTGACTACAATCCCCATCATCCCTGAACACTGGTCCTACTAGGTAACGATGATGGGAGTTGTAGTGCAAAAACAGCAGGAGACTCAAGTTTGGGAAAGCTTGACCTAAAGGAAGCATAAAAGACCTTACAGTTTTAAAAAAACAAACAAACCCAGCAACTAATTGTTAAGGAGAAAAGAATCTATATTATTTTTAAGTTTGTCCCATTAGAGTAACACATTGATGCTGAAATGATTGTATAAAAATATAGTGTCATTAACACCCAGTGTCTCCTATGATTCCCGCCCCCCCCCCATCAATTAGAATTTGCTCTATGTAATATTTGAATTAATTTTAAAAAGGTAAAGGTACCCCTGCCCGTACGGGCCAGTCTTGACAGACTCTAGGGTTGTGCGCCCATCTCACTCAAGAGGCCGGGGGCCAGCGCTGTCCGAAGACACTTCCGGGTCACGTGGCCAACGTGACATCGCTGCTCTGGCGAGCCAGTGCAGCACACGGAACGCCATTTACCTTCCCGCTAGTAAGCGGTCCCTATTTATCTACTTGCACTTTGACGTGCTTTCGAACTGCTAGGTTGGCAGGCGCTGGGACCGAACAACGGGAGCGCACCCCGCCGCGGGGATTCGAACCGCTGACCTTTCGATCAGCAAGCCCTAGGCACTGAGGCTTTAACCCACAGCGCCACCCGCGTCCCGCCTGAATTAATTTTACAGGTAGGTTAAACAACGTATGAGGCAGGCACTGTTTGTGATGCTTTCAAAACCTTGATGTGATTCTGTGATGTCACTAAGGAATCTAAGAAGCGCTTTGCTGGGCCAGGCCAAAGCCTCATAAAGCCCTGCATTCTGTTTCCTGTATACCTGAAGGAGCGTCTCCACCCCCATCGTTCAGCCCGGACACTGAGATCCAGCGCCGAGGGCCTTCTGGCGGTTCCCTCACTGCGAGAAGTGAGGTTACATGGAACCAGGCAGAGTGTCTTCTCGGTAGTCACAGATAAGAAATGAGTGGAAGTGTTTTGAAGAGTATCTCAGAGGGTATGAGAGTCGGTTTAACCTACAAGTAGGAATGAACATATGAGCAGCAGATAGCATTAAATAAAGGAAGATCGGAGACGAAAATGGGTGGAATATTAGATTATGCAGCCAACAAAAGACTACCTAGAATGCCATGCAGAGATGGACTGGGAAGTCCGAGGATAAGAGACAGCGATGAATATTGTACAGTGTATTTATAAGTTGTAAAAATGCATAAACAAAAAGTGAAAAAAAGAACCCTTATATAAAACATGTGTAAGAGGCCTTATTCTTTGCACTTCCCTTCTGCAAACATTAGGTGGGAGTGTTTTTCTACAGCTAGAACATTTTGTTGCCACTCCCAACTATTTTATTCCAGCAACTTGAAACGCCAATGGCTGATTTATTCAAACAGCTAGTTTTTCCTAAATGGAAGGATACTCCTCTGGTTGAACCCAGCCTGATGCTTTTTATCTGCAGCAGATGGTTTGATGACTCAGTGAGGAAATGAAAACATGAATCCCAAATCTCTGCCAATTAAAAGCGATAATCTCTCTAATTTTGCAAATTAAACGATTTGTTCCTTGTTTACTTCTTTGGTATTATTATAGCTGAAAGTAGAATAAGCAGAATCCTACCCTCTAAGCACTAGTGGAACTTCTTGGGCTATTCACCTCCTTCCTGACGACCTCCCCCCACCCCCCAGCACTTTGAAGCCTATTTTGCATCCATAACGACTATAATTTTCCATTAAAAAATAAAATGAAGACTGCTGGAACTATTGACAATTTGGGGGGGGGTTTTGGGGGGGGGATTAAACACACATTTATTAGCCTATTTCTCAGTACTATATAGGGTTTTCTATAGTCTCCCATCCAAGAATTGACTTGGGCCATAGATTCAGCCAAAGAACTGCATTATGTTAATTATTTGTTGCATCCAGCCCTGTACCACATTCAGTGCTTGCCAAAGTTGCAGTAGTGGAATAATTAAAACAAGATACACAGTCCCGGTGCTCCCCCCCCCCCTGGGGTTACTCAAGGGTACTCAGTACTGGCACTTGCCCCCCCCCCGCCAATGTTAAACATGTGGCACTCACTGTAACAACTTCATGGTAAGTACCAGAACCTTTATTATTATTATTTTTAAAAAGCATGGCACAACCCTAATTATAAACCACCATTATGGAGAAAAAATAAGATTTTGCAACTGGTAAAAATAGGCACATGTAACAGAAAAGCAGCAGAGGCAAAATGGATTGCAGTAGAAAGTCTTACAACAAGTAGGTTTTCTGTTTTGTTGCTTTGAATGGTGGACAGTGGTACCTCGGGTTAAGAACTTAATTCTTTCCGGAGGTCTGTTCTTAACCTGAAACTGTTCTTAACCTGAAGTACCACTTTAGCTAATGGGGCCTCCCACTGCCGCTGCCACACAATTTCTGTTCTTATCCTGAAGAAAAGTTCTTAGCCCGTGGTACTAATAAAGGTCCGTATAGTAAAAGCTATGGTTTTCCCAGTAGTGATGTATGGAAGTGAGAGCTGGACCATAAAGAAGGCTGATCGCCTAAGAACTGATGCTTTTGAATTATGGTGCTGGAGGAGACTCTTGAGAGTCACACCCATAAGGACAGGGCACGTGGCACCCATATGGGATGGGGCGTGGTACCCATAGGGAGAAGACACAGCACATGGCACCCATATGGGACGGGATGCGGCGCCCATAGGGACAGGGCGCACAGTGGGGCCTCAGCCACCCTACAGCTGGGGGGAGGCAGCGGACGGACAGCACAGAGCCTGTGGGACCTAGACGCATGGCTTGTGCATGCTGCAGGCCCCATGGTGACGAGTGCAGCCCGCCATTTTTTTCACCCCCTGTCAGGGTGGCAACCGGGGCAGTCTGCACCCCCCGCACGCCCCTTCATACACCCCTGAATAGAGGCACTGGAAAAAGCTTTCAACTGCAGTACGTTAGTATATGCATTGTTCTCAGGACCTCTGAGGGCGCTGCTGTCTGATTTCTCGAATTTCTAAAAGATGATTGATAAAGATTTAGAGATGAACATGGTGGAAAGCCACAAATACCTCTTGAAACCCTCCCAAGCCTCGCCAAACTGAGAAAGAATATGGATAAGCTAGAGCAGGGTTTTCCAAAGTGAGTGAGGCTGAATGATGTCCTGGCTGGATGCTATTGTCAGTTTTGATCATGTGTCAAATGAAGCGCCGATCCCATGTGTACACCCATTTTTAATGTGTAATGTTTTATTATGTTTTTATATATGTTGGAAGCTGCCCAGAGTGGCTGGGGCAACCCAGTCAGGTGGACAGGGTAAAAATGTTGTTGTTGTTGTTGTCGTCGTCCTAACAACCTAATTTGTTGTTGTTGTTGTTGTCCTAACAACCTAACCTGTATTCTGCTGTGGTCAGACCTCACCTGGAGTACTGTGTCCAGTTCTGGGCACCACAGTTCAAGAAGGACACTGACAAACTGGAACGTGTCCAGAGGAGGGCAACCAAAATGGTCAAAGGCCTGGAAATGATGCCTTATGAGGAACGGCTAAGGGAGCTGGGCATGTTTAGCCTGGAGAAGAGGAGGTTAAGGGGTGATATGATAGCCATGTTCAAATATATAAAAGGATGTCACATAGAGGAGGGAGAAAGGTTGTTTTCTGCGGCTCCAGAGAAGCGGACACGGAGCAATGGATCCAAACTACAAGAAAGAAGATTCCACCTAAACATTAGGAAGAACTTCCTGGCAGTAAGAGCTGTTTGACAGTGGAATTTGCTGCCAAGGAGTGTGGTGGAGTCTCCTTCTTTGGAGGTCTTTAAGCAGAGGCTTGACAACCATATGTCAGAAGTGCTCTGATGGTGTTTCCTGCTTGGCAGGGGGTTGGACTCGATGGCCCTTGTGGTCTCTTCCAACTCTATGATTCTATAATGTCAGAGGGAGAATCGCCTAATGCAGTTTCCCCAGCAATGTGGTTCAAAAATACCATGAGACCCTTTTGGGCCAAGAGTTTGGGCAAGCCTCTTTACAGTTACCAGATAAGGCTGTTCTGGGTTAAAATTGCTGTTGCAATGAATTTGTCCTTCTAGATAGTTGTCTCTCTCAAGAAGCTTACTGCCATTCAGTACTGTTGATCTAGGGTCACACAGCTAAGAGAAGCTGACATTTAAACAGGGGCGTAACATTTGCTTGGAGGAGCTGAGAAAGGCTGGCAGTCTGTGCGGGGAGAGGGTGTTGGGTTTTTAATGGAATTTTCCTGCTGCGTTACATTGCACCCCCGCAAGCACCCTTTAAACTAGCAAATGGTGCTTTGAAGGTTTTGACTGATAAAGGGGAAAGCCTGTGTGGCTAAATGCAACCTGTAAATGCACCGTATGCAGATTAGGCTTTTATGGATTCAGATTTGGGCTTTTTATGTGCTATGGCCCATTGGATCCCTTTTTGCAGTATTTCTCATTTAGACTATCCATTGCCAAACCACTATAGCAAAAGTGGTTTAAGCCTTTAATTACTTACCTGTGATTTTCAGATTTGAATCCCAGCGGGTCTCTGCAGAGGGATGTCTCTAGCTCACCTTGACTGGTATTCTGTCAGTTTGCTTTCACATTCTTCAGCCTAAATGTATGACAGGGTACCAGCCACACCTTGTGCTCTTCTCTTGCAATAATGGTAAAGGTAAAGGGACCCCTGACCATTAGGTCCAGTCGTGGCCGACTCTGGGGTTGCGGTGCTCATCTCGCTTTATTGGCCAAGGGAGCCGGCATACAGCTTCCGGGTCATGTGGCCAGCATGACTAAGCCGCTTGTGGCAAACCAGAGCAGCACATGGAAACGCCGTTTACCTTCCCCCTGGAGCGGTACCTATTTATCTACTTGCACTTTGACGTGATTTTGAACTGCTAGGTGGGCAGGAGTTGGGACAGAGCAACGGGAGCTCACCCCGTCCCGGGGATTCAAACCGCCGACCTTCTAATCAGCAAGTCCTAGGCTCTGTGGTTTTAACCCACAGCACCACCCGCGTCCCTTAAAAAAACTACCTTGCTCCTGCAAAATTTGATATTATATCAGATCTCATTCTTCCCTCCTATCCTACTGCAGCCACGCACTAGTACAGATTTCCGAACAGACCACACACCCCAAGAGTCACTGCTTTGGATAATGAATTTAGACGTTGTGTTTTTCTGTCTTCCAGCCTCTTCCTTCACTGCTAAAACAATCTCTTTACTTGCAGGACTCTGGGATCTGTTCTAAGCAGTCCCCCCCCCCCCCCTGTTCTCTCCATTCATTCCTGCTAGAGAAACTTAAATAGGATCTGCAGCGGTTATAGCTTCCTCCCACACCGTTGCATTGTCTCTTGTGGTTTGAGAAAGTATTTGTGCAGGAATTTATGATCACTTACTATGATTTTTTTTTTAAAGGCTTTCATTCACAACACCCTGTCTACTTCAGCAGTTCACTTTCCTGCTTTCTTTGCGTGCGGCACCCACTGTAATTGTTTTTCCATGCTCAAGTCTGTTCTTGAACACTTTGCTGTCACAAAGGTAAAAGGGCTATGCTTATGCTACACTTGTGTGTTTTCAGCGCATGCATGCGCAGACACACACGCCAGAGTGGTGCATGCTCTAGTTATCTCCCGCTTGGACTACTGCAATGCGCTCTACGTGGCGCTACCTTTGAAGGTGACCCGGAAACTGCAATTAATCCAGAATGCGGCAGCTAGACTGGTGACTGGGACTGGCCACCGGGACCACATAACACTGGTCCTGAGAGATCTGCATTGGCTCCCAGTACATTTCCGAGCACAATTCAAAGTGTTGGTGCTGACCTTTAAAGCCCTAAATGGCCTCGGTCCTGTATACCTGAAGGAGTATCTCCACCCCCATCATTCAGCCCGGACACTGAGATCCAGCGCCGAGGGCCTTCTGGCGGTTCCCTCATTGCGAGAAGTGAGGTTACAGGGAACCAGACAGAGGGCCTTCTCAGTAGTGGCACCCACCCTGTAGAGCACCCTCCCTTCAGATGTGAAGGAAATAAGCAGCTATCCTATCTTTAAAAGACATCTGAAGGCAGCCCTGTTCAGGGAAGTTTTTAATATTTAATGCTGTATTGTTTTTAACATTTGATTGGGAGCCGCCCAGAGTGGCTGGGGAAGCTCAGCCAGATGGGCGGGGTATAAATAATATATTATTATTGTTGTTGCTGTTGTTGTTGTTGTTGTTGTTGTTGTTGTTGTAAAGGTAAAGGTACCCCTGCCCGTACGGGCCAGTCTTGACAGACTCTAGGGTTGTGCGCCCATCTCACTCAAAGAGGCCGGGGGCCAGCCCTGTCCCAAGACACTTCCGGGTCACGTGGCCAGCGTGACATCGCTGCTCTGGCGAGCCAGAGCCGCACACAGAAACGCTGTTTACCTTCCCGCTAGTAAGCGGTCCCTATTTATCTACTTGCACCCGAGAGTGCTTTCGAACTGCTAGGTTGGCAGGCGCTGGGAGCGAACGACGGGAGCGCACCCCGCCGCAGGGATTCGAACCGCCGACCTTTCGATCGGCAAGCCCTAGGCGCTGAGGCTTTTACCCACAGCGCCACCCGCGTCCCTATTATTATTATAGAACCATCTTAATTTGAAACATCCTGACTCAGGCATCCTCCAGTCTTTACATCTGTATTGATCTTGCATCAGTTCCAGTCACAGTGCAGTGGTGCCCTGCAAGACGAATGCCTCGGAAGACGAAAAACTCGCTAGACGAAAGGGTTTTTCGTTTTCTGAGGTGCTTCGCAAGACGGATTTTCCTAAGGGCTTGCTTCGCTAGACGAAACAGCCCTGCCTCTCCTGTCATGGCGACTGTCACTGCACGCACACACGCTCGCTTCCCCGCTCCTCCGGCTCACTCCCATCTTCCGGCTGACGGCTCCTCCGGCTCCCTCCGACCTTCCGGCTGCCTCGCGCCGCTGCCCACCACCCTCGCACGCTCCTCTGAGAGCCGCTGCCGCCAGCAGCCAGCGTTGCAGCCGGAGTCGCGCTCCTGAGCCCCGCCACCCTCCAGCAGCCGCGTCGCGCGGTGGCCACAAGGCGCGGGTGAGTCCGAGCTACCGGCTGCGGCAGCTGCCCTGCTTCTCCCCGCCCCTCCCCGCCGTTGTTTGTTGTTAACTGCAGTGGTGCTTCGCAACACGAAAAACTCGCTCAACGAAAGAACTCGCGGAACGAATTAATTTCGTCTTGCGAGGCACCACTGTATTTAGATGGTGGTTGATTCAAATTCATATACAATGCGTCATCACCCTAATGGACCATGCTAAGGTTTGTTAAGTTGGCTATTTTTATAGCGCTTGCTACTTGTTGTCTTGGCTACTGGTTAAGATTATGTAGAGACCTGTGATTCCAAATGCTTACTAACACCTTGTCTCGTTAAGTTCTCATAGATTAAGTATTTGATGTTCAGGTTTGCTATGTCAGCGGAAGCCCCTTCCTGTTTGACAGGATTGGTAGGGGTTTAGCTCCTCTAATGTCCATCAGCACGCTGAAAGGTCTGGGACGCTTCCTGCTATGTGTGCAGAACAAGGAGGCAAGTCATCATTTACTCCTGTCCTTTTAAAAGGGGCTGCTTTGCAGAATCACATTATCCAATGTTCGTCATCGTCGGAGCAAGCGGAACCTAAGTAGCTCACATCCATCTCCATTAGCTCCTATCCATGCTCAGGGAGGGAAGGATTAGACCAGAAGGATGCCAACCTCACTGGTTCTCAGATTTGGGGCTGTAAAACAAAGCTCTGTTTAGGAAAGATAACCACTGAATGTGTTGAAGAATTCCCCAAACACCTAAAAACAGTGCTTTTTTTAATGTTTAGGGGTACTCTTATTTTCCTACTCATATTGAAATACTGCCCCTCAGTGAGGCCAAACTTAGATCATAGTTGTCAAGTGTCCCTTATTTGGAGGTACAGTCCCTTATCCCAGCGCCGTGTCCCGCTGCTGTCCCTTATTGATGATGTCCCTTAAATTTCCTGGGTTTCAAAGGAAGCAGCTCCTCTCCCTCCCTCCCTGCCGGCCAAGGAGGAGGGAGGTTCCAACTGTGTTGCTTGGCTGCCTGGTCTGCCCCCCTCCGGCCTCCTCTCACCAGCCTCTGCCCCCGGGAACCCCTCCCCGCTGGGACTGGTGGGAGCCCCGGGCCCTTCCGCCACCATCCTCCTCATGCCCGCTGAACTTGGCGTCTCTGCCTGGGGCCTCCCCTCTGCCCGTCACTGCCGCTCCCGCTAGGCCGCACTGCAGCTGTGCCGCCAAAGGACCCGGATGAGATGGGCAGCCTGGCATGGCCTATGAATTGCTGAGGAGCCTTGAGAGGAGAGCGAGGGCAACCATAGAGAAAGCAGTTCAGAGAGAGGAGGAAGAGGAGACGGAGGCACGGGCAGGTGTTCCAAGGGCTACAAGGGAAGGACTGCAAGCGCTTCTCCCATAGATTTGTAGTGGTAGACTAGCATAGATGGTCTGATCTGTGGGTTTACTTCAGGCGCTATCCCCCCCCGCCCCACCTTCATGGAATTGAGAGCTGCAGATGGAGCACGAGAGAAAAGATACAGAACTGCAGCAGCATCTTCGTAGCTTGGACTTCGTTTTGCACGAAAAGTGGTTGCTGGTTGTAGTTATTTAATTGTAGTGTTTCATCGGCTGGTGTCTTGAGCAGCAACCTCTGGAAACGAAGGGCTAAAAACCGGCGCTGCTCTCCAAAGTTATCTGGTCCCTTTTAACTGGCTGACTAAAATCCCTTATTTTGGCTGTTGGTCCCTTATTTTCAAATCTGTAAGTTGACAGCTATGACTTAGATGCACAAAATGTTCAGGGGTATGCGTACCCCTGCGTACCCCCAGAAAAAAGCACTGCCTAAAAATAAAGAAACATCTAACCTTTCTTAGCCCTCTACCCCAACATCTGTTAGTTCTTGAAGCATGGCAACTTAGGCCGCATGTTTCTTCAGACAGGAGCCTGTTCCCTCTTCCCATGTCACACTGCCAAAGGCTGTATAATGTGATAGGAATTTTATGGTCTTAGATATATGGTAATGTTCATAACTGCACATACATAGATCAACACAGGAAGACCAACCTGGAACCATTTTGATTCCTAAACTGACCAAATCCTTTCTCTGCAAGGTTAAACTGGAAAAGCCTCCCCATTGTCTTTTCCTTCACAAATCCTGTCTCAAGGATATGTCTGTTTGAATAAGGTGTGAGCCTGTGACCTGGCCCAGGAAATAAGTATTTTACCACTACAAAAGAATGGCCAGGCTCCCCAGGCAATCCAATCAAGTAACTTGCCAGTCAGGAGATAAACTGTGACAGGAGAAAAACAACATTTAAATTTCTGTGATGTAGGTGGAATGTTTCTGGGGGTGGTCTTGATCGACAGGGTGGCAATTTCAAAAGTCTTTATAAGGCCTTGCGCACCATTTTTCTGGGTTCCTCCTCTCTCCTGCGGGTGAGGGGAGCACCCTGTTGCAACAGATCAATAAAGATCAAGCTTACTAGCTGCTCTGCTTCTCAATATTCTCTGGTTGGCCTCTGTTATTTTCTCCTACCAATAGGGAACCTATGTAAGGACTCTATATGGGCTCTTGGATACCCCATAAGGGAAAAGGGCAATTTTTTGTTTACAACAATACGATGATGCACCATGTGAACAGTAACAATTTGCATCCTCCTCCTCATAGGCTGTCGTGTTTGTAAGCCAGGGTGAAAGCGCCACTTCCATGGCATTGATGTCCCCCAATGTGTTTGTTTACGCCATTCCGCAACCAACACCCAGTGCTGATTCTAGTGCCTCTTGAACCCAGGAGAAGAGAAAGGAGGTCACACTCACTTTTCACATAGAGCAGGAGATCTATTGAGCACTTGAGTGATTTGGCCACATGGGCTGAGAGGGGAGCTTCTATAATATAAAGGTGCTACACAGAAACATGTTTACTTCTCTCGCTTGTGTGCTGTTGATGTAAGAGAGCATCTCCCTCTCCTTTTGGTCCTTCCTATAATTCTGGGACACTGGTGGTGCTGTGGGTTAAAACCACAGAGCCTAGGACTTGCTGATCAGAAGGTCAGCAGTTTGAATCCCAGCAACGGAGTGAGCTCCCGTTGCTCAGTCCCTGCTCCTGCCAACCTAGCAGTTCGAAAGCACGTCCAAGTGCAAGTAGATAAATAGGTACCGCTCCGGCGGGAAGGTAAACGGCATTTCCGTGCGCTGCTCTGGTTCGCCAGAAGTGGCTTAGTCATGCTGGCCACATGACCCGGAAACTGTATGCCGGCTCCCTCGGCCAATAAAGCAAGATGAGCACCGTAACCCCAGAATCGGTCACAACTGGACCTAATGGTCAGGGGTCCATTTACCTTTACCTTTATACTTCTGAAGGCAACATAAAGGCTGACAGTATCAACCCCTACCATGTGGAAATCCCTTGCAGATGACTGCAGCGCCTGGAGACAGACTGTCAGGTCATGTATCCGCAGCAGTAACCAGAGGAGGAATGACAACTGGGAGGAGCATGGAGAGAAGGAATGCCATAGTGCATCTGCAGCAGCACAACAGGACGGCTTCATCTGCCCCAGCTGCAACAAAACATATCTCTCTTGTATCGGTCTCTACAGCCACAGCAGGAGCTGTAACTCCCCAATGGTTTGACTTCACCCGGAAAGGTCTACTTCTCCATGGTCTCCCAAGGCAGATGGAGGTCAACAGTCCACACCAGCAGTCTTCAGCCATCCCCTTCTAACTGTCTTTCCTAACTCCTTATTTCTCCCCTCTAACCATCAACTCCAAACTGACAACCAATCAGAGCCTGTTGTTCCCCAAGATCAATCGATATGAATTTACTTGATCCAGGCAAGAGGTTCGGGTTCTATCTCTCTCTCCCAGCGTGGTGTAGTGGTTAAGAGCGGTAGTCTCGTAATCTGGGGAACCGGGTTCGCGTCTCCGCTCCTCCACATGCAGCTGCTAGGTGACCTTGGGCCAGTCACACTTCTCTGAAGTCTCTCAGCCCCACTCACCTCACAAAGTGTTTGTTGTTGGGGAGGAAGGGAAAGGAGAATGTTAGCCGCTTTGAGACTCCTTAAAAAGGGAGTGAAAGGTGGGATATCAAATCCAAACTCCTCCTCCTCCTCCTCCTCCTCTTCTTCTTCTTCTCTCTCTCTCTTTTCAAATCTGGTTACCAAGCAGCTACATACCACTTAACAGGCAGCAACAAAGGAACGGCAGGAGACCTCCAACGTCAGCAAAGGTCACAGAAACATAAGCAGAGCCACATCTAGACAGCATTTATCCATAACAACCTATGCTGTGTTCCTATTAATTTGGCAAAAGCTGTTAGTTCCTGGGCCAGCACACTACCAGACAGGACAACAGCCCGTCCTTTGGCAAAAATAGAGCACTCAGTTCTCCCAGCCATCTCTGGTTCCTGGAGGGCTTCTTCTTGGACCTTTATTTTGTTCACTAAGCAAAACAAAAAACAAAAAACTGGTGTGGGCTCGTCCTGATTGCTCAGGAAGTTGTGAGGTGTGGAAAGCTGTAGTTAGAGGACATCCCTTCTTTGACATGCCCCAGGGATCCTTCTCTCAGTGGCTGCGAATGGGAGTGGAGCTGCAGAACCAGGATGATCATCTACCATGGTACAGATCAATGTCAGGAATAATGTTGTGGACTGCAAAGAGAAGAGGTTCACTGAGCACCAAACACAATTCCTCCAGCCACTATTGTCCCCAAAGGGCTTATTCCTGGAACATGGAAACAGCTTTTAGATAAAAATAGAGACAACAGTATCCAGTATCCCCTATAGCATCAACTATAGGGGCAGAAGGGGCTTTGCCCCCCCCCCCATATTATTATTATTATTATTATTATTATTATTCCATGTTCTCCACCCCTGGCCTACACAATCAGCCTAGACCATGGGTTGGCAAACTAAGGCCCGCAGGCCAGATCAGGCCCAATTGCCTTCTGGATCTGGCCTGTGGACAGTCCAGGAATTGCAAAGTGGATCGCCAGGTACGCATTCTTTCCCTCTCATTCACATGGCAGCGGTGCCTCCTCCCTCCCTCCTCTTGGCTTCTCCCGGCCCTGCCTAGAGGAGGAAAGGGGATGGGCTTTCTTGGTGCCAGCAGCAGCAGCAGCGCTCAAGGGCCGCCATTTTAAGCAGCCCCTCTCCAGAGTCCTTTCATGCACCGCTCATCGTCCCTCCACCGCTGCCGCCAGCCCCTGCCGCTCACAAGACACGGGTAAGCAGTCACCGGGGCTCGTGGTGCTCTTGCATCATCCCCCCCAAAAAATATAGTCCACCCTGCCCCCCCCCCAAGGTCTGAGGGACAGTGGACCGGCCCCCTGCTGAAAAAGATTGCTGACTCAAGGACACCCATGGCTGATGTCTCTGCAGAATCAGGAAATAAGAAAAAATGTCATTGCCATGCTACTTAAAGATTTTGAACATAATAATACAAGGTCATTCTCTGAATGTGGTGTTTTATTTCCCTCCCTAACCACGCAATTATGGTTTTTCCAGTACGTAGCCACTGAAACAAATGTCAGGGTCTTTGTGTCGAAATGAGTTCTGTGACCCTGCATTGAAAGCGGTGTTTACATGCGAGGTTTGTAGAATTGACTTGTGCAGGCCTTCTTGACATGGAGCTGACCCCTAAAGCTGACAGCGGACCATTTGATGCGCTTGCAATTTGTTTGGAATGGTCATTGATTTTTACTCTAGCATTTAACATCTGTCAAGTTGTTATCTCTAAGCAAACTTGCTGCTAAAGGCAATCCAAAGCGCAGAGGACAGGAAGGAGATAAGGGTAAGTCATCTTACTTTCTATGGAACAACTTTGCTGATTTGGTATAAATGGTGTTCTCCGGGCTTTTTAACAAAATTGAGAAAATCAGCACTTTTCATATTGGTAATCTCAACCTTCCTCCAAGGAGCTGGGGGGGGTACCTTTTATCTTCACAATTCTGGGCTCATTCGCACAAAGCTCTAAGGCATGGTTTGTTAAACAAACCATGAGTTTTCCTCTCGACCATTAAAAAGAAACCCGCAGCTTAATTTCTCAAATTGTTGTTTGTTTTCTAACTTCCCTTTGTAATTTCATGGGGTGGGATGATCAAACAAACTATGGTTAAGGAAGAGTACTGGCTTTACATGTAACACCAAGTCATAATTAAGACAAACCAAGGTTCATAAGACAGAAGCAAACTATGACTTGAACAAACAATAGTTAAGCTCTTTGACAGGAGTCACACATAATACTAAGATGTGATTTAATAGGCCCTAGTTTAATAAACCATGGCTTAGCATTATGTGTAAACTAGGCTACTGAGAGGTTGATTTTACATATACATTTCTGAAGGCCAACTGGAGAACGTCATACTTCAAACCAAGCACTTCTCTGATCGAAGTTGAACTCTGCCCACAACACATGTTCAGTTCATGGTAATCACAGTGACAGATGATCTTGGATTTATGATTGTATTGAAAACCCAAATAACTCTCTACTAAGATACTACTAAGACACCTGTAGAAACAGGCATTCTTACTTTTCAGTAACAGGAAAACCATGCGGCTTGTTGCTGTACAAAATAACAGCTGTACAAAGAACACTGAATTATAAGTAGGGCTGAATTGGCAGTAGGCTGAGGCTTAATGTTTGAAGAACATCCTTTTATTGGGCTCTGCAGGTTTGACTTTTAGTATCTTTTGTTTGCCTCATACTTCTAATGTACAAATGTTATTATTTAGAGAGGAGTTCTTATTGGTGTGATTTTGCACAGGAGCAGCAAAACTATGAGACAACAGGATACTCAGTGAATCTATAGCTAAGCAGGGATTGGAATACAGTGGTCTAAGGCCCAAACACAATACTTCATGCATTAGTAGATGGATTGCTTGTGTAGTAGGATGGCTTTTCTTGTCAATTCCTCTGTACTTAGACTCCCTGCAGCTTGGCATACTTACAGAATCCGTGTATGAGTGTTAAACAAAAATCTTGCTCATCTAGCTCAGCAGTCAGTCTCCAGCACTGATCCAGTAGATTAGTTTTCAATTACAATAATCCAATAGTAGCCTCATTATAACAATGCCAAATTATAATACTAATGCCAATCATTCAGATACCAAATTATATAATTTAGGTGGCCCCCCAAGTGCTAGAATTGATGGTTTGATTATTTACTTTATTTCTGTGTTCCAAGATCTTATTAATTTCATTTGCACTCCAGTCAAAAGAACAATTCCTTATACAACAACCGCAGTACAGTGGTACCTCAGGTTAAGTACTTAATTCATTCCGGAGGTCTGTTCTTAACCTGAAACTGTTCTTAACCTGAAGCACCACTTTAGCTAATGGGGCCTCCTGCTGCCGCCACGCCAACGGAGCACGATTTCTGTTCTCATCCTGAAGCAAAGTTCTTAACCTGAAGCACTATTTCTGGGTTAGCAGAGTCTGTAACCTGAAGCATATGTAACCTGAAATGTATATAACCTGAGGTACCACTGTATTAACAACTTCCATTCGTATTGACACATCAATCTACAGGTGAAGCGTTCAAACTATATCCTTGTTCTTCCTGTGTGTGGCAATTATTCTGTCCGTGTTGTTTCTCTCTATCCTTGTAGAATATTATGTCTATCTTTTCCCAGTTGTAGCTGTTCTCCATCATGCCTTGGGCAGAGCTAATATCCCATTGGAGTTTCAGAAATTCTCCATTGCTCCGTCCCGTGCTCAATTGTTTTGCAACTTTAACAGCAGTTGCAAAAATCACACTGTCCCAATAAATAACCTGTTTTCACCATTTTCCCCTCTCAGCCTGGGAAGATACCACTAGATACCACTGCCAAGCTCATAAGCAAAGCATGATGGAGGCAGACATTCTGTACTTGGTTATTAGAGGCATGTGTCCTCTGAAAAAGAAGGTGATGCTGTTAACTACAGGTGTGTAACTAGATCTATCCTCCAGTCAGGGGCACCAATTCCTGGGGGCCCAGTTCTTTTGGGCCCCACTAATAATTTGGGGGGGACGCGGGTAGCGCTGTGGGTTAAACCACAGAGCCTAGGACTTGCCAATCAGAAGGTTGGCGGTTCGAATCCCCACGACGGGGTGAGCTCCCATTGCTCAGTCCCTGCTCCTGCCAACCTAGCAGTTCAAAAGCACGTCAAAGTGCAAGTAGATAAATAGGTACCACTCCGGCGGGAAGGTAAAGGCATTTCCGTGTGCTGCTCTGGTTCGCCAGAAGCGGCTTAGTCATGCTAGCCACATGACCTGGAAGCTGTACACCACCTCCCTTGGCCAATAAAGTGAGATGAGTGCCGCAACCCCAGAGTCGGTCACGACTGGACCTAATGGTCAGGGGTCCCTTTACCTTACTGCTGAAGGGGTGGGGGATAACAAGGAAACTAGTGCAGTTGGGTGAAATATAATAAAGTCTGGAACATTAAATGGCTAAAATATTTATTATGATGTATAATTTGTCTTCAAGGTGCCACAGGGCCCTTTGTGGGTTTCGCCGCAACAAGATAAACATGGCTGCCCTGTTCCTGAATTTAAAATAGTTGATTCTATATTTATGTCATGTGCTGAAAATTTGCACAAAACATTCCAGAGTGTTCTAATAGTTCACAGATTTAGAGTGATTCCTGTGGAGGAATATACATGGAATACTGTCATGCTGGCGTTGAAAATTCTCTTAACTTTTCAAGAAATGATATCTTATGCTATTTAGATACCATTTAGATACAGGGTTGGAATCTTTTCTGTAAAAATCCACATGGGTTTTCAGTTGCAGTGCAATGCTTACCATATGTTTTCTTCCAGTAGACTCATTCCAAAAACCTCCCTGAAATTAAATGTTATGATGGCAGCGCTAAACAGCCTTGATACCAAGAGTTAAATTCCCAGTGCAGTGAGCATATGAGACAACGTGTGGAAATAAATTTTCAGGCTGTAAAATATTCCATAAAGCGAAATCTATGTTTGTTTGTTTTTAAAAAATACTTCTTGGGCCAATATTGATTTCTTCCCCAACACCAAATTTTAACATCTTTCTGAGCTAGCTTTACTTATAACGCTAAGCAAATGCCATTAATATCCACGAGCAATGGAAGAATGCTAGGAATGTTTCATATAAGTCTAATATTTATCATCCCCTCCAAGCACTGCTTAACATACAGGACATTCACTGCCTTGAACTGCTTGTTCCCGATAAACATTTAAAAACCAAGTTCTGCTAACTAGTGAGTTCTGTCTCGTTTGAGGAAGACCATTTCAGACGTGCCGAAAGGAGCTTCTCACAACAGGTCCAAATAAAAGGCTAGAATGTCTGGATATATTCGTAGCCAAGGTCAACACGAAAAATAAGGAGCAAAAGCCAAGGAAAACATATCCCATGCATTGCAATACTTTAAGAATTTGTTTGACATAAAACTAAGGGATGGAATCAAGTGGAACAGGTAAAAGAAAAAGCAGAGGAACAGGCTTTGAAGCTGTAAGAATTCTAATCTGAACAACTAGTTGCCTTTTATGAGTGGAAAGTATCTTAATTCCAGTCCAGAAATGTAATGCGGCCAGGTTTAAACAAATACGAAAAGCATTCTGATTAACAGATCCATTAGTAAATCCATTAGTAGAGGAGACCTGTTGTTGTTATTATGATGATTGTTTTACTATTAGGCTGTTTGTCAGCATGCTAGTTTCTGCCGTGTTTTTATGATGTTTCTGTCATTGGTGTTTTGTAATGTGTCTACGCAGGTGGCGCTGTGGGTAAAAGCCTCAGCGCCTAGGGCTTGCCGATCGAAAGGTCGGCGGTTCGAATCCCCGCGGCGGGGTGCGCTCCCGTTGTTCGGTCCCAGCGCCTGCCAACCTAGCAGTTCGAAAGCACTCCCGGGTGCAAGTAGATAAATAGGGACCGCTTACTAGCGGGAAGGTAAACGGCGTTCCGTGTGTGGCTCTGGCTCGCCAGAGCAGCTTCGTCACGCTGGCCACGTGACCCGGAAGTGTCTTCGGACAGCGCTGGCCCCCGGCCTCTTTGAGTGAGATGGGCGCACAACCCTAGAGTCTGTCAAGACTGGCCCGTACGGGCAGGGGTACCTTTACCTTAATGTGTCTATTGTTGTACATCGCCCTGAGATCTTTCGATAAAGGGCAGTGTGTAAATTGAAATAATAATAATAATAATAATAATAATACTTGTTTTCCTTGCTCAAGGACTAGGAGCCTGTGGTCCTTCAGTTGTGATTGGACTTCCGTAATCCTCGCCCACTGGTCATGTTGGCTGGGGAAGATGGGAGTTGGAAATCAACAACATTTGGAAGACCATATCCCTGTCCTAGCCCAACCCCCTAAAGCAGACATGTCCAAAGTCTGATTTGGGGGCCTAATCCGGCCCCCCGGCCCTTTTTATCCGGCCCCTGTGGCAGTTTATTTATTGTGGTCAAATCCCAAAAGAAGCTCAACAAGTTAAATCCTTTAAAAAGGTCAACAACATTAGAGTAAAATCGTAAAAAAAATATCTCAGCAACTTTGGTCGGCCCCCACACATGTTCACTTCATTAAATCTGGCCCTCTTTGAAAAAAGTTTGGGCACCCTGCCCTAAATATGTGGATATGTGGTTGGTAACCAGGTGAGAAATTATAGAATCATAGAATCATAGAGTTGGAAGAGACCACAAGGGCCATCGAGTCCAACCCCCTGCCAAGCAGGAAACCACCATCAGAGCACTCCTGACATATGGTTGTCAAGCCTCTGCTTAAAGACCTCCAAAGAAGGAGACTCCACCACACTCCTTGGCAGCAAATTCCACTGTCGAACAGCTCTTACTGTCAGGAAGTTCTTCCTAATGTTTAGGTGGAGTCTTCTTTCTTGTAGTTTGGATCCATTGCTCCGTGTCCGCTTCTCTGGAGCAGCAGAAAACAACCTTTCTCCCTCCTCTATGTGACATCCTTTTATATATTTGAACATGGCTATCATATCACCCCTTAACCTCCTCTTCTCCAGGCTAAACATGCCCAGCTCCCTTAGCCGTTCCTCATAAGGCATCGTTTCCTCATAAGGCATGCAGAGTTAGAATGGGCCAGCACATGCAAACTAGTCCTTTCCCCCACCTTTTGGCCTAGAAAGTCTTTCTCAGCTGAACATATGAACCTGGCTTATACCATACATCTGGAGGACAACACATTGACTATCCTGATCTACACAACACTGGCAACGGTGGCTGGCCAAGGTTTCAACAAGAAAAGAAGAAGAGTCTTCGCCAGCCCTGTCTGGAGATGCCAATAAGTCTTCAACATTTACTGAATACAGTGGTACCTCGGGTCAAGTACTTAATTCGTTCCGGAGGTCTGTTCTTAACCTGAAACTGTTCTTAACCTGAAGCACCACTTTAGCCAATGGGGCCTCCTGCTGCTGCCGTGCCACTGGAGCACGATTTCTGTTCTCATCCTGAAGCAAAGCTCTTAAGCTGAAGCACTATTTCTGGGTTAGCGGAGTTTGTAACCTGAAGCGTATGTAACCTGAGGTACCACTGTAGATAGAAGAGAAGCTTTGGGGATTGCCACCACCTGTCTGCCATCACAGGAAACCATTGTCCAGGAATTGGTCAGCAAAATGTCCAGTAAAAGCCAGACGTATGGCAAGTAGGGTGAGGTGTTTTGTTTTTTTAATGCTTTTAAAATCCAGTATGGCAACACTACTATAAGGGCTTCTGCAGAACCATCTTGCCCTGAGAGGAATGAGAAGAAGCGGCAACAACTGCTTCTAAATAAATAACCTGTCTTTTCCATTTTATTGTAACTTGTTTTTTAAATTAATGCTTATTGTTTTAATAATAATATGTAAACCGCTTTCTGAGGTTGGGGTATTATTATGGGTGGAGTATTATTATTATCCCCCTTCATGGATCACTGCCTTGCCGTGGCGAAGGGGCTTGAAGAACTCAGAGAAGCTATGAACTATGCCGTGCAGGGCCACCCAAGATGAACAGGTCATAGTGGAGAGTTTGGACCAAATGTGATCCACCTGGAGCAGGAACCGGCAAGCCACTTCAGTATCCCTGCCAAGAAAACTCCATGGACAAAGACAACAGGCATATAAAAGATATGACGCTGGAAGATGAGCCCCTCAGGTCGGAAGGCGTCCAACATGCTACTGGGGAAGAGCTGAGGACAAGTACAAGTAGATCCAGAGCTGATGAAGCGGCTGGGCCAAAGCCGAAAGGACGCTCAGTTGCGGATATGCATGGAAGCGAAAGGAAAGTCCAATGCTGTAAAGAAAAATATTGCATAGGAACCTGGAATGTAAGAACCATGAACCTGGGTAAGTTGGATGTGGTCAAAAATGAGATGGCAAGATTAAACATTGACATCCTGGGCATCAGTGAACTAAAATGGACGGGAATGGGCGAATTCAGTTCGGATGACTATCATATCTACTATTGTGGGCAAGAAACCCGTAAAAGAAATGGAGTGGCCCTCATAGTCAACAAAAGAGTGGCGAAAGCTGTACTGGGATGCAATCTCAAAAATGATAGAATGATCTCGATACGAATCCAAGGCAGACCTTTTAACATCACAGTAATCCAAGTTTATGCACCAACTACTGGTGCTGAAGAAACTGAAATTGACCAATTCTATGAAGACTTACAACACCTTATAGAAGTGACACCAAAGAAGGATGTTCTTCTCATTATAGGGGATTGGAATGCTAAAGTAGGGAATCAAGAGATAAAAGGAACAACTGGCAAATTTGGTCTTGGAATTCAAAATGAAGCAGGGCAAAGGCTAATAGAGTTCTGTCAAGAGAACAAGCTGGTCATCACAAACACTCTTTTCCAACAACACAAGAGACGACTCTACACATGGACATCACCAGATGGGCAACATCGAAATCAGATTGATTATATTCTCTGCAGCCAAAGTTGGAGAAGCTCTATATAGTCAGCAAAAACAAGACCTGGAGCTGACTGTGGCTCAGATCATCAGCTTCTTATAGCAAAATTCAAGCTTAAACTGAAGAAAGTAGGAAAAACCACTGGGCCGGTAAGATACAATCTAAACCAAATCCCTTATGAATACACAGTGGAAGTGAGGAACTGGTTTAAGGATTTAGAATTGCTGGACAGAGTGCCTGAAGAACTATGGATGGAGGCTCAAAACATTATACAGGAGGCAGCAACGAAAACCATCCCAATGAAAAGGAAATGCAAGAAAGCAAAGTGGCTGTCCAATGAGGCCTTACAAATAGCGGAGGAGAGAAGGCAAGCAAAATGCGAGGGAGATAGAGAAAGATACAGGAAATTGAATGCAGAATTCCAAAAAATAGCAAGGAGAGACAAGAAGGGCTTCTTAAATGAGCAATGCAAAGAAATAGAGGAAAACAACAGAATGGGAAGAACCAGAGATCTGTTCAAGAAAATTGGAGATATGAAAGGAACATTTCGTTCAAAGATTACCATAATAAAGGACAAAAGTGGTAAGGACCTAACAGAAGCAGAAGACATCAAGAAGAGGTGGCAAGAATACACAGAGGAACTATACCAGAAAGATATGGATGTCTCGTACACCCCAGGTAGTGTGGTTGCTGACCTTGAGCCAGACATCCTGGAGAGTGAAGTCAAATGGGCCTTAGAAAGCATTGCAAATAACAAGGCCAGTGGAAGTGATGGTATTCCAGCTGAACTATTTAAAATTTTAAAAGATGATGCTGTTAAGGTGCTACACTCAATATGCCAGCAAGTTTGGAAAACTCAGCAGTGGCCAGAAGATTGGAGAAGGTCAGTCTACATCCCAATCCCAAAGAAGGGCAGTGCTAAAGAATGCTCCAACTACCGCACAATTGCACTCATTTCACACGCTAGCAAGGTTATGCTTAAAATTCTTCAAGGAAGGCTCAAGCAGTATGTGGACCGAGAACTGCCAGAAGTGCAAGCTGGATTTAGAAGAGGCAGGGGAACCAGAGACCAAATTGCAAACATGCGCTGGATTATGGAGAAAGCTAGAGAGTTCCAGAAAGACATCTACTTCTGCTTCATTGACTATGCAAAAGCCTTTGACTGTGTCGATCACAGCAAACTATGGCAAGTTCTTAAAGAAATAGGAGTGCCTGATCACCTCATCTGTCTCCTGAGAAATCTCTATGTGGGACAAGAAGCTACAGTTAGAACTGGATATGGAACAACTGATTGGTTCAAAATTGGGAAAGGAGTACGACAAGGCTGTATTTTGTCTCCCTGCTTATTTAACTTATATGCAGAATTCATCATGCGAAAGGCTGGGCTGGATGAATCCCTAGCCGGAATTAAGATTGCTGGAAGAAATATCAACAACCTCAGATATGCAGATGACACAACCTTGATGGCAGAAAGTGAGGAGGAATTAAAAAACCTTTTATTGAGGGTGAAAGAGGAGAGCACAAAATATGGTCTGAAGCTCAACATCAAAAAAACGAAGATCATGGCCACTGGTCCCATCACCTCCTGGCAAATAGAAGGGGAGGAAATGGAGGCAGTGAGAGATTTTACTTTCTTGGGCTCCATGATCACTGCAGATGGTGACAGCAGCCACGAAATTAAGAGACACTTGCTTCTTGGGAGGAAAGCAATGGCAAACCTAGATAGCATTTTAAAAAGTAGAGACATCACCTTGCCAACAAAGGTCCGTATAGTAAAAGCTATGGTTTTCCCAGTAGTGATGTATGGAAGTGAGAGCTGGACCATAAAGAAGGCTGATCGCCGAAGAATTGACGCTTTTGAATTATGGTGCTGGAGGAGACTCTTGAGAGTCCCATGGACTGCAAGAAGATCAAACGCATCCATTCTTAAGGAAATCAGCCCTGAGTGCTCACTGGAAGGACAGATCGTGAAGCTGAGGCTCCAATACTTTGGCCACCTCATGAGAAGAGAAGACTCACTGGAAAAGACCCTGATGTTGGGAAAGATGGAGGGCACAAGGAGAAGAGGACGACAGAGGATGAGATGGTTAGATAGTGTTCTCGAAGCTACAAACATGAATCTGACCAAACTGCGGGTGGCAGTGGAAGACAGGAGTGCCTGGCGTGCTCTGGTCCATGGGGTCACGAAGAGTCGGACACGACTGAACGACTAAACAACAACATTATTATTATCATTCATAAAATGGAGTCTCTCCTTCACTAGCTATGTCCCATGTGACCAAAATTAGCCAATCACATGAGAACTACTAGAGAACTCTCTAGAATTTAGTTACCAACCAATCGAATTTAAGTACATGGTAATGCCCACAAGCATTTACCATTTCAGTGAATTAAATCACTATACTCAACAGACACAAGGTTCCCTAACTTGTTCTTAACTGAACTGATCCTTGTGGATCACATGGCTCACAGTCACATGCATACTTGGACAGTTTTAAAATTCTGTCAGTTGTTAGGAATGCTTTCAATGCTGCTTTGCCACATCTCTGACGGACTTCAATTAAGAGATAATTTAATTTGAATGCTTAAGTTGTTCACTTGGTTTCTTGATGCCAACCGATATATTGTTTATCTGCATATTCCATATTATACTTTGCGTCTTTCAGCCTTTATATTTTAGACTCATCAGTACGTTGCAAGGCAATCAATTTCCATGTATTGCAAGTGACACGACACAAGAAACGACCGCTTTACAGTGGTACCTTGGGATGTGAACGGGATCCGTTCCGGAGCCCTGTTTGCATCCCGAATGGAACGTAAGATGTGACTGCGTGTGCTCGGGTTGCGTTTCACCGCTTCCACACATGCAGGTGACGTCATTTTGAGCGTTTGCGCATGGGCGGGTGGCGAAACCCGGAAGTAACGCTTCCTTTACTTCTGGGTTGCTGCGGAGCGCAACCTGAAAGCGCTCAACCAGAAGCACATTCAACTCAAAGTATGACTGTATTCAGCTTCTAAGCAGGCAGGTAAAAAGGTTAGATCAGGCATAGGCAAACTCTGCCCTCCAGATGTTTTGGGACTACAACTCCCATCATCCCTAGCTAACAGGACCAGTGGTCAGGGATGATGGGATTGTAGTCCCAAAACATCTGGAGGGCCGAGTTTGTCTATGCCTGGGTTAGATGCTAAATGCTAAGAATAGAAAGCCCCCCTGAAGTCATGAGTTCAGGAGCGTCCAGTGAGGAGGGGCAGTGACCCTTACCTGTCCTCTCAGCACCAATGTCACTGTTGCTTACCAGGAGTGAGAGGGGCAAGGCATTGGGAGGTCAGCACAGGGCCAATCTGGTGGTCCTGGCAATGCATCCTCCCCATGCCAACCTGCCCACCATCCTGTCCCCCTCCTCCTGACAGCATACTGCATAGCTGTCAGCTTACAGATTTGAAAATAAGGGACCAGCAGCCTCGAAAATAAGGGATTAGCAGCCAAAATGAGGGATTTTCCAAGCACAGGTATGTTCAACTTCTGAGCCCCTCCGAGCCAACGGCAGAAAGCCCAGCCAGCAGCCAAACGAAACCTCAAGCAGTGGTTCCCACAGCGCAGCAACCCAGCGAAGGGGATGCAGCAAGGAAAACCACCGTCACCTCTCCGCTGGGAAGCGCTGAGCAAAGGCGAGTCCCCAGGCAACACGGCTGATTTGATCGGCACAAGGCCTGCAAGCTCCACCCCCCAGTCATTCTTAGACTGCTTATTGGGTGAGCAACGCAGCCAAGCAACACAGTTGGAGCCTCCCTCCTCCGTATCCAGCAGAGAGGGAGGGAGAGGAGCTGCCTCCTTTGAAACCTGGGAAATTTAAGGGACATCATCAATAAGGGACAGCAGCGGGACACGGCGCTGGGATAAGGGACTTTCCCACCAAATAAGGGACGGTTGACAGCTATGCAGCATAGGCATATATCAACTGGGGAAGCTTTTCATGACATAGCGTTAAACATAACCGCCTACCGTTTGCTACAGATCCAGCAATTGCTATTGGAGCCAGCAATTATGATCAGGTTGAAAAGTCGGTAATGCTAGACGTGGTGCCACTCTAATTATTCTGCACACAGTTTGAAAAGATTGGTCTTCTCACTTGAGCTTCACTACTAGCCTAACCCTCTTCAACTCTAATCAGTAATTCCTACTTTACAAGCTAATCAACTTGCCTGCTGTCACAAGTGGCATAATTACACGAGTAATTACCACTTCAGGTTCTAAGCAGGCAGGTATAAAATAGATCCATTTGTAAAGGCTGGAAGGGACGTGGGTGGCGCTGTGGGTTGAACCACAGAGCCTAGAACTTGCCGATCAAAAGGTCGGCGGTTCGAATCCCTACGACGGGGTGAGCTCCCGTTGCTCGGTCCCTACTCCTGCCAACCTAGCAGTTCGAAAGCACATCAAAGTGCAAGTAGATAAATAGGTACCACTCCGGCGGGAAGGTAAACGGCGTTTCTGCTCTGGTTCGCTTGAAGCAGCTTAGTCATGCTGGCCACATGACCCAGAAGCTGTACGCCGGCTTCCTCAGCCAATAAAGTAAGATGAGCACCGCAACCCCAGAGTTGGTCACGACTGAACCTAATGGTCAGGGGTCCTTTTACCTTTATAGGCTGGAAAGGAGAACCCAAAAACTAACAGTGAATTGGGGGTAAGTTCTGGCAGGGATTTGACTTTAGAAAAGGCATCTCTAATCATGATGGGCTTTAAAAAGTTATCCTAAAAGCGTCTGGGTCACTTGGCAGCACAGAACTTCAACGCTAACAAATGTATTACGGCATAAGTTTCCATGGATGAAATATTTGACAAGATGCACAGTTTTAATTGGACTGTTCCACTGTTATATAAAAGCAACAGTGAAGGCAAGAAAAAGTTTATTTATACATTTTAAGCCACAGATATTAGAATCATAGCTCTAACTCAACATGTACTCTCTGGCATCTTTTGTAGCCAAAACTCATTCCTCCCCCTTTTGTATTCCAAAGCGGACAGCTGGGGACCGTCATAGGATGCCAAATGTGTGTGACCTACATTAGTAGCTGGGATGAAATCTTAGATATCAAGCCTTTTGACTTAGATTCCTTTGAGAGTGCTATGTCCAGGATAATGGTGAAACAGATGCTTTTCTGCTTCGTGGCATTTAAAAGCTTTGTTAATCTGTTGCTCACAACTTTTTGAACACACTCCCAAATGGGGCTCATTTCTATGCCAACACATTAATTGTTTGCAAGTATTATTTTTTTAAAAAACCACCAATATTTCTAATTTTCCCAGCAGCATTAAATAAGGCATCTCCAATCAGCCACATCACTTTCAGGCTATAAATATATTACTGGAACTGGTTCATTTACATTTTGATGACATCAGCTCTCGCTCAGGGAATCAGTTTTTCAGGCTTTTGTACTCAGTGGGTTCTGTTCATTTCTCTCTCTCTCTTTTTAACATGGATTATTAATCAAATCCTTTTCAAGAGCATATGTTACACTAAATATATCAAGGCAATGGACATACATTTTTTTTTTTTGTTGGGCAAGAGATTAGCTTCCTTTCATAGGTAGAGATTAAAGGTGACACCAGTCATTTTGCTGAAGGTATTTAATGATGGAGCAGCATTTTTATTTTATTTTTAAAAGATGATTTAACTCAGCCAGCTGCATGAACTGATGGTTCTACCATTAGGCAGAGCAAAGCAGCTGTCTCAGGCAGTTGATTTTTGGGTGTTGTAAAATAGATGCAAATTGTTATATAATTTAATATTACTAAATTTTTTTCTGCCAGAAAAGAGAGAGGTGCTTGTGGGATTTCATGCCTCAGCTGCCAAAATAATTTAGCCACCCTTGGATATACGATGCACTTTGACCTGCTGGGGGAGGCACAATTTGCTGCTGTTCTTCAGGCAACCAAATGTCTTCATCCAATCCCATACAAACCTTTATTTTCTCATTTATTCAACAGGATTTATATATCACTTAATAATCAAAACCTCTAAACCGTTCATATAAAATATACACTAACGATACTGAGGAAATCAGGTGTTAAAAAGCAAGCTGACCTTAAAATACAAATGAACTCAATGGTTTTAAAAGGGCATTATAAAGCAAAATTACATAATGATATGTCAAATTTGCATGTCTGGGTAGTTTCACCCAAACAAATAAGTTTTTAGAAGGTGACGAAAACAATACTGTACGGTGAAGATGGCTGCCTAATGAGAAAAGCATTATGAGGCATTTGTAGCAGCTGCAACAGCCCGGATGGAGACATTACAGCGCTCTTCCTCCAGCTGGATAATTTGAAGTAAGCCGCCTGCAAGATTGGCCAATGGCAGTTGGGCTCAGAGGCAGGCTCACTTTGAGGGATGGACCTGCCTGGGTCCAACAAGGACTCCACTCAGGTCCTCTCCCTGGGGATCCCGGAGGTGGTGCTTCTGTCCGGACGTCCAGTTGGAACAGGGGGGACTAGGGCCATAGCACTTCTTGAGTTGGCAATCCTTGGGAGCAGTGGCGTAGCGTGGGTTGTCAGCACCCGGGGCAAGGCAAGTAATTTGCGCCCCCTAACCCGTGGATTTTAGCAGGGGCAGAGAGCTGCGAGTGCGCCCCCCCCCAGATGTTGCGCCCGGTGCGGCCGGCCCCCCCTGCACCCCCCACGCTACGCCACTGCTTGGGAGGGGATACCTGTTTGATGTATATCATAGGGCCTCCTCAACATGGGTTTGATCCCTGGAGCTGGTTGACATCAGTTGTAACCCAATGCCTTTGCCAAACTTCTTGCAGCTGTAACCAAAAAAGTTGTGGCTGAATCTGAACTATGCAATGTAATCATGAGTGGTCTTTTGGTCAGCGGTAACCTACAAGGAGGTGGGCACACAGCAAACCTTGTCACACATATACAGTGGTATCTTGGGTTACATAAGCTTCAGGTAACATACGCTTCAGGTTACAGACTCCGCTAACCCAGAAATATTACCTCAGGTTAAGAACTTCGCTTCAGGATGAGAACAGAAATCGTGCTCTGGCGGCGTGGCAGTTGCGGGAGGCCCCATTAGCTAAAGTGGTGCTTCAGGTTAAGAACAGTTTCAGGTTAAGAACGGACCTCCGGAACGAATTAAGTACTTAACCCGAGGTACCACAGTACAGTCATCCCTCGGGTTGAAGTAGCTTCAGGATAAGTATTTTCGGGTTACGCGCTGCGGCGACCCAGAAGTAATGGGGCGTGTTACTTCTGGGTTTCGCCGCTCGCGCATGCACAGACAGTCAAAATGACATCACGCACATGCGCGGAAGCGGCGAATTGCGACCCACGCGTGTGCGGACGCGGGTTATGTTTGCTTCTGGATGCGAATGGGGCTCCGGAATGGATCCCGTTCGCATCCAGAGGTACCACTGTAAATATTAAGACCTTCAAAATGTTATAGTAGGCTGTGTACTGCAATGGTACAACAGAACCACACAATACCTGAAGGGTCATTGTATATTTCATTGCTCAGGGCTATCTCACCTAACATAAGTTGACAGAGGTACGTGCACTGGGATTTACTAGAGCCTATTTAGAAGAGTTTGGATTTGATATCCCGCTTTATCACTACCCAAAGGAGTCTCAAAGCGGCTAACATTCTCCTTTCCCTTCCTCCCCCACAACAAACACTCTGTGAGGTGAGTAGGGCTGAGAGACTTCAGAGAAGTGTGACTGGCCCAAGGTCACCCAGCAGCTGCATGTGGAGGAGCAGGGAATCGAACCTGATTCACCAGATTACGAGACTACCGCTCTTAACCACTACACCACACTGGCTCTCAGATTTAGAATTTAGAATGGAAACAGGCAGGGTTACATTGTTCCCCAGTGGTGCAGCTAGAGCTGGACTTTGGGGGCCAAGGTTCAGGGCCCTATAGTCCCTCTGGACTATAGTCCCCAAACAACCACCCAAAGGGTAGCAGATGTTGGAGATAGTGGCAAACAGCCCCATTGTCGGTGGGGTCTGGTCCATTAGGGCTAATGGTAACTGCGCTGCCAAACTCCACCCGCTATCAGCTAAGCTTCCTGCTTTCTTTGAGGGCACATATCTAGTACATTGACAGTGCACTACTCTTGAGTTGCTAATATAGCTATTTTCAATCATGAAAAATAGTATTAAATCATGAAAAAATGGCACTGCTCACATAAGCAAGAAATAAGGTTTAGCTCGTGCTTGTGGCTGCATTTAGTATAGTTTAGTAGGTTTGAGCAGAGCACTGATTTTACCCTGAATAATTGCAGGTGGTAAAGAAAACTGCTGAATCACAACCTTTTTCAAGCAGCGTCTGAAAAATTCCATTATTTGTGCAGAGTGCTATTTTTTATATTAAAAAAACTCGCCGCGTTCTGAGTACACGTTGCATTCCTAATCCCGATCAAGAATGCATTATAAAGACTGCTTTCAATAGGGAAAGAAATATGTAAACATGTCTATTGTGGCAGCTGCAGAGGATTAAAACGTTCTGATTTATGATATATTATGCAAGTTTCTCATGGGAAACCTTTCAGAAGGGGGGTTCTACTCACAAGCTGCTATTCAGCAACATGTCAACCCTTCATTAAGATGAAATGCACGATTGCCGTAGGTGAGAGCAGAGAAATATTGCAAGACTAATTGTAAAGATAAGCTGATGAAGCTGATTAGGATGTAGGCTAGGTCTTACTTGATGCAAGATCAATTTGTGGCAACTACAGTTACCATATTTAGAAAGATGAAGCTACAGCCTTCACAGGCCACAGAGCTTTAAAAATAGCAGGAACCATGTAGAGTACTGGTGAAGGGACAAAGTACAAGAAGATATAGGAAGGTAACTAGACCCTTGGCTAGAGAAGAGTTGGAAATGTCAGACACTTGCTAAAATTCCAGGGTTGCCCAAACTGGTCAGAAAAATAATGGCCTAACCTCTTTTTGTAAACTCCAGGGCCATTTGCCACTCTTCACCTTCAGCCTTTCTTTTAAAGTTGTACACCTTCAGTGAATAGGCAGCTTTTGCAATGGCTAAAAACCCCACTGGGCTAGATTCCTGGATCTGCTGGAAATGCTGTGCTTCATATGCAGATCTGTCAACAATATGCTCCATTCTTTGGGATATTAGTCTCATATAACCATCATAAAGGTAAAGGGACCCCTGACCATTAGGTCCAGTCGTGGCCGACTCTGGGGTTGCGGTGCTCATCTCGCTTTATTGGCCGAGGGAGCCGGCGTACAGCTTCCGGGTCATGTGGCCAGCATGACTAAGCCGCTTCTGGCGAACCAGAGCAGCGCACGGAAATGCCATTTACTTTCCCGCCAGAGTAGTACCTATTTATCTACTTGCACTTTTTGGGGTGCTAGGTTGGCAGGAGCAGGGACCGAGCAACGGGAGCTCACCCTGTCGCGGGGATTCGAACCACCGACCTTCAGATCAGCAAGTCCTAGGCTCTGTGGTTTAACCCACAGCGCCACCCGCGTCCCATAACCATCATGCTTAAGTCTAATTAATGCACAAAAGGGTTAAGACCATGGGTAGGCAAACTAAGGCCCGGGGGCCGGATCCGGCCCAATCGCCTTCTAAATCCGGCCGTGGATGGTCCAGGAATCACCATGTTTTTACATGAGTAGAATGTGTCCTTTTATTTAAAATGCATCTCTGGGTTATTTGTGGGGCATAGGAATTTGTTCATCCCCCCCCCCCAAGGTCTGAGGGACAGTGGACTGGCCCCTTGCTGAAAAAGTTTGCTGACCCCTGGTTAAGACCATAGAGTAAGCTGTGCTGCCAGACTTAGCTCACCTTGGGAGGGATTAGGTAATCAAGCCTTTGTTTCCCCAGTCTACTAGAGAAGCTCAGTGTGTGAGGAGGTCTGAGCTGGTTGAGATCCTATACCAATAATCTAGGAACTTTCACCACTGTAGCTAAGCCAAGTTCTACTGCCTATGCAACATCTTCTGACTGCTGTATGGAAAAGCACATGAATCTGACCTTTGGAACGCTTGTAAGTAAACCATTTTTTAACTCACCAAACATGCAGTCTGTTTCTGTGCTAGTGGGGAGAGGGGAACTTTGAAAGGAACTTAGAAGGGCATATTTTAAAGGTCTAACAGCATACATTTCCACCTGTGCCAGCACACTTAATGGGTCTTTCCCCCCACCCCCAAGAAAAACTTAAAAGCTCTCTGCCTTACTTACTGGGCTGTAGGAGGTTCTCACAAGACCTTTTGAGATCTTGCAAGAATCTCCCAGAGGCTGGTAATCAAGGCAGAGAGCTGAAATTCTTCATCATTCTACTGACAACCCATGCAAGTTCACAAAATTGTCCCATATGGGTTCCTCCTTTCCAGGTCTTGACTAGGACAAAATAAACGAGTGACATATTAAGCCAATTTAAGTTACTCAGCTGTTCTGCAGGATTATATGTGATGTAGACTAGGGAGGTAGTCAAAGACTCTCTCTCACACACCCCAGACTCTAGTTACTAATCCTGTTCCTAAAATACAGTATATTAAGGATGCTGGCATTACTTACATATTCCGTATGGCTATTTTAAACCCCAAAAAGCTAATTTACATGTCAAGCAGAGTAATGAAATAATGCACACTGCAAGTTAGATGACATATTTCATAGACATTAATCTTCATAATTAAAACAAGACGGGAATAACAACTTACCAATACGATCCATTTGACATGTGAAGCACAAGCGTTTATCATGAAATTAGGCACACTGCAAGTTAAGAACTGTTCTGCAAACCCAAGTGACAAATTCACTAATTATATACTATGACACAGGAGAAGTTGCACATAATTTTTACACAGGGATCAGATACTCTTCAAGCTAGTAAACAAATACTGTTGAAGCCATTCAGCCAATGCTGGATCCTGTGATTAGCTAAAATCAGCAAATGGGCTGCCCTAGATAGCCATCCAGAACAAGGCGATGCTTTGCAGTGCATAAAACACTCCCTAAAGCAACACTTTTAAGGTTCATTTTTCTTGAAGCATTCGGATTCTGAGCTGCAATATGATAGTAATACAGTGGTACCTCGGGCTAAGAACTTAATTCGTTCTGGAGGTCCGTTCTTAACCTGAAACTGTTCTTAACCTGAGGTACCACTTTAGCTGGGATGCGGGTGGCGCTGTGGGTTAAACCACAGAGCCTAGGACTTGCCGATCAGAAGGTCAGTGGTTCTAATCCCTGTGATGGGGTGAGCTCCCGTTGCTCAGTCCCTGCTCCTGCCAACCTAGCAGTTCGAAAGCACAAAGTGCAAGTAGATAAATAGCTACCGCTCCGCCGGGAAGGTAAACAGCGTTTCCGTGTGCTGCTCTGGTTCACCAGAAGCGGCTTAGTCCTGCTGGCCACATGACCCAGAAGCTGTACGCCGGCTCCCTCGGCCAATAAAGTGAGATGAGCGCCGCAACCCCAGAGTCGGTCACGACTGGACCTAACGGTCAGTGGTCAATTTACCTTTACTTTACCACTTTAGCTAATAGGGCCTCTTGCTGCCGCGCAATTTCTGTTCTCATCCTGAAGCAAAGTTCTTAACTTGAGGTGGTATTTCTGGGTTAGCAGAGTCTGTAACCTGAAGCGTCTATAACCCAAGGTACCACTGTAATGTAACAGTAACAACATGGGTAATGAGCTCAGGTTGCCTTCTTGGAAAACAAAGTCATTAAGGAGATATGTTTGAGCCACTTCTCTTGTTTCAGGAGTTTAGTTGTTTGAGATGACGGGGTGAGAACAAACTAACTGGCTTCAGTGTGGACATTTCCTTGAGGCCATATCCGGTCTCTAACTCTGTATCAAGAACATAGCATATCAACTATATATCAACACCTTAAAACAAGCTGCCAGATTCCTGATAACTCCCATGTGTGTTGGAAGGAACACACCACGTTATCTTCTGAAATGTTTGTGCTGTGGTCCGCATCAGTTTCATGTTGAGTTGAACATTTGTTCTTAAGCCAAATGCAAGGGTGCTCACTTGGTTTTCTTATCCTCCCACTGTTATCCCCGCGAGTCAAAACAGGGTGAAATATTGTCACATGTGGTCACCTGATCCCTTCCTATTAGCTATCGGTTTCGAAAATCATCCAAATTAAGGAGCTATCAAGGGCAGTCATGAAGAGTACCAGTCGTAAGCATTAGCAGATTATGGAGGTGGAGGTGGTAGGTGTTATGTACTGAAGTTCTCACCCTGGGCCAGCAGGGGGATACTGTAGATAGTTCAGGTCCACAAATGCAAATAAGGGATCGAAAGTGACGTTCAGTGATTGGATAGTTACAGAAAGTTGTTACAGTTACATTGTACTGGAGCTCTATATAAGCAGACTGGCTGAACCCTTCAGTTCAGTTCTGTTCTGGCCTGTGAATAAACAAGAGCTGTTTAAAGAATCGCTGTGTCGTCTGATATGTTCACCCACAACTTAACAGTAGGGATTTGCCTGACCTAGCTGTGGAGTTTCTGCTACTTACTGGGAAGACGTTTGGGATGGGTGAGGTGGCAGGGAGGTCAGTGTTGTGGAAGCACATCAGCAGAGCCCATATGGCGTTCCTGCCAGTGTGTTTTACATAGTGCCAAACTCCATGCTGCCTCACCCCTTCCCCTCTTCCCAGCTGGTAAGCAGCACCAGAGAAGCGGACACGGAGCAATGGATCCAAACTACAAGAAAGAAGATTCCACCTAAACATTAGGAAGAACTTCCTGACAGTAAGAGCTGTTTGACGGTGGAATTTGCTGCCAAGGAGTGTGGTGGAGTCTCCTTCTCTGGAGGTCTTTAAGCAGAGGCTTGACAACCATATGTCAGGAGTGCTCTGATGGTGTTTCCTGCTTGGCAGGGGGTTGGACTCGATGGCCCTTGTGGTCTATTCCAACTCTATGATTCTATGACCAACTCTGCAGCAGGGAGGTCAGCTAAGTATTGCTTCTCTATCCCACCATCCACTGGTTAGAAAGAGACTTGAGTGGGATGGTTTTTTCATTATTATTAAGACAGCTACTTGGAGACTGTTTCATACATGCAATTCTAGGGTGGCCCAGATTAGTTTCAAGCCTCTTCTACTGGTGTGACCAATAGCAGCAGGGTAGCCATGTTTGATCTGTTTCAGCAAATGCAAGAAATGTGCCTTGTCTTGTGGCACCATAGAGACCAACTGATTGTCTTGAAAAAGACGAATGTCACTTGTAGTCACTTTTTTTGCAGGTGAGATTCAATGGAATAACAGCAGGTATAAATTGGGTTTGGCACTCTTGTGCAACAAACCTGCATCCAGAATTAGCTCCAGGACTTTTTGCAGTAAGTAACAGGAAGGTGCACTGGAAAGTGTGGGATAACAATGGCTTGCCTAGAAGTGGTCTAAGTCACAAGACTTTGGGTGGTTGCTTTTCTGGCGTTGTAAGTTTTGGGTAGTATTCAACTACATTTTTGTGCTAGTGAAAAAGAAGCCTCCCCACCCTCTCTCCCGTTTGTCATTTTCACATACATGCAATGCCAATAATCTCACTATGCAAAACTTTGGAATTAAAATCCCCATTTTTTGAGTATGGGAGGGTGCTCCTGAAATCAGTCCTGAGTTTATTTTTGTATGTGTGTGTGGTGATCTTGTAGATGCTTGTTGAGATGGTGATCACCAAGTATTAATGTGGCAAAGGAAAGTTTTGTGAAAACTGTACCTGTGTAGTGAGGTTCAAAGAGGTTTGGGGAGAGGTTTGGAAAAGAGATCCTACTCTCCAGTAACAGAGTTAAGCCCAATGACAATTACTCGAAGCATATTCAGACTTGGTTAGATTTACAGCTTCCCCCCTCCACCTTTAAGCAAATGTTCCCCACAAAAATACTTAGGCTAGAATAAATTACAGGCACTAAGCTTTGCAAATGAGTTAAGGTTTTACTCACAGTGTTTCCAGAAGTTAAAGCAAATAAGTCTCCATCCATAGGAAGTAAAATAAATAAGAAAAAAGTTTATAAGAAACTTAAAAATGAAAAGGAATTGGTTACAAAAAAAGGATCATGCAATGTTTAGGTTAGCAAAGATGCAGGTTATAAAATCTCATTTTAGAGAGATTCTTCATTCACAAGCCGCATTTGCTGAGTTGGGAGCCAAGCCACATTTCTCCTTCTTCACTGTTTCCAAGAAGCATGAAGAGAACAAAACTGAGAGGGAGGAAACAAAGGTTAACCCTTCCATGCATGCAAGTGTGAGTCAGTAACTGTATATTAAAAAAACCACTGTACATTTATATGTTAGTGAATGCAGAACAGTAGGTTCTAATGCCTTTATAATGCATATTTTATCAAGAGCTATAGCCTGCAGTTCTGCTGTGAAAGAGCACATAAATGTCATCTGTATAGGCTATTTTTAGGGTAGGAAAATGTGTGGATAGAGAGATTTGGCCAGATTGCCAGCAGCTGCATTCAGTTATGAAAAGATACGGATCTTTTCTAAGGGATGATTTTATCATTTAATTATTTATGTGTGGGCAGTTAAGAAGTGACCCTGATTTATGCTGAACTCCTATGAAAAGATGTTAAAATGAGTATTATTTTTAGAGGTTTTAGATTGAACTCATCGTTTTTGTAGCTTGCCTGTGTTCACTGGCAACATCTGAAGCTACCCCTCCTGCCATGTCTCTTCTATAGATTTCTCCCTTCCCAAATTTGCTTTGCTCTTTAACAAAAAACGGCACTGGGATGCTGTTATATGCATTGCCACATAACTATGTAGTTCTCCATAAAGGAGAAGTGGGTTTTTATTAAATTACCTTTATGGTGTTCTGGCATCTCTGGATATTTGGACTTTTCCTGGCAGACAAAAGTAGCATTGGATCAAATGAAAAATGTTTCCTATCACGTGAACCAAATGACTACAGACTGCAAAACCAACTTTGGAGCTATGGCTGAAGTTGGAAAATTGTTAACACAAAAACTAAATATTTTAGATAAGTACAAATGATACATAAATTCTTGGACAGTATCCTGATATGCTTTAGCATTTACTTTCTTAATACAGTACAGAAATGCATGTGCTATACACCCACACCAGTTCTTATGCAGTCTTTGAATCAAATGGAAAAATAAGCTAACTGAACTTTGGCTGAACATAAACATTTGATGTATGAACTAAACAGCAGGACACTTTTTTGCACACTTTCCAGATTTTTCTCTTCACTTTCCCACATCCAGATATAATTTGTAAATCTTTTATAGCCTTTTATCTTATAGCTACATTCCGCTCCAAGACCTTTGTCCGAGTCTTTTGTTGAATCCTGTTTTCCCAGCTGGTTTGCAATAACAGCTTTATTCTATAAGAATCCTCAGTGATTCCCAAAATCCCCACCGCGCTGCATAATATAAGACGCATGTTTGAACTTTGTAACTAGAAAAGAACTTAGATCCCAGAAATTCAAAATGTATGTTTAGAAAATTCAGAAGTTGCACGCAACATTTATTTTGATACTTTATCCCAGGCATAGGCAAACTCGGCCCTCCAGATGTCTTGGGACTACAACTCCCATGATCCATAGCTAGCAGGACCAGTTGTCAGGGATGATGGGAATTGTAGTCCCAAAAAACATCTGGAGGGCTGAATTTGCCTATGCCTGCTTTATCCCTACTAGATTGTATGCCAGTCATATGAAAGAAGATACAAATGACAGCCCACATAACATAGTGGATCAGAGCTCAAGTCTCCATTGTGAGTATGATGCACACAGTGGAAAGCCACCAGAAAGCACTGTCTCATTTTAACCTTTTCCCCATAGATTGCTTTAAGAACAAAATGGGAAACCCTTTGTACACTCTCCTGAGCACGGGTTCTTAGTTTGCATATGCATTTCACACTAAACCAAAAGCTAGGGTGTGGTATTGTTGCATGACACCCCAATCTCCCAGCAGTGCAAAACTCCAGGGTTTGTTTTTCCTTTTCAAAATGAGGCACAGTCAAGGGTGTGGTGTCTTCAGGATTTATGGTTTGCCGTATTTTTCGCTCTATTAGACGCACCGGACCATAAGACGCACCTAGTTTTTAGGGGAGGAAAACAAGAGATGCAATGCAAAGCATCCTGAGCTAAGAGGGAGCACTCCTCCATCTTCGCTCAGGAGGCTTTGCGGGGCTATCCCTGAAGCCAGGAGAGCAAGAGGGATCGGTGCGCACTGATCCCTCTTGCCCTCCTGGCTTCAGGGAAAGCAAGCCTCCTGGCTTTCCCCCCACCTCCCACAAGAGCCACGCGCTCTTTAAAGGGAGTGCAGCACTTGGGGGCTTTTCTGGGAGGTGGGGGGAGGGACAGAGTGTGCGGCCCTTCTCCCTCCTCGGGGAAAAGCCCCCAAAGAGCCGCACACACGCTCCACGCAGCTCTTTAAAGGGGAAACTATTTCATTTTGGCACAGTGATTACAATTTGGGATTTAGGGGCCTCCAAATCAGTTGCCTGAGTTAGTTCCCTAACTCTAACTAATAGAGAGGCAATCTCCTCTGTTTCTTCTTTACCAAGTGTTTTTCTTTAATACACACACACTTGCAAATATGCTTGTTGGCATTCATGTTTTTGTATGTATGTGTAAAGTAAGCTGCACTGTTCCTTAGAAAATATCTGCATGAAGCATCCTTTTGTTTGATCATTTCTTAAGAATATTGTTAGAAATGCCACATGTAACTGAACTACAGTTGCAAACACAGAGAGAGAGATTGGGAAAGGTTAAGCACACAGTTGGAACAGGATCCTGCTCCTTTTCAAGCTAGTAGCAAAACTCCCACTGCTTTTTATGGGTCATAGTTTCAGCCTCAGATGACCAGAAGCGAAGGACAAGAAACAAGGTAGTTTTAAACTGCCATGGAGCTGACATTGCATTGCTCCAAAATACCGCACAATAATAATAATAAAAGCTATGCACATTTTACCTGGGAGCAAAACTCCACTGAACACAATATAACTTCCTTTTAAGTAAACTGGCATAGGATTGCTCTGCTGAAGCCAGTTTTTAAAAAATCCCATATTTTGCCCATCAGTTAGCAGCTACAACGGGACTTGAAAATGGAAATTACTGGTGTTAAGCAACCAACCAAAGAAAAACCTGTCACAATCTTTCAGCACCACCGTTTGCTTCATGGACAATTTGCTGAGAGATTCTTAGCTCCTTGAATGGATGAATGTGGTAAATAATTCAATCTGAGTACATAAAGTGTGGTTTGTTTACATGTCCTGATGGAGGGAGTTTATTTATGAGGCTTATTTATGGGGGGGGGGGGGAAATAGTTTGAGGAGGAGATTATTGGATCCTTCTGAAGCAGTTCAGTGAGTCACTTAGTGAACTATTGCCCTCTGTCTATGGCTAGTCTATGGCCACCCATCTAACCCGCTATTTATTTTTTCCTCGTTTGCCTCTTCGGTGTCTGCTCCAATGTGCTAGAATCGCAGGAGAAATCGCATCTCGCAACCAGGGCAAGTTGTGAGGAACGAAGACTTCAAATCTGACGAAATAAGTGGGGCCATTTCCCTCGGGATCCAGTTTGGAAGGCGGGGAGACGTGTTTTAGGCTGTGTGCCTCGTCTGTGAGAAACTCCTCGCTATATTATTTCCCCCTCTGGAATGCCTCATCGAGAAAATATGCCGGCTATGTCCCCTTGGCTTGTCATGATCTTCCTTTTTCTCTCTCATTTTCTCCACCTCTCTCTCTCACACACACACACCTCCTCCTCAATTCCAGGCAGAAGCTAGCAATGCACGGGAACGCAGAAGGGAGCCAAGGTTCTGCATTTCGGCGCGCAAAAGCGAGGAAACGCCAGCGGCGGCGGCTGCTGCGGGGAGCCGTAAAGTCATTTGGTAGTTGTGGAGTAGAAGGAGAGCCTTTCGCCTTCCTGTGCATTGCTTTAAAAAAAAAAGAAGGGAGCGTAGAAAGAAAGAAAGAGAGAAGGAGGAGAGAGAGATTGTGTGAGAGAAGGGGAGTGTCTCTGTAGGGGGAGTATCTGGGCGCGCGCGAGGAAAGTTGGCTGGACGTGGAGACGCAGCTTGGAGCGGGGAAAGGACGCCGCTTGCCTGCCAAGCGAGTTCTCTGAGGGGAGCCAGAGGCGAGGAAGGGAGAAGAAGAAGAAGAAGGCGCCCGCTCGACCTCGGCAGCTGCAGCCTTTCCCTTTTAGAAGAAGCCTGCCCGGGCCGGACCTCGACGCCTCAGGCGACAACAGACCATTGGCTGCGTCTGTGAGGTAAGGCACCCGGCGCGTCTCTCGCGCGCCTCTCCGGGGCGCAATGGCGCCTCGACTTGGGGAATGCCTTTGGCTCCACACACACACACGGGGGAGCAGCAGGGTGGGGACTTGCCGTCTTCTCGTGAATGCTTGGAAGGATCCAGAACCCCCCACAAAATAAAGTGCCCCCTCCCCAGCCTTTCCAGGGCGCGCATATTTAGGAAGGCGATTTTGTGACACTGGGGGGGGGGGACGACCAAATGTGCTTCTGGTGCTGTGGGGTCAGTTAGGGAACTCGGTTTCTCTTTCTCTCTCCTCCACCCCCCCCCCAAATCAAATGCAGTGTTGCTCTTCAGCCCGGAGAAACGAAAATAGAATTGCAGCTTTAGGGAAGTGTAGGTTGAAAGGAGCCCGCCCGTGCCATTGTCCAATCTATAAACAGCCTCGGGGATCTGATCCTGGCAGTGGTGTAGCGTGGGTTGTCAGCACCCGGGGCAAGGCAAGTAATTTGCGCCCCCTATCCCGTGGATTTTCGCCCCCTAACCCTACCCCCCAGATGTTGCGCCCGGTGCGGCCGGGCCCCTCTGCACCCCCCCCACGCTACGCCACTGGATCCTGGCACTCCTTCCACAAGCGCTCCCCTTGGATTCCAGCACAGGGGGGCGTCAGAAGCCCAGGATCGGGTCCTTGGTTATGAGCTAGCTAGACGGGAGCTGCCGACCCATGTTTTGTTTTTGAGGCTCGTCTTACAGTACATAGTACAGTACTGATGCAATCCAAGGCTCTCTGCAAGGGGAGATGTTATGTATGAGTCACATATAAACCACATTCCCCAGGCTCCCTCCCTCATCCCTTGTCTCCCACACCCCTGCTAAAAGTCTCTAAAGGATATCGGTATTAAAGTTGGATGGCTTTGTGGAAATATTAATTCTGAATGACTGGAGCGGCGCCGTGAAACTCAGAAGCGACAGTAGTACTGGCTGCCCCTGGGAAAAAATGAAACAAAATGTGCTGAGACAGCAGCACAGCTCGTTTCTTCGAGAAAGGATGCATGGCATTCTCTGGAGGAACTGCCCCCAAATGTGGCTGTAGAAATGTGCTGAGATTTAATGGGCAGATGCAAAGGTGAGTGATCTGTAGCAGCTGTTTGCACGGCGGTTCTGTCGTTTTATTTTATTTTTTAACTGCTGTTTCAGTCAGCGCTTCGCTGTTCACATTCAGCGTCTTCCCTTGCAGAGCACAAAAAATCGCCGTTGCTATTTTCAGATCGTTTTGTGTCTACTGGCAGCAACAGGATTAGTTTTGTTCCATATCATCGCAGTGGTTTTCTTTCCCTGCACAATTGTAAATGCTGGTTCTTTCCTTGGTGAGGTAGAGGAGGAAAGAGATTTTGGTTGCCAGTGTGCAGCTACCCACATTTAGAGATAGCAAATAGGCAACAACCCATTCCTTGCCTTCCTGCTCATGCAAAAACCATTGTAACACTTGCAATCCCAAGTTCTACCCAGCCATTAGAATATGTGAATGAATATATGTGAGCGATTATATATGAGTGCTGATAAAATGCAGGGTATTATCTGTTCTTAGAAGAAGAAAAAAGCCTGAAATTCTGCATCAAGAAAAGCTGAATTCTGCAGCTTCCAGAAAATTAAGGAAAACTGAATGGTTGTCTAGAGAGATGTTGCTGTAAGTCTTTTGGAATACAGTGGTACCTCGCAAGACGAATGCCTCGGAAGACGAAAAACTCGCAAGACGAAAGAGTTTTCCGTTTTCTGAGTTGCTTCGCAAGACGGATTTCCCTATGGGCTTGCTTCGCAAGACGAAAACGTCTTGCACCTTTTTTAAAAAACCGCCAATGCATTCCTATGGGAAACCGTCAATACACAGTGGTGCTTCGCAAGACGAAAAAATTCACAAGACGAAAAAACTCGCAGAACGAATTAATTTCGTCTTGCGAGGCACCACTGTATTATCGGTTCTTAAAAGAAGAAAAAAGCCTGAAATTCTGCATCAAGAAAAGCTGAATTCTGCAACTTGCATAAAATTAAGGAAATTAAGGGAAACTGAGTGGTTGTCTAGAGATATGTTGCTGTAAGTCTCACCTTTGTGGGAGGAGACAGACCCACAAAGAGAAAATACAAGCCTTTACAGCTTGATGCCTGCCCTTGTGGTCCATGACAAAAGAGAAAAAAGAATTCAGTGAGGCTCATCCACAAATAACCACCCCAGCAGAGTAATTAGAAAGTCTGCTGGGAAAGATGCAAAAAGGTAGGGGAGCTGTAGGAGAAACTGACTATCTCCACTGGCTTCTCCCTTGAGAAACCAGATCCCTCAACAAACTAGTGCATCTTGCCTGACCTTTCAAAGGAGCTGGCCTTTCCTTCTTGACTGACCTCTGTTGGAGCCGTGGCCCTGCCCAAGCAAACTCAGCACAACCTCTTTCCAAGTCAGCCATCCTCAGGTGTTGAGGAAATCATTCAGTGACGGTGCCTGAATACTGGGGTTGGAAAATGTAAGGCAGACAAAGGGCAAAACCCTCCCTGTGAGAGAAAAGGGGGAGAAGAAATTCTTGCCTGCATACCTACCCATGACGCTTTCCTACCTTGGCCTAAGGAATCACAAATTCACTTTGTCTCAGCCCTCTCAGATGGTCACTGAAGCCTTTCGCCCATGACCACTGGGAATCTCAACTCAGAATTTCTAACTTTTGCAATTTCATCAAGCTTTGCCCACCTACTTTCAAGACCAGTGCTATTTTTCTAGAAAAAGAGGTTCTGGAAGTCATCATGAATGCCTCCCTCGTTCTCTTAGAACATGGGTAGGCAAACTGAAGGCCTAGGGGCCGGATCCTGCTCGATCGCTTTCTAAATCCGGCCGTGGAATCAGCATGTTTTTACATGAGTAGAATGTGTCCTTTTATTTAAAATGCATCTCTGGGTTATTTGTGGGGTTTAGGAATTCGTTCACCCCCCCCAAAAAAAATAGTCTGACCCCCTACAAGGTCTGAGGTACAGTGGACCGGCTCCTTGCTGAAAAAGTCTGCTGACCCCTGTGACTTAGAAGGCAATGGCGCCCACCTGAGAGGTCCCAGAACACAGTTTTGCTGAGTTCCGGCTGAAAACAAAGCTGTCTTCAAGACTATGTTTGAAACTTTAAAAATAATTAAACCTGATCCGCCCCCGCCCCCCGCCCAGCATACTTCAATGGTCTTTCATGTTCTCCCTTTCTCTTAATACCAGAACTCTGAGTGATCCAGAGAAACCAATAGGCAGAAGATTCAAGGCAGACAAAAGAAAGTACCGTATTTTTTGCTCTATGAGACGCACCAGACCACAAGACGCACCTAGTTTTTGGAAGAGGAAAACAAGGGGGGGGGGGAATTCTGAATCTCATAAGCCAGAACAGCAAGAGGGATCGCTGCGCAGTGAAAGCAGCAATCCTTCTTGCTGTTCTGGCTTCTGTGATAGCTGCGCAGCCTGCATTCGCTCCATAAGACGCACACACATTTCCCCTTGCTTTTTAGGAGGGGAAAAGTGAGTCTTATAGAGCAAAAAATACGGTACTTCTTCACAGAGAACCTATCAAATTAGCTAGCACAAGTTGAGGTTGTGGCCAGTAGCTTAGATGGCTTGAACTGGAAAGTGGGCAAATTTATTATTCTATAAATAGTTACTAGATAGGATGACTTAAATGCAGTTGACAGATTTCAGAGGTGGTTTGATTCTGAGTACCAGTTGCTAGGAGCAACATCAAGAGAACATGAGAAGAGTCTTCTTGCCACTGTAGAAAACAGGATGCTGGAGTAGAAGGACCCTTGCTGTGATCTGATGAAGCTCTTCTCATGTTCCTACACATTTGTTGAGAATAGTAGAATAAACAGCCTTGAGAATAGGTACAAAATGCATAAGAGGAGGTGTCAAGATGACCTCCCAAAGAAATGATGTTAAAATTCCTTTTTAAGGCATGGGGCCCATCTAGCGAACATGTTTCACTCCGGTGTAAAAGAATGGGATGCAACTTGTGGAAAGGTATACAGGCTGGCAACACCTGGTGAAATCTGGAGCTGGACTTCCAGAGATCAGGCAACAAGGCTTTAGTGGGCACCTGAGGCGGTTGGGAATTCTCTATCCCAGGGCTTGTTTAAAGCTACTTTTGTCTGGGGTGCCAAATGATCAGTATAATTATTACTACTGCTGTAAGTCACTCGGTTAAGTAGCTTAGTTACAGAAAGCTTTCATAAGCACAATGTCTGCATCAATTGCGGGTTTAAAATGTAGCTTGCTAACTGGGGTGTAATTGCAGCTGTTCCTGTAAGAGAGAGTTTGGTGCTGATGGAAACGGAACGGTAAGGAGTCTGTGTGTATTCAGGCAGGCTGTTTAGCAGCACAAACATATGCCTGTTTACTCAGAATGGAATCGGGTACATTGTGTTCAGTGGAGATATGTGTGCAACATTATTATTCAAAAGTGCAAGTTTTGCTATAAGATGGTTACCTCTATTTTTTTTTTAATTCACACAGTTGGAAACCCACAAAAAAGTATAGGGGTGAAAGGAGATTTGCTCCTTTGCTGTGTCACCCTGCTCAGCTTGGAGCCTGGGCTTAGCTCAATTTTTTAACCAAGACCCACTTCCCAGCCCAGCAAGGAGTCTGGATTCCTTGTTCCTTCGCCTTCCTGGTCCTCCTCTTCCTTGCTGCTCAGCTTGGAGCTGGGGCTTGGCTCCAGGGCTGCGCTCTCCCATCCAGCAATGGAGATGAGCTATTGTGCCCCTTCTCCTGTGCCCAGACCCAACATGACTTTTTAAAGGCCTTGTGTAATCCAGCGGAAAGCATGATATGTGAGCCCCCCAGCTCAGCTAGCATAGATTCCCCTTCTGTGTGTATGTTGCCTTCAGGTGCTGGGATCTCAACAGACTGGAAGTAAGTAAGCATGACCGCACATTTATCATAATACAGGTAAAACCAGCAGTTTCCAAACCATCATTCTGCAATACAGTGGTGCCTCGCAAGACAAAATTAATTCGTTCCGCGAGTTTTTTCGTAGAGCGAGTTTTTTCGTCTTGCAAAGCACCACGGCGGGGAGGGGTGGGGAGAAGCAGGGCAGCTGCCACAGCCAGTCCCTGGACTCACCCGCGCCTTGTGGACACCGCGCGACGCAGCTGCTGGAGGGCGGCGGGGCTCAGGAGCACGACTCCGGCTGCAGCGCTGGCTGCTGGCGGCAACGGCTCCTGAGGGGAGCGTGCGAGGGTGGTGGGCAGCGGCGCGAGGCAGCCAGAAGGTCGGCCGGAAGGTGGGAGGGAGCCGGAGGAGCCGTCAGCAGGAAGGTGGGAGGGAGCCGGAGGAGCGGGGAAGCGAGCGTGCATGCGTGCAGTGACCGTCGCCATGACAGGTGAGGCAGGGCTGTTTCGTCTAGCGAAGCAAGCCCTTAGAAAAATCTGTCTTGCGAAGCACCTCAGAAAATGAAAAACCCTTTCGTCTAGCGGGTTTTTCGTCTTCCGAGGCATTCGTCTTGCGGGGTACCACTGTAATATTTTGTCATAAGCAACCATAGTCAAATTTGGTCCAAGTTATAAGTTTACAGCATCTGTCATCATCAACAAAACCTCCTCAAAGTGAATGGAAATAGACAACCATGTACTGTGTGCCATCTTAAGCTCCTTTCTTTCCCTGACTTGGGATACTGTAGTTTGTACTAGACTTTTTAGCCTTCACCCCCTGCAAGTGGCTGGTGCCGCATCTTGGATTAATGACTTTTCAAACATGTAAGATGAATTTTTGTTCAATTTTGTAAGAGAGTAAAGCTGTTCAGGTTTGGCATGGGCTAGCTACTCTCCCAAAAAGTGGTCTTGAGTATATTGTATACTTGGACCATCTTCCAGCTCTAATTAGGCCAATATGTATTTGTTGAGTATGTGTTGGTCTTGAGCAGATTTCTGTTGTCTACCCTCCATTGACTTCTCTGCATTGGGGAGGAACCCTGTATATTGTGGACTCTCCTTCCTTGGAGGTTTTTAAGCAGAGATTGGATGGCCATCTGTCATGGTTGCTTTAGTTGAAATTCCTGCATTGCAGGGCATTGGACTGGGTGACCCTCTACAATTTTAGACCTCATAAGAAGTACAACAGATTTTAAAGTGTTTCAAGTTGAAGAGCAAACTTTCAGCTGTCAACAGTTATTATTAGCTAGGACGTTCAGGCCATTCATCTTAATATTTAGCATGCTCCCGGATGCTCTAAATTGTCAAATGCTTGATGGGAACCCTCCATTAGCTTTCTCCGTTGTCGTATGACTTCTCATAGCATTATATAGGATGCGTGTGGCGCTGTGGTCTAAACCACTGAGCCATTTGGGCTTGCCGATCAGAAGATCAGCAGTTCGAATCAGCATAACGGAGTGAGCTCCCATTGCTCTGTCCCAGCTCCAGCCAACCTAGCAGTTCAAAAGCACACCAGTGCAAGTAGATAAATAGGTACCACTGCGGCGGGAAGGTAAACAACGTTTCTGTGCGCTCTGGTTTTTTGTCATGGTATTCTCTTGCACCAGAAGTGGTTAAGTCATGCTGGCCACATGACCCAGAAAAGTGTCTGTGGACAAACGCCCGCTCCCTCGGCCTGAAAGCGAGACAAGCGCTGCAACCCCATAGTCACCTTTGACTGGACTTAACCATCCAGGGGTCCTTTACCTTTATAGCATTAAGATTTACCCACTGCTAGAAGTGAGATGTTGACATGAATCAGCCACTGAGCTGATGTAGCACAGTCATTTCCCTCTCTTTCACTGCAAGATCTCAGTTCAGTCAGTCATGCAATCCTAAAGACGCTTACATGGGAGTAAGTCCCGCTCAACACAGTGGGACTTTCTTCCAATTGCACTATTAGTTCCACTGAAAATAATGAGATTTGGACAACAGAGAGTATTGCATTATCTTGAAGACTTACACAGATTTATTGGGACATGAGCTTTTATGGCTAGAGCCCATTCTGTCAGATGCATGAATTGTTATCCTCTGTTGGCAGGCGCTTACATGGATATGGAGAAAAACAGATGTAATCAGTGGGGCCAAAAATGGGATGTAAGTTAATAACTAACTTTCCTTGGGTTTCAAGTGGGACTTAGCTGTGAGCTTCTTCATGCCTGGCACTTTTTCTATGCGAAAATAATCTACATGTCGGAAAAGGGCATGGGTGAAGACCCACAAAGTACCCAGGAATTTCCAAGTTTTCGGAAATTTTAGGTTCAGCTGCAGGTCCCATTTACTCTTCTATGGGGTTTTTCATATTCTACAGGAACACACTCCTCATAACCAGCAGGCCTCAGACGAGCACACAGATTGGCATTAAGTCTAGGATCCATTCCACTACCTCAGTAAGATCACCCAAGAAGTACAATGATGCTTCGTAGTAATATATCAGGTCTTGTCCATTGCCTGAAATTTTAGGAGTACATGACACATTATACAGTGGTGGTTTTCATTTCACAAGTCATATAAAAATATATCTATGCAGCGTACAAAATATTGGTTGAAACCAAAACAGCATAACATAAAATCAAAGCAAAATACCTTATTGAATCAGGATTACAACATTGGCAATTGGACAAGAAGATAATAAAAATACATAATTTTCATAAGACGTCTTGCTAAAGTAACCAGCTCTATTGTTGGTGCCTAAAACTCTCTGTGGATGGGTAGCGCATATCATAAACCTGGCATCGCCACACAAAACACACCATTTCTTGTTAGGGAGAGTCTGACATTACAAGGGAACATTTACATATTTATTTCAGAAGACTCCTTACCTACCCTTCACCATAAGGTCCCAGGGTAGATTTGACGAAAATAATATGCAGTTATAAAACATAAGAAACCATTACACAATGACTGAAACAAGTAAAAGAGTTCCAAATGGAACAGAACAGTATAGATTCAGCAGAAGAGATGTCCCACAAAACAAATAACTAAAATGCCGGGATAAGCATATGCTGAAAGACATGCAAAACAGGCATATAAAAGCCTATTGCAATCTTTCTTTATACAGTCAACAACTAAATATTCTTGCTTACCCTTCATGTAGACGTGTCAATGCAGTGTGTGTGTGTGTGTGTGTGTGTGTGTGTGTGTGTAAAAGAGGGAGTGCACAGCATTGTAACTAAGGAGGAGTCTTCACTCAGACTACATTTTGGAACCTCTATACAGTATCCACACAAAAGACAGGAAGAACAGCTAACTTGGCAAAATGAGGCTGATGGGTTTTTTGAGTGTATGTGTTATTTCTAGCAAAGCTTCCCTTTTCAACAAAATCCCCTCTTCCTCTCATGAAACTGAAATTCCCCTCAATTTATGGATGCTGGCTCTGTTGCAAAGGAGGCAGACAGATAATAGCCCAAATGCTAACCGTTGAAAGTGCAGGGGTAGCCCATGAATGGTGATACGGGACCTATCCTATTATATGGGATATAATATATGCACATTACAGACAGGCAAATTGCTGAGACGCTATCCTGAAACACAAGTGCCAACTAGAAGGGAGTGTCCTCTCAAAGGAATGTGTTGGCCTCTTAACCACTCACTTGCTGTTCTGCATGAAATGACATCCTGAGTTAAATTACAGTACTTAACAACTTGGCGGTATTGTACATTTTCCTGCACTGTTAGGAAGAATTCTACTTCTGCATTGCATGTTACCAGCTGTCAGTTATTACCGCAATTATGATTTGCCCAAAAGATGCTTTACTTATTGAAAATGATTCAATATCAGATATAAAACTTTGGGTAAGACGTAACAGTTCATCAGTTGAGTCTTCCAAGGGGTGTGTTATATAGGCATATATGGCATTTCATTACGATTTTATCTGTACAGAGCGCTGTACAATTGTTGTATCCGCTCGCAGCATCCTTCTAAGGAAGGCAGTCTCTTCACATTTTGCAGATGGGAATCTAAGGCCAAACATAGTGCTGTGAATGGAATTCACATGGGTCTGTAGTTGATTTGGGGTTTGAGCCGACATCTGCTAGGTTATATTACATCGTTTTCGTTGCAAATTGCTACTTTCTTGGAATAGCATGTTTGTTGTTTGCATCGTTACCACAGAACAAACCATTTGTGTTTGGACTCAGCAACTCCTTCGACCCATTGTGCCATTTTTGCAGTGGCTTCTTAGTATCCTTAGTAAAACTGGGTCTTAGTATCCAAAACACTACTCTGTGTAATGCATTCACTTTCATTTGCTGAGACACAAATGAAATGTGTAAAATAGGAAATGCTCGCTGTCCCTTGAAATGCACTGCAATGCGCTCTGGGGCTACGCCCAAGCCTGGACTGGAAGCCCCAAGCAAAATGCTGCAGTTAGACCATTGCAAGGGCAAGACTTCTAATGCCACCGTGAGATGCGGGTGGTGCTGTGGATTAAACCATAGAGCCTAGGACTTGCCGATCAGAAGGTCGGCGGTTCGAATCCCCGTGACGGGGTGAGCTCCTGTTGCTCGGTCCCTGCTCCTGCCCACCTAGCAGTTCGAAAGCACGTCCAAGTGCAAGTAGATAAATAGGTACCGCTCTGGCGGGAAGGTAAACGGCGTTTCCGTGTGCTGCTCTGATTCGCCAGAAGTGGCTTATGCTGGCCACATGACCCGGAAGCTGTACGCCGGCTCCCTCGGCCAATAAAGCGAGATGAGCACCGCAACCCCAGAGTTGGTCACGACTGGACCTAATGGTCAGGGGTCCCTTTACCTTCACCTTAACTGATGCCTAAAAGGTTGCACTCACTGTCCATATGTAGGGTTGCCGTACAGTGCCTAGGCAGCAGTCGCTGAAATGTCCGGGAACCCGTGTCATCAGTGTCATTTCTGACAATTTCCCTTTAGAGTAGCTCAAAAACACTTCAATTTTGGGGTAAAAGTCAAAAAAGCTCAACAACTTTTCTGTCCAGATTTTCACTTTTTGAAATATGGCAACCCTACCACATGTTACCAGAAACTTCTTAGGTTAAACAGTGTATAAATGGCTACAACCATTTCTTGGTTTTCTCTGTATTTGTGCAGTGCCACCGATAATCTGGCTAGTCCCCATTTGGACTAATAAGGATAATCAAAGGGTAACATTGGTCTCTGTGTGGCTGGAGGATATTGGGGGTGATCAGAAGAAGCCTTTATCTAGAAATAAAGCTGTTTGTACATTCCATCCTGTTCTTTCCTTTTAGAATTTCGTTTGATTAGCAATTCGTTTTTCAGTTTAAAAGAGTAGTGTAAAATTCATAGTCTGACATCAAAGGTTGCTTTCAGTATTCACTTCAAGGTACAGTTTAATTCTCTTTTTATTAAAAAAAAAAAAAGCCTTTGGGGACAGTTCTCAAGAAAGTGATGGCAGAACAGCAGAAATAGTCAGTTTGTAGCTTTGACAGCCTTTTTCAAACAACGAAGAATAGGCAGCAGAGCAGACTTACCTTAATTTGAAAACATAATAGAATGGAGTCTAAATTGAGGAATGCCAAAGGAATGTTGAGAGAGAGAGAGCTGAAGTTGCAATCACATTTGTAAAAGAAATGTGAGGTATTCCAGCTGTCATCAACAGCGCTGGCCCAAGACATTTTGCCACCTGAGGCACACCACAAAACGACTCCTCCCCTCACCAGGGATCAAGGGTTGAGGGAAGATCTGCATTGGGAACAAGGGTGGGTGTGTAGAATAAAATCCTACACTGGGAACAAGGGGGTGAGTAATGATCTACAACTGCAACGAGGGAGGGGGAAATCAAATCAAATTTACCTGATGGTTGAAGAAGGAATCAAAGGGAAATCAAATCAACCTTACCTGACAGTTGAAGAAGGAATCAAAGGTGTTCATGTTACCGGAAAAATCCGAGGGCTCCCTTGGACAAAAACAAAGACACTTACCAGGATAACTTGGGGCAAAACAGCAGCCTGTAGGCTTGGCCTTTATTGAACTGTTGCAACAGGGTGTTCCCCTCACTTGCAGGAGAGAGGAAAGACACAGAAAAATGGTGTGCAAGGCCTTATAAAAACTTTTGAAATTCCCATCCTGTAGGTCAAGCCCACCCCCAGAAACATCATGCATACATCACAGAAAGGAGGGGTTGAGGGAGGAGTTGTGGTGGTAACCTGAGTGTCCTGTCACCTGGCTGGTTCCCTTCTCCCCCTCCCCATGAGTCATTTTCAGAAGACAAAAGGTAGTCGCAGTTTCCTGCCCCCTGAGGGGGAATCCAATCACTGTTCTTTTGTTATAGTCTGTGTTGAATCCACTCGTGTATGCAGTCTGTTGTGTTGTTGATGGTCTTCTGTCTGAGACCATCAGGGTTGGCATAGCAACTGGGCAGGGCTCCTGTGGAGGTGCTGGTATGCTCAAGGGATTATGGTGGCCTGTATCAAACCTCCCCCATTTTGTAGTCATGGAGTAAAATAAAAGTGGAACAGTGCAAATCCGATGTATGGTTGATTTTCTATGAATTTATAACAGAAGCGTAGTGTATGTAGTGTGTGAGTGTGTGTGAAGTTTGTAGAAACTGAATGATGGGGGGGGGTTCCTGCTACACCCATAGAGGCTAGTGGTGTGGGGTGCCAGGGTGCCAAGTTCTGGAGGGCACCAGGGAAGAGGCGGAAGCTGGACGCGGTGCCTCCCAGCACCCGCTCACCGCCCTCGCCTGCCGTAGCGCGCCGAAGCAGCGCCACACCCGGAGCCTCCATCTGCCATGGCCACAGCAGCACGAAGCGGCCAGCTGAGCCGGAAGGCGCTGTGTCCAGCCTCTGCCTCTTCCCCACCGGAGGAACTGCCCTCCGGCCACTGCCCGCCTCCTCCAACCCCGCCAGCAGCGCCGTCCTCCCTAAAAAACTCTGGAAAGCAGGGGGGCCACCCGAGGGAGCTTTGCACCATGGCGCCGGATATGCTTAAGATGGCCCTGGTCATGGGGGAGAAAGGCACTCACTCTGAATCGGCTGGGTGGGTGCAGAGCCTGGGAGACCCCAGAGGGCAGCCCCTGCCATTTCTCCCTAGGAGTGTGAGCAGACCATCAGCTCCTCCTATTCTCCAAGAGGCTGCTGTAGAGGCAGAATGGGGTGCTATTGCCAAAGAGGTGGCAGATCCAGTCTCCAAGGAGCATTCTGCAGCCATTTTTGCTTTTGCTGCAACAGCGGCAGACAGTGCATTCATTGGAGGCCAGATCTACTGCCCTTGTGGATCCTGCCGCCCGAGGCAGTCAGCACACCTTGCTTCATGGTGGGGCCGGCCCTGGTCATTAATCACACTCAGTATAAAATGGCTGATTGTTCTGACTTGCTAGAGACCGATGAGATAGTAAATTTTGAAGCTTGTGGTTCAATGCCCATAATGACTATAACATGGTTGTTGGGTTTTTTTTTGCAATTTCCTCCCAAGTTGTTTATTGTTTGGCAAAGTTTGGCAAAGTTGCCAAAATGTTTTATTTACTCTCCAGACAAATACAGTGCTGTGTGTATTCTATCAACAACAACAATGTTTTCTAAGTTGTGAGATGACTTTCTGTCCTTCGGATCATTCTTTCTAACGTTCACTTACAATAATAGCATTTTGACAGATACAGGTGGTAGCTGCTAAGAGTAAACAGATCACAACTGGCCATTGCAGTTTTTAAAATACGTGAGCCATACTTGTACTAAGTTGCTTTTGCCAAGGACTGAAACTGGCTTGATCCTAAAAAATTATGACTCTCCTATGGATACCCATAAGGAGTGGGGCACACAGTACGTTTAATTAATCTTGTTACCCGTTACGGTAATTCTTTCAGGTCTTTCAAGCTTTCCCGCGTTCCTTGTTCAAACGATCATTTGCACATTTTTCAAACAAACAGAAAGGCAAACCTAATAAACTATTTCTGTTTATGTCCAGAAATATTATGCAATACAAACAAAATTAAATATAAAGAATATTAAACCTCTGTCAGAATCTTTTTCTTCTTCTTAATGCGGTATTGCAACATTCCGAGCATAACTCCTAGCTAACATTTTATCTCATTTTGTGCCATAACAGATCATTTTCTGGACTCTGTAGGAACACATAAGTCCTTTTTGAATGATCATTCAAAATACGCTTCAACCGCAGTTTAAGGTATTGCCACATCTGCCCTACAATCAACATCCTCAATTGCTCTTGCAGCAGTTGTGTGTAAGGAGCCTCTCTGCTGTTTGCCGCCTTAAAAAAAACAATTAAATAAAAATCACACTACCTCATCCCATTCCCACACAGAAATTGTGGCAGAACAGCCACAAAGTGTATTGGAAATGTGAAATCCATGTATCTTTTTTTAAGCAGGAAAAATGGCACCACATGTTTGAACAACTAATGAAAGCCAGTAGGAATCTTATGTCCTTGTTCACAGGATCGGTTACAAAATTTGGCAGTTTTCTGATTTTTATTGATTCAGTATTTTGTTTTTAATTCTGATATTTTTGTAAGCTGCCCTGGGATGATTTGGGGGAAGGGCTACTAGTATTAGCAGTAATATTTCCATGTACCAACCACAGCACCATGTGTCACACTATGGTTATAAAGGCAATGAGTATCTTGTGGGAGTTATTGCATTTTCCCAGGTATACAATGAACTATGCCTTGAAGTAGTGATGTATGGAAGTGAGAGCTGGACCATAAAGAAGGCTGATTGCCGAAGAATTGACGCTTTTGAATTATGGTGCTGGAGGAGACTCTTGAGAGTCCCATGGACTGCAAGAAGATCCAACCTATCCATTCTTAAGGAAATCAGCCCTGAGTGCTCACTGGAAGGACAGATTGTGAAGCTGAGGCTCCAATACTTTGGCCACCTCATGAGAAGAGAAGACTCCCTGGAAAAGACCCTGATGTTGGGAAAGATGGAGGGCACAAGGAGAAGGGGACAACAGAGGACGAGATGGTTGGACAGTGTTCTCGAAGCTACCAGCATGAGTCTGACCAAACTGCGGGAGGCAGTGGAAGACAGGAGTGCCTGGCGTGCTCTGGTCCATGGGGTCACGAAGAGTCGGACACGACTGAATGACTAAACAACAACAACAACAACATGCCTTGAAGGGAGGCATGCAGACTGTGTGCAAATAGACTCTTGGTGTACAAAAAATAAATATCCTGATTGTGTAGGAAAGTATGGAAAGGTTTGCTGTGGCTGGAGTGCAAGGGATCTAGGATTTGTTGCACCTGGGAGAAAGACCTTGAATCTCACTAGACATATCCTAAACTTCTTTTCTTTTCGATAAACATATTTAATTCCAGGCAGACAGACATTGTCAACTTGCAAGCAATTATATATGTGCCATCTGAGCACAGAGCATGTAACCCAGCTGAAATATATAACCTACCAGCTCGTGAAAAGATTTGAACTGTGAAGCTGTTACTGAGCCTGGTCTTTTATTGTTAAGCTTGGGAAAGTACCTAGGGCTAGAGAAAGAGAATAGTTTTTTCCCAGTATTGAGGGTGGTATGAAAGAGGCATTGTTGTTCGGACTGTATGCACTTGTTCTACTATCTACTAGCTAACAGAGTTTTGCGGTGCTTCAAAAATTTACAAAACCTGTTTAACCAGAGAGGATAATGACACCAAAGAAATATGGGTACTCTGCGAAAGTGACAATAACTTACATTGTGCCATATCCAATTTTCTGTCTTTGCACATAACAATAAGCCAAGAAATTTGGGATTGTTCCTACTTAGCTTCTTCATCTGGTGTGAGCAAGTAAACAAACCAGGAGGAGGGATAGCTGAACCTAGGATCATGGTTTGTTTCTCTCTGACAAAGACTCTCTGGCAACCAGAGTTTGGTCTTGACATACGAATCCTGGCTTGTTAGTGGGGAGCAAACCACAACCCCACTAACAAAGACGCTAGCCTGTGTCTTTGCAGGTTTGCTTTTACCCACCTGTGTGAATGACCGCTCCCCGCATAAAACGGGGGGCGCCCTTTGCGTGGACACGCGCAGCCCCTGGATCTGGAGCGGCTCCATCAACACAGGCTTGGCTTCGCCTTCCCCCAGGTGGGATACCTGGAGGTCTCTGCCTACCTCAGTCAGTTGTCCAATCCCGCTTGGGGGAAGCTTTGCCAAGGAGACCAGGCCAGGTAGGGGAGGGACTACCTGCCCACACAACAGAGGGAGGATCTTACCTGGGAATCCTCACTTGGCTCCAGAGCTTCTCCCACCCTACCCACCCTCAGTTAAGTCTTATTTTGCAGGTTAACTTTTCTTCACAGGTATGCGGGCGCTGCTACGTCAAGGTCGCTGTTAAAGGGCCGGAAAGAAATTCCCCTGCATTGGCAGGTTTTGCGGCGGCGTAACGGGGGCGGCTATCTCTGCTTGAACATATGTTCTCCAGAGCCGGCCCATCCCCCCCCCCACTGGATAACCCTGATGTTCTCTAGGTCCCCAGCTAGGGACTGGGGAGGGATAACGCCCAATGCCTGAGCCAAGGTCTACCCACATCTGAAATATAATAAAGTTGAGTCGTTATTCCACATGACGGGGGCGGGGCCTGCCCGGGATCTGGGGGACTCCGCCTTTCCATGCAAAGGAGGATTGAAGGCTTCTTTCATGTACAGTACAATTTATCAAGCTAAGGTTCCAGCTTATTGTTACACATGAGTGCAACAGATACCTTGCCTCTAACCTAGCAGAGCATGGAGTTCTGTTATCAGTTATTTGTACATCCTGTTGGCATCACTGTAACTCCGGATTGGGCCGGAGAATTGCTTTTATAATGTTTACTATTTACCAAAAATTATTTGAAGTGTAGAGTACCTTTACTCCTTTCTTCTTCCCTCCCCTAAGTCATTATTTCTTACAGTGTTTTCTTTGACGATCTGCCATGGAACATTTAGCTAGTGAACAAAACAGTCAAGGGAGTAATTTTATTACAGAGGAAAGTTCCATATGAAACCATTTATTATTATTTTCAAGGAGTTATATTTCATTTGATCGAACATGACATATACGCTACGGTTCTGGAAGAGGCTTTTTATATCAGATAAATCTTATTTGTACCAGCCTTATTTCTCTTTCACTGCTTTAAAAATGCTTGCTATTTTTTAAAAAATTGCTAGACAGGAGAAAATAAACCAATTTGTGACATCAAATTATATGTGTTGTGATTTATAGCTTTACATCCTTATGTCATGGATTGATGGTGTTTACTGTGAAGGCGTGTGGGATGAGGGGAAAAAAACCTAATGCTCAAGGAGCAGTGACTTCATTGATGAAGATGCAGTGGCGGAGCAAGCCGATTGGGCGCCTGGGGTTGTGTGTGTGCCCCGTGCCCAGGGGTGGGGCCAACTGGGGCAGGATGCTCTGTGGGGTCTGCTGTAGGGCAGCTGAGTTGGAGGCAGCGGGCAGACTGTTTGGGACAGTGCGAAGCCTGTGGGTGCCCAAGCCACCTTGTCACTCCCAGGAGAGACATGTGGCTTGGGCACACTGCAGGCCCCACGGTGAGTGCCGCCTGGCATTTTGTCACCCCAATCAGTGGTGACATCCGGGGTGGACCTCCCCCACCGCACCCCCTTCCTCCGCCCCTGTGAAGATGGCTAGCTGATTTGAGTTTTCCCCCCTCACCTGGAAAAATAGCAGTTAACTGCACCAAAGCACATAAAATAAATATTTATAATACTGCGCCTGAAAAGGGCATGTCCCAGGAAGTCCATGGATTCGAAGAAATGTCTCTCAAGATCTATTTTGGCTTGCAGCACGTTATCTTCTCTGCAGCCTTCAGTGACAAACCTGGTGGCTCTGCAGGGACATCCAAAACACAGTGAAGTTAAGGAGAATTATAAATTCTTACCAGAATGCTGGAAAAAATTAAGAGTGACTTATCAGAAGAGTGGTCATAAAAGATGATAATAAAAGGGTTGCTTTTTTTCAACTTTGGAATTTAGGTATGCATAAGTTACCCATCTATCACTTCTATTCCTTAAATGAAATGACAGATTAAACTCCTCTTAGTTGATGTGGAAGATAGAAGTCATATGTAAAAGGTTTATCTGAGCTACCTGACCAATTGGAACTCCTGGAATGAGACATTGACAAAATTCACAGAACTCTCCCTACCCAAGACCCACACTGACAGGGAAAACCAAGAGATATTATTGTGTGATTTCCTCACTACCTTATTCATACAAATATCCTTGCCATGGAAAAGGATAACATAGAATATGAAAGTCAAGAAGTATTTGGCTTCCCTGACTTGAGCACTTTGCATCACACATGTATTTTTACAGTGTATACCTTCCTCCGTCAAGATTAAGCAGTTTGCTACAGTTGGGGAGATATTCCTTTGAGAAGATAATTGTGTCCAATAAGGGTATCTTCCCATGCTGCTACAACTCACAAAGTGGCAAAGGCTTTATGGATTCCCTCTGCATTAATATGGGTGACAACATAGCTGCTGTTGATTCAGATGACAGCGAAATCGACTAGGAATCCAGAGGCACTTATCAGTGACAATACAGAAAAAAGAACAAGACCAGATGTCCGCAAAAGCCTGCAGGAGTGAATACAACTGGATCTCAGAACTCTGAGAAAGCTCCCAAGAATCAACGGAAAGGCTCCTGGCTCTTCCATTTGCTGGCCTTTGGGAAATTACTAACTTTCACGTGCTTTATGAAAATGGCAGATGGACAAGTTTAGCTCTGGTGGGGGGGGGGGGTTGAGAGAACCCCCCAGAACAGTGAGGGGAGGGGGGATTGTTCCACCTGGCAAGCCAAAATACGATCAGATGACATTGAATTCCTCCCTATATTTTTTCCGATAACCCTAAAAAAAGAAAATCTTGTGTTGTTTTTAATTGCTAAATTTACTTCTTAAATTCATCCATTGGGGTGGGGGGGAGTGAGACTCTGTTACAAAGTGCTTTATGTTGTTGTTTAGTCGTGTCCGACTCTTCGTGACCTCATGGACAAGAGGACGCCATACACTTCCACTGCCTCCTGCAGTTTGGTCAAACTCATGCTGGTAGCTTCGAGAACACTGTCCAACCATCTCGTCCTATGTCGTCCCCTTCTCCTTGTGCCCTCCATCTTTCCCAACATCAGGGTCTTTTCCAGGGAGTCTTCTCTTCTCATGAGGTGGCCAAAGTATTGGAGCCTCAGCTTCAGGATCTGTCCTTCCAGGGAGCACTCAGGGCTGATTTCCTTCAGAATGGATAGGTTTGATCTTCTTGCAGTCCATGGGACTCTCAAGAGTCTCCTTCAGCATCAGAATTCAAAAGCATCAATTCTTCGGCGATCAGCCTTCTTTATGGTCCAGCTCTCACTTCCATACATCACTAAAGTGCTTTATAGAAAACATATATATGGGGGAACCTGGAAAGTCACACTAAACATTATGCCATGCTGCTGCTGCTAGCTGTTTCAGCAATAATTCAACTTAAACTAAACAGACCATTGGTGCAGATGAAACAGGCTTCTAATATCAGACAGGGGGAAGGGGACTTCACAAGACTGCTATTTATTTTTTTAAAAAAAAATTTAGACATGAGAACCATTTATGAAAAGTACAATGACTGTGTGGAGAAGATGGATAAATTAACACCTGTGCCCATATTCTTGTTCATTCCCTTTCGCTTGCACCCTGTTTTATTGTAGTGAAAAAATTACTCACAGGTTAATTTCCAATCTCTTTCCAATGTAAAGCTTGGAAAGAGAGAGGGTTTTACGAATTCAACTTCTTTAAGACTGTACTCCCATTATCAGGTCCACAATTTGTAGAAAAGCTAGAGACATTACAACATAATTAGGAACAAATCCTTTTTTGAAAAAACAATTGGTGGGTGGAGGGAAGGGGGTGGGGGATTTTTGTTTCTATGTGTTAAAAATGCAAATAAAAACATAATTGGGTACAAATCCATCCAGATTTATACTTCAGATTAATTTGCAAAGGGAAGCACTAGACAATTCCAAAGTTCTGGTGAGTTCCCCCTAAAAAAAAAACAAACCCTGACAAAATGTATACTATTTAAAAGCAGGCATTTGGGCGGGGGATATGCACAAAAAGAGACAGAATGGACCTATAACTGAGCACCAGCAAATTGAAATAGGGTGGAATCATCCCAATACAGTGGTACCTCGGGTTAAGTACTTAATTCATTCTGGAGGTCCGTTCTTAACCTGAAGCACCACTTTAGCTAATGGGGCCTCCTGCTGCTGCTGTGCCACCAGAGCACGATTTCTGTTCTCATCCTGAAGCAAAGTTCTTAACCCGAGGTACTATTTCTGGGTTAGTGGAGTCTGTAACCTGATGCGTATGTAACCTGATGCGTATGTAACCCGAGGTACCACTGTATACACCTTTTTTCTTCTTCCTGTATCTCTCAAAGACAATGGATTTAGAGACATAAACAGGACAAGTCTAGGAAAAAACAAACCTCAAGTCACATTTATCCTGGTGGTGGTGTTTTTTTCTTTTTTCAGAATGAAGTTGGCTGAGAGGTTGTGAAATATTTTCTAACTTAGCTACTGCACTACTGGGAACTGAAGGTTTATGACTCAACCATAGGAAGTTAAAAGGAAGTTAAAATGCAGTGTTTTCCTTCCTTCCTTCCTTCCTTCCTTCCTTCCTTCCTTCCTTCCTTCCTTCCTTCCTGTGTGTCTCTCTCTCTCTCTCTCCCCTTCCCTACCCCACCAATTTCGTTCAAGTATTAAATATAACAGGCAATTTCTTAACAAATTGTTTGGATCTTCTACTCTCTTCATTCCACACCAGCTGATTATTTTTATTCCCTAATAGCCTCTATTGAGGAAAACATAGCTTGATGAAGGCTTACTTTAACTTGTGCATGTATACATTATTCGTATAAAAATTCCAATCCAAATGAATAGTTCACATTTTTTTAAAAAGGGGGGCACTTGAGACAATATTTCTTTTTCCTATCCTTTTGCACAGCAATATTAATAAGCTTTTGCTTCATCTTTTATTTAACCGCTGAGGTGGAATTAGGTCACATTCTGCCGTATTTCCTCATCTGTTTATCCACAAGAATGTCTTAATGGTTTTCAGCCAACCAAATGACAATAATGAGCTTTTCTCAGACACTTTCTTTAGGGAGTCTTGTTTGATTAATATGTTGTGTTTAGCTATTTCGTTTAAGAGGGCTTGAGTAATCTGATTTAGAAGGTCCACCCCAGCAAATTATGCTGTGAGTTACAGCTAACAGAGATAGTTATAGGTAGGTAGCCATGTTGGTCTGCCATAGTCGAAACAAAATAAAAAAAAATTCCTTCCAGTAGCACCTTAGAGACCAACTAAGTTTGTTACTGGTATGAGCTTTCGTGTGCATGCACACTTCTTCAGCTAACAGAGATAACTACCGGTATTTTCTAAACAAAAAACAAAAAAAGAAAATAAATTAATAATTTTTAATCAGGTGTAAACTGACCCATTCTCTCATAATTCCACACCCCAGCCAGTGTTAGAAACTGTGATATGGAGCTAAATGGCACCTTAAACTTAGGTTATTTATGCAACAACGGAATGTCTAGGCACACATTTTTAATAACAATACAAAGCTGAAAATGAATGAACTGCAGTTGAAATATGTTCATTTTTCACATGGTCGAGCCCTTTCCCTGCCCATGCCCTAATATTCTTGAAGAGGGTCTCTTCTCCAGTCTTCAGAGAGTAGCTGGAAGTGGGGAGGCAGGCAGAAAAAGGTCCTCCCTTCCTTCCACTCTGCAATTTTAAACTGAAATCTTAGGCGCAGTACTGCGCCCGGAGCTCAGAAACTGCTCACGCCAATGAAATCCACTGTCACAAGATGCGCCTAGAACAATGGTAGCTTCGAACACTGACCACAGCGTTTACCAGACAGATCTGGAGAGTAAAATAGCCTTTCTGCCCTTCTTTAGAAAAACAAGCTAAACCCTCTTGGAATGCATTCTATCACAGATTGTCTGTGGAAGATACCCAGTAATTTGTACTTGGAGTAGATCCAGGAAAACCAATGAATCCATTGATTTCAGTGGATCGACTCAGAGTATGATTATCATTGGACATTATCCTATGAGTTTGATCCATTACCACTGACCCCTAAATGGCAACTTTTTGATGGGCCACTTAGCATAATGTCTCATGCTTCCCAAAGGAACATTTTCGGACTTGACAATATTGATTTCCAGGTTTGCATACAGCATTCTCTGAGAGCATTCAAAATTCACCTGTGATGTGTGCTGGAAGGAAAGCTGGTAATATGAAACCTATGTAAGAAATCTTGCCTCGCAGTTTTCATTTGGAGGCAGCCTTGCTCCATCATCGTGTGAACGCTCTAACAACATTAACTAATGAAATGAGAAATGATGATACTTGAAAAGATCCGTCTAGGCCAAAGTACTTTTAGTGTTCAGGAGGCTAGGTGCTCTAAGAAAGTTTACTGGGATAACATTTTATTTTATTTTTTAAAAAATGCACTTTAGTTTAAAAAAGGTAAAGGGACCCCTGACCATTAGGTCCAGTCATGACCGACTCTGGGGTTGCGGCGCTCATCTCGCTTTACTGGCCGAGGGAACTTCCAGGTCATGTGGCCAGCATGACTAAGCCGCTTCTGGCGAACCAGAGCAGCGCACAGAAACTCCGTTTACCTTCCCGCCGGAGCGGTACCTATTTATCTACTTGCACTTTGACGTGCTTCTGAACTGCAAGGTTGGCAGGAGCAGGGACCGAGCAACGGGAGCTCACCCTGTCACGGGGATTCAAACTACTGACCTTCTGATCGGCAAGTCCTAGGCTCTGTGGTTTAACCCACAGCGCCACCCGTGTCCCTCTGCACTTTAGTTTACGCACACACACAAAAACATTTTCCAAAAGTGAAATCAAGTATTTCGTTCTTCCAGTGGTATTTAACGCCCCAAGTATTTAGGTTGCTTTAAAAACATGGTGCCAACGTGCCAACTCTGACAGCTTGCTTACACAAAAGGACATCCTCTGCTCCCCCCTGCAGCCCCCTGTGTGCCCCCAAAATCTGCTCTGGAGGATCAGCGGAGCCTTCAGAGCAGATGAGGAGGCGTACCAGTGGGTGTAGAGGAAGGATGAGTTCCTTTCCATCTGCTAGGACAATGCTGGATCTTGCTGGGGTTTTTTAAGTCCATTTTAAATTCTCTTGACTAAGCAGGTTGAAAGGAATGCCCTTTCTTTCCGTGTTAACGGTGGGTCACAAAAGATCAAAACTGGAGTACAAAACCACGATCAGGACCATACCGTAATAATTTAAAATGCAGTTGCTGTAATCTTGCAGCTCTGCCCTCTGTGCAACATAAGCACTCTTAAAATAACCCTTTTGATACATGCGATTTTGTAAAATGACATATTTTTTAAGTGCATATGCTACATTTGAATTGCTAATAATGTTTTCCGCTGCTGCAATTATGGTATATCCAGATTGTGATGGAGTTCTATTCCTGTTCCTACACACAAATCACTTTAGCCATTTAATTAGAACAGCTTAATGCTCCGTTCCTGCTAAAAGGCGCTGAACCTCCTCTTCAGTCCTTCCCTATTGTCTCCTTGCTGTCTGCTGAACTCAAAATTACAAGAATATAATACAGTTGGCCATGTGGTGTTGATCAGTGAACTCATTTGTCTTTCAGCCATGAAAATCTATGAATGTCACTCATCAATAAACTGTATTTAATCAGGAGAGTACAAATCTCATGGGCAGGGTTTTCCGGAAGAGAGAAGTTTGTGTCCGTAAAAGGGCATCTGATAGAAAACATTTCACTGGATAACTGCAAGTGATTGGCCATCTGGCAAGGAGTAAGTCTCCCACCCCAATCAGTGTGGTGTTGAGGTTTTAGTGTCAGATTTGGAGTCAGAGAGCCACTTCAAGTTTAAGACGATCACTGTGAACCCAATTGCTAATGAGAGAGAGAGTGTGTGTGTTCATATCTATGGATGAGCTGTTTTGCTACACCCGCTGTTAAGTTGTGGGTGAACATATCAGACGACACAGTGATTCTTCAAACAGCTCTTGTTTATTCACAGGCCAGGACAGAACTGAGCTGAAGGGCTCAGTCAGCCTGCTTATATAGAGCTCCAGTACCACGTTACTGTAACAACTTTCTAAAACTATCCAATCACTGAACGTCACTTTCGATCCTTCATTTGCATAACTATCTACAGTATCCCCCTGCCGGCCCAGGGTGAGAACTTCAGTACATAACACCCGCCATCAGCAAAAAGCATGATTTTCAGCATGTTTAGTCCAGAACCTTGGAATTACAACCCAGAATGTGAAATTCATTTCTATCACGTACGTCTTTATCTTGCGACACCCTATTTGCAATTAAGGCTGCAATCCCATATAGATTTACTTGAGAGTAAGCCCTGTTGAACATTC
>NC_139534.1:11890696-12070562 GCF_965153285.1 Podarcis tiliguerta | reverse complement strand
CATTTTGGAAGTCACTCAAAAATGGTGCCAAACTGTTGCAAACGATCCCCTGAATGGTTTTTCGGTGGAAACAGATGGGCTTTTATCATCAGAAACAGAATTAGCCGTCGACGTCTGAACAACTTTTTTTGAAAAAATCCCTATGCCGCGCGGTCACAATTTCAGCAAAAATCTGACTTTCTGCAATTCACTCAAAAATGGTGCCAAACTGTTGCAAACGATCCCCTGAAAGGTTTTTCGGTGGAAACAGATGGGCTTTTATCATCAGAAACAGAATTAGCCGTCGACGTCTGAACAACTTTTTTTGAAAAAATCCCTAAGCCGCTCCGTCACAATTTCATCAAAAATCTGGCGTTTCGGAATTCACTCAAAAATGGTGCCAAACTGTTGCAAACGATCCCCTGAAAAGTTTTTCGGTGGAAACAGATGGGCTTTTATCATCAGAAACAGAATTAGCCGTCGACGTCTGAACAACTTTTTTTGAAAAAAAATCTCTAAGCCGCGCGGTCACAATTTCAGCAAAAATCTGGCGTTTTGGAAGTCACTCAAAAATGGTGCCAAACTGTTGCAAACGATCCCCTGAAAGGTTTTTCGGTGGAAACAGATGGGCTTTTATCATCAGAAACAGAATTAGCCGTCGACGTCTGAACACCTTAAAAAAAAAAAAAATCCCTAAGCCGCGCGGTCACAATTTCAGCAATAATCTGGCGTTTTGGAATTCACTCAAAAATGGTGCCAAACTGTTGCAAACGATCCCCTGAAAGGTTTTTCGGTGGAAACAGATGGGTTTTTATCATCAGAAACAGAATTAGCCGTCGACGTCTGAACAACATTTTTTGAAAAAATCCCTAAGGCGCTCGGTCAGAATTTCAGCAAAATTCTGACGTTCTGCAATTCACTTAAAAATGGTGCCAAACTGCTGCAAACGATCCCCTGAAAGGTTTTTCGGTGGAAACAGATGGGTTTTTATCATCAGAAACAGAATTAGCTGTCGACGTCTGAACAAAATTTTTTGAAAAAATCCCTAAGCCGCGCGGTCACAATTTCAGCAGAAATCTGGCGTTTTGGAATTCACTCAAAAATGGTGCCAAACTGTTGCAAACGATCCCCTGAAAGGTTTTTCGGTGGAAACAGATGGGCTTTTATCATCAGAAACAGAATTAGCCGTCGACGTCTGAACAACTTTTTTTGAAAAAATCCCTAAGCCGCACGGTCACAATTTCAGCAAAAATCTGGTGTTTTGGAATTCACTCAAAAATGGTGCCAAACTGTTGCAAACGATCCCCTGAAAGATTTTTCGGTGGAAACAGATGGGCTTTTATCATCAGAAACAGAATTAGCCGTCGACGTCTGAACTACTTTTTTCGAAAAAATCCCTAAGCCGCGCGGTCACAATTTCAGCAAAAATCTGGCGTTTTGGAATTCACTCAAAAATGGTGCCAAACTGTTGCAAACGATCCCCTGAAAGGTTTTTCAGTGGAAACAGGTGGGCTTTTATAATCAGAAACAGAATTAGCCGTCGACGTCTGAACAACTTTTTTTGAAAAAATCCCTAAGCCGCGCGGTCAGAATTTCAGCAAAAATCTGGCGTTTTGGAATTCACTCAAAAATGGTGCCAAACTGTTGCAAACGATCCCCTGAAAGGTTTTGCGGTGGAAACAGATGGGCTTTTATCATCAGAAACAGAATTAGCCGTCGACATCTGAACAACTTTTTTTAAAAAAAATCCCTAAGCCGCGCGGTCACAATTTCAGCAAAAATCTGGCGTTTCGGAATTCACTCAAAAATGGTGCCAAACTGTTGCAAACAATCCCCTGAAAGGTTTTTTGGCAGAAACAGATGCGTTTTTATCATCAGAAACAGAATTAGCCATCGACGTCTGAACAACTTTTTTTGAAAAAAAATCTCTAAGCCGCGCGGTCACAATTTCAGCAAAAATCTGGCATTTTGGAAGTCACTCAAAAATGGTGCCAAACTGTTGCAAACGATCCCCTGAAAGGTTTTTCGGTGGAAACAGATGGGCTTTTATCATCAGAAACAGAATTAGCCGTTGACTTCTGAACACCTTAAAAAAAAAAAAAATCCCTAAGCCGCGCGGTCACAATTTCAGCAATAATCTGGCGTTTTGGAATTCACTCAAAAATGGTGCCAAACTGTTGCAAACGATCCCCTGAAAGATTTTTCTGTGGAAACAGATGGGCTTTTATCATCAGAAACAGAATTAGCCGTCGACGTCTGAACAACTTTTTTTGAAAAAAAATCTCTAAGCCGCGCGGTCACAATTTCAGCAAAAATCTGGCATTTTGGAAGTCACTCAAAAATGGTGCCAAACTGTTGCAAACGATCCCCTGAATGGTTTTTCGGTGGAAACAGATGGGCTTTTATCATCAGAAACAGAATTAGCCGTCGACGTCTGAACAACTTTTTTTGAAAAAATCCCTATGCCGCGCGGTCACAATTTCAGCAAAAATCTGACTTTCTGCAATTCACTCAAAAATGGTGCCAAACTGTTGCAAACGATCCCCTGAAAGGTTTTTCGGTGGAAACAGATGGGCTTTTATCATCAGAAACAGAATTAGCCGTCGACGTCTGAACAACTTTTTTTGAAAAAATCCCTAAGCCGCTCCGTCACAATTTCATCAAAAATCTGGCGTTTCGGAATTCACTCAAAAATGGTGCCAAACTGTTGCAAACGATCCCCTGAAAAGTTTTTCGGTGGAAACAGATGGGCTTTTATCATCAGAAACAGAATTAGCCGTCGACGTCTGAACAACTTTTTTTGAAAAAAAATCTCTAAGCCGCGCGGTCACAATTTCAGCAAAAATCTGGCGTTTTGGAAGTCACTCAAAAATGGTGCCAAACTGTTGCAAACGATCCCCTGAAAGGTTTTTCGGTGGAAACAGATGGGCTTTTATCATCAGAAACAGAATTAGCCGTCGACGTCTGAACACCTTAAAAAAAAAAAAAATCCCTAAGCCGCGCGGTCACAATTTCAGCAATAATCTGGCGTTTTGGAATTCACTCAAAAATGGTGCCAAACTGTTGCAAACGATCCCCTGAAAGGTTTTTCGGTGGAAACAGATGGGTTTTTATCATCAGAAACAGAATTAGCCGTCGACGTCTGAACAACATTTTTTGAAAAAATCCCTAAGGCGCTCGGTCAGAATTTCAGCAAAATTCTGACGTTCTGCAATTCACTTAAAAATGGTGCCAAACTGCTGCAAACGATCCCCTGAAAGGTTTTTCGGTGGAAACAGATGGGTTTTTATCATCAGAAACAGAATTAGCTGTCGACGTCTGAACAAAATTTTTTGAAAAAATCCCTAAGCCGCGCGGTCACAATTTCAGCAGAAATCTGGCGTTTTGGAATTCACTCAAAAATGGTGCCAAACTGTTGCAAACGATCCCCTGAAAGGTTTTTCGGTGGAAACAGATGGGCTTTTATCATCAGAAACAGAATTAGCCGTCGACGTCTGAACAACTTTTTTTGAAAAAATCCCTAAGCCGCACGGTCACAATTTCAGCAAAAATCTGGTGTTTTGGAATTCACTCAAAAATGGTGCCAAACTGTTGCAAACGATCCCCTGAAAGATTTTTCGGTGGAAACAGATGGGCTTTTATCATCAGAAACAGAATTAGCCGTCGACGTCTGAACAACTTTTTTTGAAAAAATCCCTAAGCCGCGCGGTCACAATTTCAGCAAAAATCTGGCGTTTTGGAATTCACTCAAAAATGGTGCCAAACTGTTGCAAACGATCCCCTGAAAGGTTTTTCAGTGGAAACAGGTGGGCTTTTATAATCAGAAACAGAATTAGCCGTCGACGTCTGAACAACTTTTTTTGAAAAAATCCCTAAGCCGCGCGGTCAGAATTTCAGCAAAAATCTGGCGTTTTGGAATTCACTCAAAAATGGTGCCAAACTGTTGCAAACGATCCCCTGAAAGGTTCTTCGGTGGAAACAGATGGGTTTTTATCATCACAAACAGAATTGGCCGTCAACGTCTGAACAACTTTTTTTGAAAAAATCCCTAAGCCGCGCGGTCACAATTTCAGCAAAAATCTGGCGTTTTGGAATTCTCTCAAAAATGATGCCAAACTGTTGCAAACGATCCCCGGAAATGTTTTTCTGTGGAAACAGATGGGCTTTTATCATCAGAAACAGAATTAGCCGTCGACGTCTGAACACCTTAAAAAAAAAAAATCCCTAAGCCACGCGGTCACAATTTCAGCAAAAATCTGGCGTTTTGGAATTCACTCAAAAATGGTGCCAAACTGTTGCATTCGATTCCCTGAAAGGTTCTTCGGTGGAAACAGATGGGTTTTTATCATCAGAAACAGAATTGGCCGTCGACGTCTGAACAACTTTTTTTGAAAAAATCCCTAAGCCGCGCGGTCACAATTTCCACAATTTTGGAATTTTCTCAAAAATGATGCCAAACTGTTGCAAACGATCTCCGGAAATGTTTTTCTGTGGAAACAGATGGGTTTTTATCATCAGAAACAGAATTAGCCGTCGACGTCTGAACAACATTTTTTGAAAAAATCCCTAAGGCGCGCTGTCAGAATTTCAGCAAAAATCTGACGTTCTGCAATTGACTTAAAAATGGTGCCAAACTGCTGCAAACGATCCCCTGAAAGGTTTTTCTGTCGAAATAGATGAGTTTTTATCATCAGAAACAGAATTAGCCGTCGACGTCTGAACAACATTTTTTGAAAAAATCCCTAAGCGGCGCGATCACAATTTCAGCAACAATCTGGCGTTTTGGAATTCACTCAAAAATGGTGCCAGCTGAAGTTAAGTTGGTGCAATTTAAGCCTATTCCAAACTTCATCTAGGAGCAGGGTGGCGGCCGGCTGAGCTGGTCTGAGTCTGGCAGAGGGGAAACAAGGCTTTAAAATAGAGTTTGACCTCGGCCACCCCTTTTTCTGGTGCATGTTTCTTGGGGTTGCCACATCACATGACCAAGCTGAATGGAGTCCAGTATAAGGGCCCCTCACTCAGCCTGATTCCTTCCCCCGCTGTTCCCCTTCTTCTCTCCTTGATTGCCCAGTTTTTGCTGGTGTAAGATCTGCAGGTCTCAGGAGTGAAGAACTTTCTCCAACATATGTCTGGCCGAGCGAGGATACGGGACTTATATTGGTATACCTCAGCTGCACCAGGAATTAGCCAGATGCGCCAGAGGTCCACTGGATCCTGACACACTCATCCTGGTGGATCTTGGATGGATCTCGGTGGATCAAATTTACCCTTGTGACGTATCCTATACAGCTTTACAATTAAGATCACCAGATGATTCACCGAAAGAAAGAAAAGATCAGCAAGGCAATTAAGATCTGTCTGAGAATGTTAATCACTTAATCATCAGAAATGCTTTACTATTAAGGGTGGACGGGTCAGACTTACACACAAGTCCATCCCATTTGCTCCTCATCCTGTGATTTTAAACAAAACTACTCTGCATCAGGGGGACGTGGGTGGTGCTGTGGGTTAAACCACAGAGCCTAGGACTTGCTGATCAGAAGGTCGGCGGTTCGAATCTCCGTGGTGGGGTGAGCTCCCATTGCTCAGTCCCTGCTCCTGCCAACCTAGCAGTTCGAAAGTGCAAGTAGATAAATAGGTACCACTCCGGCAGGAAGGTAAACAACATTTCCGTGCACTGCTCTGGTTCGCCAGAAGTGGCTTAGTCATGCTGGCCACATGACCCGGAAGCTGTATGCCAGCTCCCTCGGCCAATAAAGCGAGATGAGCACCGCAACTCTAGAGTCATCCGCGACTGGACCTAATGGTCAGGGGCCCTTTACCTTTACTTTACTCTGCTTCATAGCATGATTTTAATGCATTTAATCCTAAAATATGCATTTTGTATGCATTTTAACCTAAATATGTAAAGTTCACAATAGATCCCAAGAATGAATGATATATGTCCCATGACAACAATCCCCAGTGTTGCCCGGCAGTGGCAAGAGAAAAATCTTCTCACTGGTTTCCTTTTACTGTTCTTCTCAATGCAGTTTTTTTTAAAAAAAATAAATCAGTTTTACAAAGGGAATTTGAAAAGAATTATTCCAGAGCATAAGGATAAGGCATGTGAATATACTGTTGCATATTGGCAGGTTAATTCATCTTCTTAGAATAAATTAAGGCTGATGATTGCAATTCTAAAAGCACACCAAGAGGCACGTATTTATGGGAGGGTGGGGAAAATGCCAAATTGAAAACAAAAATATTTTCACGTTGACTTCATTCCCTCCACATGCAGTTACCAGTATCTGCCACTAAGGGGTGCTGCTGATCTGCATTTTCCCCTTTTAATGGAAAAAGGATAGCTGTCAGGCGGGTGGAGGGAAGCGTATAACAAAAGCTGCGCAGAGAGGAACTGCTAAAGCATATTTTTAATCAACAGCTCGTAAAAGGTGGGATGAACTAATTCTAAAGATACTTTGGCATTCTTTTTGTGGGTAGGACTTAATGAATGGGGTGGGGTGGTTGCCTGTCCAATACCAAATGAGAAACCATAATAATGGGATCGTTGTCACTTAACGCAGCCTAATGAATTGGGAAGGATAACTTGTGGCTTTGCCGGTCGTGACTGCTGAAAGCCAGCCAGCTTGTGTGTGAGAGACTGTAAGAACGAGTGGGGCCTGCCATCTCAAAAGAGTGTGTCCACATCTTAAAAAGTCAGAACCAATGGAACACAGCAACTATCGACCAGTTGCTAAAAATCCATTTTGGGGTAAAAAAAAGGATCAAGGTAAAGGACCCCTGGATGGTTAAGTCGAGCCAAAACTACTATGGGGCTGTGACGCTTATCTAGCTTTCAGGCCGAGGGAGCCGATGTTTGTCCACAGACAGTGGCGTAGCGTGGGGGGTGCAGGGGGGGCCGGCTGCACCGGGCGCAACATCTGGGGGTTAGGGTTAGGGGGCGCAAATCCACGGGTTAGGGGGCGCAAATCCACGGGTTAGGGGGTGCAAATTACTTGCCTTGCCCCGGGTGCTGACAACCCACGCTACGCCACTGTCCACAGACAGCATTCCAGGTCATGCGGCCGGCATGACTAAACCACTTCTGGCGCAACGGGACACCATGATGGAAGCCAGAGCACACAAAAACACCGTTTACCTTCCCGCCGCAGTGGTACGTATTTATCTATTTGTGCTGGTGTGCTTTCAAACTGCTAGGTTGGCAGGAGCTGGGACAGAGCAACTGGAGCTCACCCCGTCTCGCGGATTCGAACTGACGACCTTCAAATCGGCAAACCCATGAGGCTCAGTGGTTTAGACCACAGTGCCACCCTCGTCCCTATTTTGGGGTAAGGTAGTAGGAAAGGCCATAGCGGTGTTTCTGGAAGAAACTGGTGATCTAGATCCATTTCAATCTTGGTTCAGGCCCAGGTATGGGACTGAATCAGAAAACCTTTACTAGGAGAGAGGCGGGTGAATGCAAATCTGCTTGTTTCATTTGATCTCACAGAGGCTTTTTGATATAAACTGACCGTAGTATCCTGCCGATAGGACTCGGTGATGGAAAACACTGTTCCAGCCTCTGTTGCCTTTTCATGAGGAAGCTTCAGGAGTAAACCCTGAGGAAAAATCCATACCTGCTGCCTTGCAGGACATCTTCGAGAGAAGAAGAGAAGAAGAAGAAGAAGAGTTTGGATTTGATATCCCGCTTTATCACTACCCTAAGGAGTCTTAACTGGGGGACGCAGGTGGCACTGTGGGTTAAACCCCAGAGCCTAGGACTTGCTGATCAGAAGGTAGGCAGTTCGAATCCCCGTGATGGGGTGAGCTGCCATTGCTCAGTCCCTGCTCCTGCCAACCTAGCAGTTCGAAAGCACGTCAAAGTGCAAGTAGATAAATAGGTACCACTCCGACGGGCAGGTAAACGGCGTTTCCGTGCGCTGCTCTGGTTCGCCAGAAGCAGCTTAGTCATGCTGGCCACATGACCTGGAAACTGTCTGCGGACAAATGCCGGCTCCCTCGGCCAATAAAGCGAGATGAGCGCCACAACCCCAGAGTCGGTCACGACTAGACCTAATGGTCAGGGGTCCGTTTACCTTACCTTTAAGGAGTCTCAAAGCGGCTAACATTCTCCTTTCCCTTCCTCCCCCACAACAAACACTCTGTGAGGTGAGTGGGGCTGAGAGACTTCAGAGAAGTGTGACTGGCCCAAGGTCACCCAGCAGCTGCGTGTGGAGGAGCGGAGATGCGAACCCAGTTCCCCAGATTACGGGTCTATCGCTCTTAACCTCTACACCACACTGGAGGTCACTTCAGTGCTGCTAATGCAGCAAAAACAACACGGGAGGCAGCCGTTGCGAGTTACTGGTCTGCAGTCACAGCGGGCGCTGTGATTCTCTGTCGGTTTGGCTTCATGCCCAGGGCTGTGCTCCATTGCCAACAAGAAAGGAGTCCTGCTGGGTCAGCTCTGTGGAATGGGCATCAGGGGGCTCTGTGCCTACTTGCACAGTAGCCCTATTCCTACTTGCAGGGGCATGTAAATAACCTGAGGGCCAATGCACTCTGGGTCAAGATGGAAGATGGAGGTTTTGTGGGCAGATGGTTCCGTCTCCAGGAACTCATTCCATGAGGCTGAGAGATGTAAACAGAATCTATGGCTGGTTTTACCCAACTCAGCGCAGATCCATTGAAATGAATGAACTGGGTCAACTCTGAACGTGCAGAAATGGCGAAGCTTACCGGAAGAATAAGAAATCAAGATAACAAACTTTTAATAAAAGAATGGAAATAGTTTATTGAATATTTCCAGGTAAATTGTAAACAGATAAAAACATTAGCAGGGTTACTGTAATAACCTACAGTTTCACAAGAGTATATAGTTACAGTAGATAATTACCGGTAAATGAGCAAGTTAAATGAATTTGGATATGCCGAAGGCATTAAAAATAAATAAATTTAGGGAACCGCAGAAAGAGGGGGGGGTGGAAGCCAAATTTTGAAATGTTGAATTGATTGTAAAACGATAGTAAAGGTAAAGGTAAAGGTACCCCTGCCCGTACGGGCCAGTCTTGACAGACTCTAGGGTTGTGCGCTCATCTCACTCTAGAGGCCGGGAGCCAGCGCTGTCCGCAGACACTTCCGGGTCACGTGGCCAGCATGACGAAGCTGCATCTGGCGAGCCAGCGCAGCACACGGAACGCCGTTTACCTTCCCGCTGGTAAGGGGTCCCTATTTATCTACTTGCACCCAGGGGTGCTTTCGAACTGCTAGGTTGGCAGGCGCTGGGACCGAACGACGGGAGCGCACCCCGCCGCGGGGATTCGAACCGCCGACCATGTGATCGGCAAGTCCTAGGCGCTGAGGTTTTACCCACAGCGCCACCCGCGTCCCATAGAAATGTAGAAATGTATAAACATGAAAAGTATAAATAAAACCTTTTTTTAACAAAACTCTGAATGTGACTAATGTTGGCGATCCTCTATAACCTGTTCCCCCCCCCCAGAACCAACGCTTTTAACATGACGAGCTGAGCAGCTTAATTTGCCTTTCTTTCTAAAGCATTGTTGCAAGCTAAATTGCACTGATATGTACGTCGAACTTAGCTATTTCATTATTTTATTTATTTTAGAAATGTTTGTGCCACTTGATATAATAAAAACCTCTAAGCCAGGGGTCAGCAGACTTTTTCAGCAGGGGGCTGGTCCACTATCCCTCAGACCTTGTGGGAAGACGGACTATATTTTTTGGGGGGGATGAATGAATTCCTATGCCCCACAAATAACCCAGAGATGCATTTTAAATAAAAGGACACATTCTACTTACGTATAAACACGCTGATTCCCAGACCATCCGCGGGCCGGATTTAGAAGGCGATCCAGCCCCCAGGCCTTAGTTTGCCTACCCATGCTCTAAGCGGTTTATAGAAAAACAATAAAGCCGTAGCAGCGATCCTATCGGCTTGGCCGACCCACATTGCTTTCCGGGGGCAGGGTTGCAGTATTTGCCTTTGTTGCAGGAACCCCCCACACACACACACACACAAATCATTTAGTTTGTACAAACTCAATACACACACTCACACACAACATACACGATGTTTCTGTTATAAATTCATAGAAAATCAACCGTACATCAGATCTACACCGTTCCACTTTTATTTTGCTCCATGAAGAAAGGACTATCAAAAGGGGAGGGTTTGATACAGGATTGCCATAATCCCTTGAGCATACCAATATGTACACAGGAGCCCTACCCAGTTGGCATGCCAACTGTGATGGTCCCAGACAGACCATCAAGGACACAAAGGACTTGCATACGGGAGTGGATTCAGCATGGATTGAGACAAAGGACAATGATCAGCTCTTCCCTCTGGGGGCAGGATACTGCAAACTCCCCTTTGTCCTCTGGAAAGTACTCATGGGGAGGGGGAAAGGTGGAACCGGCCAGGTGACAAGACACTCAGGTTACCATCACAACTCCTCCCTCAACCCCTCCTTTTTTGTGATGTGTCAATTATGTAGTCATGATGTAGTTGTGATGTAGTTCTAGGGGTGTAGCTTGGGGGATTAGTAGCTAATAAAAGTTGGGGTCTCCTTTTGTTCAGGGCTTCCATCTTGTTTCACCTGGTGGCAGGTGGGAGTCCTGTCGCAACAGTCTTCAATAAAGACCAAGCCTACTGGTTGCTGTTTTGCTCTGGTATTCCTGGCTGGTGTCCTTGTTTTTTGACCAAGGGAGCCCTCAGATTTCTCCGTTAACACCTTCCAGCTGTCTAGGAACGGGCCAGACTGCAAGAGAAGCTGGGAGAAACAAAACACAGCGTCAAAGAGCAGGCAATTTCTCTGCAAACAGTTTGCAAGTGCTCAGAGCTCCACAGCCTCCCTTTCCTGGGAGGCTGTTTGTGAAATAATCAACTGAGGGGTCAGAGGAAGATTCATCACCCATGAAGCCTATACAGTGTTACCTCGGGTTACATACGCTTCGGGTTACATATGCTTCAGGTTACAGACTCCGCTAACCCAGAAAGTGCTTCAGGTTAAGAACTTTGCTTCAGGATAAGTACAGAAATCGTGCTCCGGCGGTGCAGCAGCAGCAGGAGGCCCCATTAGCTAAAGTGGTGCTTCAGGTTAAGAACAGTTTCAGGTTAAGTACAGACCTCCGGAACGAATTAAGTACCGAGGGTACCACTGTATTCCCGAGTTGGTTTCAACCGTTCCTGGAGAATTATACAAAGAAGTCAAAATCAAAAGTGAGGGGAGGGGAGGCAATTCTTTTGAGAGCCGCTGGGCATCTCTGGATTCTGGCGTAATGCTTGCCGTTAAACTCAGGCACAAATGGAAAGAGAAAGCCTTGAGAAGGGGTTCTGTCTTGAGGATCAGTGAGCAGGATTCAGCCTGTGGCACTCATGCCCAGGCTGCATTTGTGAGCCATCTCCTAATGAGCTGTTTCTTGGCTCTGTGCTCATCGTGGTCGAGTCGTTCAGCCTTAGTCATAGCTCCATTATACGCCTCAGAAGAAGCCATTCACTAAATCCTGCCATCTAAGTGGTCTGAGTACGCCTGTCTGCGAATTTTAGCTCGCCCCCAAGACATGGCGGAAAGTGGATGCTTATATTTTCCATTAAATTGCATTGAGGGTAGGTGAGGATAGATTCTTTGACTAAACAGGACACTTATCTATGCCCAGGGTGGTTGAATAGGGGCTTTAAAATGTGAGCGGCGAGCCAGGGAGCCTCCGGTGCAAATTCTGCCGCAGCCACAAATTCCCTCGGCCAGCCACGGTTTCATATGCAAAACGGATAAGACAGCAACACTAACCTACTTTCCAGGGTTTGCTGTAAGGATGTGTTATGTACTGAGTAGAATAGGATCCAAAATGCAACAGTCTGATTGGTCCTAGAACAATAGGATCCAAAATGCAACAGTCTGATTGGTCCTAGAACAATAGGATCCAAAATGCAGCAGTCTGATTGGTCCTAGAACAATAGGATCCAGAATGCAGCAGTCTGAGTGGTCCTAGAACAATAGGATCCAGAATGCAGCAGTCTGAGTGGTCCTAGAACAATAGGATCCAGAATGCAGCAGTCTGATTGGTCCTGGAACAATAGGATCCAAAATGCAGCAGTCTGATTGGTCCACAGGAGCCACCCAATCCAGCTCCAGGTGGAAGTGAATCCGCAACTTGATTGGCCTACAGGAGAATCCCAGAATTAGCCAATCGCGTGGGGCCCATTGTGTAAATAATGTATATAAAGCAGACATTCTGGGGGAAACTTCCATTCCTCCTCACCACCATGAGCTGAATAAAGAGCTCCGACTCCGAGTATATTTCAGATGGTTCTGTTGTGACTTTGATTACATTGCTGTGCTCACCCCACTTATCCAAAAGGTGAGGTGCAGCAATGCTTGTCTAGATCTAACAACAAAGCTTTGCTGGAGGCTTACATCCACTGGTGGAGGAAGAGGAGTGCAGGGGAAGCGTACCACCCCCGGCAGCGTAATCCCGGTGGGGTGCCATCGCAGCTGCCCCCTGCCCGCGCTGGGTGCCACACCCCCAGGACATGTGCCATGCCCCTGTGGGTGGCACACCATGCCTCCGGGATGCACGCCAGCCCTGCCCCACCTGCTCTCCGCCCCCCGGTGCCGGAGCATGAAGCTCCGCCACTGCTTACAGCATTTTGTAATATATGAGTCTATATAGATAGAACCAAAGAATTGAGGGGGCGCAGGTGGCGCTGTGGGTTAAACCACAGAGCCTAGGACTTGCCGATCAGAAGGTCAGCGGTTTGAATCCCCACGACAGGGTGAGCTCCCGTTGCTCGGTCCCAGCTCCTGCCAACCTAGCAGTTTGAAAGCACATCAAAGTGCAAGTAGATAAATAGGTACCACTCCAGCGGGAAGGTAAACGGTGTTTCCGTGCGCTGCTCTGGTTCGCCAGAAGCGGCTTAGTCATGCTGGCCACATGACCTGGAAGCTGTACGCCGGCTCCCTCGGCCAATAAAGCGAGATGAGCGCCGCAACCCCAGAGTCGGCCATGACTGGACCTAATGGTCAGGGGTCCCTTTACCTTTACTTAAAGAACTATGGAGTTGCAGGGACCTCTAAGAGTTCATCTAGTCCAACTCCTGCAATGCAGAAATGGAAGCACAGTGTGAACACTCCAGCAGGCCACAAAATTCTGCCTGCCCAGCGTCAGATCCCGAGAGAAAGCACACAGCCCCGCAAAGCCCAAATTCTGCCCCCGGTCCTGTGGCTCACTTAGGGCTCATCCCCACTACCACTTGTCCTGTGTATAGAAAGCATGGGTCTGAGTGGTTTTCCACTTCCCCACTCTTTCCCCAGGCAAAACTCTCTAATGCTCAATCGGAACAAACATTAAACTGGGAAAAACACAAATTGCCGTTTGCTCTGATTGAGCGCTAAAGAGCAGTTTTCCTGGGGCAGGCGGAGCAATGGAACAAGAGGAAGGGTAGGAAAGCTCTCTAAAGCCTTTTCCTCTAAATTTCCCTAATCCCCTTTTTAAACTGCCTCAGTTGGTGGCCCATCACCGCATCCGGAGACAGCAAATTGGTCGGCTCAACCATGTGTTGTGTGGGGAAGTACGTGGTCTTGTGTGCTCCAAACCCCACATACCCAGTTTCACTGATTGACCCTGCCTCCGAATATTTTGAGAGAAGGAGGGAAACTCATCTCTGTCCACTTTGACCACACCAGGTATAATCAAGGGTATTTTTCTAGAAAAAGAGGTGTCAGACCTCACCTTGAATGCTTCTCTTGTTCTCTTAGAATGGCACCTGAGAATGTCGGAACATGGGTGTGATTTTATGCATTTGTCTCATGGGCCCACTTTGTTCTGAACTTTGTTGTTGTTTAGTCGTTTAGTCGTGTCCGACTCTTCGTGACCCCATGGACCAGAGCACGCCAGGCACTCCTGTCTCCCACTGCCTCCCGCAGTTTGGTCAGACTCATGCCGGTAGCTTCGAGAACACTGTCCAACCATCTCGTCCTCTGTCGTCCCCTTCTCCTTGTGCCCTCCATCTTTCCCAACATCAAGGTCTTTTCCAGGGAGTCTTCTCTTCTCATGAGGTGGCCAAAGTATTGGAGCCTCAGCTTCAGGATCTGTCCTTCCAGTGACCACTCAGGGCTGATTTCCTTCAGAATGGAGAGGTTTGATCTTCTTGCAGTCCATGGGACTCTCAAGACTCTCCTCCAGCACCACAATTCAAAATTCAAAATTCACCTCTTCATGGATCACTGCCTTGCCGTGGCGAAGGGGCTTGAATATCTCAGAGAATCTATGAACTATGCCGAGCAGGGCACCCTATATATAGAAATGAGCAAGCCAGTGATATTTGAGGGAGCAGGCTAGCAGGCGGGGCCCATTACTTACATCATAGGAGCCTACACAACACAAAACACTGTTGCTGTATGAATGTTTCATTTTATTTGTTTTTTATCTTATATTTTGGAAATGTATATCCAGTGTTTTTTTTTCCTTTCATTTTTTTTGGGGGGGGGGGTGGCAAGAGAGTGGGGCTCCAAGCTATAGCTTGCTTAGCTTTTACGTAAATCTGGCAGTGGCCATCGGGATCCCTTCCAACGCTACAATTCTGTGATTCTCTTTTCCTTCCTTCTCTCAATCCCTTCCCGGCATGTGACCTTACTGTGCCTCAGGCTAACAGCCATAACCTATTAATTCAACGCTAAGATTTTATTCAACAGCTGAGGGGGGTAGTGAGCAGAAAATGGAGCACGTCTTCATGTCAGCGGCTCCTTTGTCCCTTAAAAAAAAAGTCGACTTATTCTGGCCTCATACGTTTCATCCTCAAGGTTGGATCAAGCTGAACACAGTTAGTTTTCAGATGCTCAGAGTTCTGCTTGCACCATAGCAATGCAGAGATGGCACAATATTCCCTAAGTTCATCACAGTCGTTCACTCGAATCTGGTTTTCCGGTTTCTTGTTTCTTTTTGTTATTGTATTTATGATTTTCAATTTTATACATTTCAATAATTTTACAATCATTTCAACATTTTGAAACTCGACTTCCTTCTCCCTCTTTCTGCGGTTCCTTAAATTTATTTTTAGTATTTTCTGCATATCCAAATTAACTTAATTTGCTCATTTATTCATCTGCTTTAAATATATACTCTTATAAAACCTCAGGGTGTTACAATAATCCTGCCAATGTTCTTATCTGTTTACAGTTTATTTGTAAATATTCAATAAACCATTTCCATTCTTTTATAAAAAGTTGATTCCTTATCTTTCCAGTAAGTTTCTCCATTTCTCCATATTCCATAAGCTCCGAGGGTTATCTGTGGAAAGCCATGTGCTTTGAATGTGCTTAAAATGCATGGCATGTAGGCAGCCTTTGACATGGAAATGCCTGCCGACATGTGCATTTTGAGGCGGCACAACTGCTTGAGGGATCCATGTCACCTGAGCACTCCTGGAAACTTTATCTTTGTGGTATTCAAACTACAGTTCCCAGAATTCTTTGGGGAAAGCCATGACTGTGGCAGTGCTCTGTATGTATGGTGTGGACATGACATGAATAAAAAAGTTATGTTTTTTAGTGCTTCTGGGAAAATGTGGAGAGACCCTGGCTTTGGTGAGTCTAGATCATAGCTGTCAATGTTTCCCTTTTTTTAAGGGAAGTTCCCTTATTCCGAATAGGATTCCTCACAAGAAAAGGGAAAAGTTGACAGCTATGGTCTAGATCAGCCTCTGGAAATGCTTCTTAGAGTGAAGCCTTGAGGCCATACAGTGGTACCTCAGGTTACATACGCTTCAGGTTACAGACTCCACTAACCCAGAAATAGTACCTCGGGTTAAGAACTTTGCTTCAGGATGAGAACAGAAATCATGCGGCGGGGGTGCAACAGCAGCAGGAGGCCCCATTAGCTAAAGTGGTGCTTCAGGTTAAGAACAGTTTCAGGTTAAGAACGGACCTCTGGAACGAATTAAGTACGTAACCAGAGGTACCACTGTACTGAAGAACCAGGATATCAAAAAGATCATGTCAGAAATGGAAATGGACATAAGTTTTGCGCGTTCATTCGAGGTCAGAGATGAAATTTTCCAATCTAATCTCTTAGTACAGTGGTACCTCAGGTTAAGTACTTAATTCTTTCTGGAGGTCCATACTTAACCTGAAACTGTTCTTAACCTGAAGCACCACTTTAGCTAATGGGGCCTTCTGCTGCTGCCACTGCGCCACCAGAGCCCGATTTCTGTTCTTATCCTGAAGCAAAGTTCTTACCCTGAAGCACTATTTCTGGGTTAGCGGAGTGCGTAACCTGAAGCGTATGTAACCTGAAGCATATGTAACCGGAGGTACCACTGTAATGACTTGTCTCGTTGATGCTGTGCTTAAGAGAGTGCTCAAATGTTTTTTGTCACATTGTGTTCAGATGGGCTCTCTCAGGACACAACGTCACCCACCACTTTGAAACTGAATAAACCAAGGTTCGTAGAGCAAAGTATAGAGGAGAGGAAACTCCTTAAAGAAAAGCAATCGTACATACATCTAGATACCCATTTGAAGAGTTAAGGCAATTGGATGGAGTTAATTGAAAATGTTTTTCAATGATTCAGCATCCACAGAGCATAACAGGCCACCCAAACTCATTTATGAAACCAGCCCATTCTGCTGGGAAGTGATAAAAACACGTTTCTCATCCTTCGTAAGCAAGGAGTCAGCAAGAAGTCAGCGACTCAGTATTTCCACCATTGCAATTTACCAGAAAGATTCTGATATTGTAGTTTTGCTTTCCTTTCCTGTGCTGCTAAGTATCACACTCTGAATGCAATAATTCAATTATGTTTTTTGTGAAATGAAATCCCCAGATAATGTGCAAATGTTGCTGGCATATTTCAGTTACGTATATCTTTCTTTCTTTTTTAACCCGGATGGATTTTAAGAGTTGTGTGCGTGTTGTTATTTTTTAAAACCTCCAGTTGTCATTTGCGATATATTGTTTTTTACCTCTCTGGGAGAGGAACGAGGTCATTTGAAAGGGCCGTCTCTCGAGGTTAATGGAAGGGAGCTTTCCTGAGGTCAGAATGAGATCCCTGCAGCAACAACAGTGTCTTCGCTTCAGATGTTTCGCTGGGACCTCAGCAGCATCCTTTCAAAACATTCCTTTGATAGTACAGCAAGTCTTAGGAGGAAGTCGTGGGAGATAACAAAAGGCAGACTGCTCAGACTCTGGTCTGTTTGTCATGTCTCATCATTCAGGTCGAGTAAAGGGAATGAAAGGGGGCATCAGGGCCACCCGAATGAAGTACATTATAAAAGGGAATGTCTGTGGGGAATCTTGATGGACTCCCATCAGCCCCTCCAAGCATGGTCAATGACCAGGGATGATGAGGGTTTTTTTTAAAAAAAAATATTATTACTTTTTGAACAATTTAAACGCTACAAAACAAAACAAAAACAAAAAAAGAACAATACAATACAATACAAAAACACTACATAACACTAACACATTAAACTAACAAAACCAAACAAAAACAGTTTAAAACACTCAAACAATTTCAATATCTTGTTTTTCATTCACTCATTTCACCGACCTCCTTGCACCTCCCTTTTTGTATTCCACTTCTGTCAATTGTTTCAGCAATTCCTTGCCATCTTCCTCTGTTTTCTGTCCTATAATTATCTTACCACATTCTAACCTTATTTTACCTTTAATATTCTATTAATCTATTTATACTTAAATCCTTATAACATTTCTACTAAAGCCATATAACAGGGATGATGAGGGTTGTAGTTCAGCAACTTTAGCCGTTCCAAAGGTTCCCTATAATAATAATAATAATTTATTATTTATACTCCGCCCATCTGGCTGAGTTTCCCCAGCCTCTCTGGGCGGCTCCCAATCAAGTGTTAAAAACAGTACAGCGTTAAATATTAAAAACTTCCCGGAACAGGGCTGCCTTAAGATGTTTTCTGAATGTCAGGCAGTTGTTTATCTCTTTGACATCTGATGGGAGGGCGTTCCGCAGGGCGGGCGCCACTACCGAGAAGGCCCTCTGCCTGGTTCCCTGTAGCCTCACTTTTCGCAATGAGGGAACCTCCAGAAGGCCCTCGGCGCTGGATCTCAGTGTCTACATGTGCCTTATGGTGCAATCACTTTGGAAAACTGTGTAGGTTTCTGGTTGCCCTATCTCAAAAAGGACATTGCAGAGCTACACAAAGCGCAAAAAAGGGAAACCAAAATGATACACTCTAGTGGCCTTTAAGTGCAGAAAAAGGTAACTCAGGTGGCATTTTATACACATTGCCCTAATGTCTAATTGATGAAGGGTGTCTTTGAAATCTCTTAATAAGCAATTGATAGGAACTTACAAAATTGTGTGTAGTGTGGCAACTAAAATTCAGGATAATCCCATGAAATTGACTGGTGGATGTGGGCAGGCAAGATATTTTTCCACTCAGTCAGTAAAGAATATATGAAATTTGTGAGCACAAATTGTGATGATGGCCGATCACTTTAGATAGCTTAAAGGGGGAATTGGCAAAATCCGTGGGGTGAAAGCCTGTCAGAAGCTGCCTCAGAGAGCTACTGCGCCCATGTGTGTCTTGAGGACTTCCTGGAGACATCTACCAGTGTGGGAAGCCAAGTGCTGGACTGCATGGGCCTTTGAGCTGATCTAGTAGGTCTTCACTTAACTGGGGAGCCTACACACAGAAAACTTGGAAGAACTAGTCTGTAAGTGTAGAGGACAATAGCAGGATGTGCCTTGGGAACTGTAAAACAAAAGTTCCACCTAGTCCAGAATGCATTGGCTAGAAGAAGAAGAGTTTGGATTTGATATCCTGCTTTATCACTACCCGAAGGAGTCTCAAAGGGGCTAACATTCTCCTTTCCCTTCCTCCCCCACAACAAACACTCTGTGAGGTGAGTGGGGATGAGAGACTTCAGAGAAGTGTGACTGGCCCAAGGTCACCTAGCAGCTGCATGTGGAGGAGCGGGGAATCGAACCCAGTTCACCAGGTTACGAGTCCACTGCTCTTAACCACTACAGCAAACTGGCTCTCAGATTGCAGATGCAGGCAGGTGGGCAACATGTAACAAAAACATCTGCATTGGCTGCCCATCTGCTACCAGGCAGTGGCGTAGCTAGCTGCTAGGGTGCCCAGGGTGGCGCACGACCTGCAGCCAGGGGTGGAGCAAGCCACCCATGGGGGCAGGGTAGAGCCTCTCCGCAGCCTCCCCCTCAGCTATAGGGCGGCTGAGGAGATGGGCAGACACAAGCCCTTCGCTTCTCAAAAAAAGCAGTGTGAAGCTTGCAGAGAGTCCACCCACCGCCTCCCCCTCAGGAGAGATGCATGGCTCAGGCACACTGCAGGTGTTACGCCCAGTGGCCCCCGCTTCACCTAGCTACACCTCTGGATCAGGCAGATTCATGGAGGAGAGGGTTGTCGAAGGCTGCTAGCCATAAAGGCTGTGCTTTGCCTGCAAAGTTGGAGGCAGCAATGCTTCTGGTTTCTGGAAATCACTCAAGGTGAGAGTGCTCCTGAAGTGACAGTAAGAAGGGGTGTGCAGTGAGTGTGGGAGTTATTTTTTCAAAAACGCATATTTTTACCATTTTGTCACCCCCCTCGGTGATGACACCTGAGGCGACCCGCTCCCACCGCACCCCCCACCTTCCTATGCCACTGCTACCAGGGCAGTCTAGCCTCCCTAGGAATGGAGCTCCAAAGTCTGGTAGCAGTTACTGAGAAGGTCCTTGTGAGGGTGGCAAAACTGAGAGAAGGACCTCCCTTGAAGATCTCAGAGCTTGGGCAGGTTCGTTTGGAGTCTTCTTGTGTTAGGGTTGCCATAAGAAGAGGAAAAGGAAGAGTTTGGATTTGATATCCCACTTTATCACTACCCGAAGGAGTTTCAAAGCGGCTAACAACCTCCTTTCCCTTCCTCCCCCACAACAAACACTCTGTGAGGTGAGTGGGGCTGAGAGACTTCAGAGAAGTGTGACTAGCCCAAGGTCACCCAGCAGCTGCATGTGGAGGAGCGGAGACGTGAACCCGGTTCACCAGATTACGAGTCCACCGCTCTTAACCACTACACCACACTGGCTCTAGAATAAGTCTAGAATTCCCCAGACATATCCAGGACACTAATATGTCCGGGACAACCCATGGCAACCCATGTCGGCAGAGTCGTTTTGGGTGATTTTCCTTTAAAATGGCTCAACAACTTTGCCAAAAAGCTCAACACAACCTTTCTGTGCGAGTTTTCACTTTTTGAAATATGGCAACCCTAGCATAGGTAAGACCACTGTTTGCTTAAAAAATGCAAACAGCTCATCGTTGTCTGTTTAGAGGACAATGGTGAGCTGTTTGCTTTCTTTAAGCTCTGTCTCTGTTTGAAATATGGCAAGCCTATCCTATGTCCCTATGTTGATTGATTTGGGGAAAATCCCTTCGCTGGAGAACCTAGAAGCTTCGTATCTCCCATCCCTGCCCAACTTCTTTAGTCCCAGCTAGCAAACAGAAGCATGCACGCTGGTTGAGAAATTAGCTTTGTTGGGTAAATTCTGTAGGAGACAACAAGCCAGGCTGCCTTCTGCTTTTTGCAGTTTAACATTTGTAACATCCCCAGCAAGAGCCTGTGGCTAGAACAAGCGGAGCACTCTAATACGATCATTTGTACAGCTGAAATTTCCTGCTGAGCTTGAGCATCCTCCCAGCAACAGCCTAATAGGACTCCTGCAGTGTGACCTTTCTTTCCTGTCGCCATTGGCTCAGAAACCCATCAGCGTTAACTACTGCCTGACACAACTCTGGCGCAACGCCAAGGAAGGGAGAGAGGAACGAGGGAACAAGGAACGGTGTCCTACTGCTGATTGAATACCAGGAGAAGACAGTGACTTCTCTGGACGTTCAGGGTCATCGCCTGGTTCAAATTCATGGCATGGAAACAGAACAGTCCAATGGTGATGGCCTGGGATTCGGACTCAGATGCTGAACCTAAAGGATCTCAGCCTGCACAGGATTCCCCGCCTCCAGAACCAGCTGAGCCGGGGCTGGGGCTTGAGCCAGAAGGGTCCTCACCTGTGCTGGATCCTCAGGTGCAGGCACCAGCTGAGTCTGCTCTGGCTCCGGAGGTGATGGAGGACCCATTGCCTGCAGGTGCTCCACTCTCAGCCCCAGCAGAGGAAGCTGAGGTTGCCTCTGGGTCTGGTAACCCTCCAGCCTCTCCTGAGCTGCAGAGGCTCAGGGCAGAGAGGCGGAGGGAACTAAGTTCCCGCAGGAGGAGTGCTCGTCTCCAGGCCAGGAGAGGCGAGTCACCAGAGGATCCGGGCCGCCCTATGCCTCGGGGCAGATAAAAGCCAGCCAGCCCCAGTCCCAAGTTGCGGGAGCAACATTGTTGGTTGCTAGTTCCTGCCCTAACTCTGTCCTGCTTTCCTGCCTGAGCTCCTGACCCGCCCTGGCTCCCTGCTTGCAAGCCTGTTCCTGACTTCACCCAACTCCCTGCCCTGCACCCAGCTCCAGCTACTACGGACTGCCTCCCCATTGCACCTTTGACCACGGACCAGACTTGGACCTTGCCTCTCGGGTAACCCACGGGACCAGCACACCAATGATGATGGTGATGATGATCTCTCAGTTTCTCAGTTTCCTAGTTCTCTTTATTTCTACATCAGTGTCAGGCGGCAGAAGAACCAACCCCCATATCAGGTTACCAGGAACGGATAAGACAAGGAAAAGTCCTCACCATCTGCTTTTTATTCAATATTTACAGAGAGAGGCTTGGGAATGCAGTCTCTTGGAATAATGGCATTGTCCTGAGTAAATCTCCACACACACCCTTCTCTCCCACTTCCGCATTCATCAACAGCACAAGCCCCCTACAGTTGTGCTGTTGGGCTTACAGTGGTACCTCGGGTTAAGTACCTAATTCGTTCTGGAGGTCCGTTCTTAACCTGAAACTGTTCTTAACCTGAAGCACCACTTTAGCTAATGGGGCCTCCTGCTGCAGCTGCGCCGCCAGAGCCCGATTTCTGTTCTCATCCTAAAGCAAAGTTCTTAACCCGAGGTAATATTTCTGGGTTTGCGGAGTCTGTAACCTGAAGCGTATGTAACCTGAAGCATATGTAACCCGAGGTACGGCCATTTGTCTCTGAGCTCTTTGCTCTCCTACTTTTCAGGATCGCCGGGTCCTGGAAGGTGGTGGTTCTGCAATGCTTTCTAGTGACAACGTGTCAGCCAGCTGCTCCAGCTCTGCCTCCTCTTCCTCCTTCTCCCCTCCCATTATTTCCCAACTTTCCCCCCCATTTTCCTCTGAGCTATGATCTCCCTCAAGCCCCTGTTGTAATTCTGAATTGTCTTCTTCTTCTCTGGAAGGGTCAGGCTGGGGAGGCGGTCTCCACCATTCCTTCTCTGCCCAGTCCCTGACAATCAACTTCCACTTTTAAAAAAATATAACTAATAATAATTTCTCTCAATATATATGTCTGTATGCAATTTTCCCTATTATGATGCATCTTTGTTTCTTGGGTTCAGACATTATTTCGGAATGTGTGTATTAGGTGAGTCTGCCTTTAAATGTGAACGGAATCAAATTTCCCCTCCCCCCATCCCCATTCAAGTGTTAATTAGTTACACCTCCACAATGCCATTTAAGTAATAAATGTCACTAGTTAGAAGACATACGCAGAAGAGACCAGATGATATTCATTTGATAATTATTCTTTTATTTACAAAGCATTATTTTTAAAAAGAAAATAACAAAGGGCGCTAAGGGCATGACAAGGGGTGCAACATGAAAGACAAGAACTGGAGGGGGGTGTTTAAAATAAAATAACATTTTCTACAACAACCCAAAGCTTTTCTCTTAGGAATTCTAGGTGCCGAAATTCCAGCAGATCAGAAAAGACTATTTATGTATGTGACTGCTGCTGCTCGGATGTTATTAGCCCAGAAATGGAAAGAAGACAAAGAACCAGAGAAAAATGGCAGATTAAGTTGATAGACTTAATCTGCCAAAATGACCGGGAGAATCAGAAACCAGGAAGACCAAAATTTCGATAAGGAATGGGGAAAATATATAATTTACCTTAAAAACCATTGTAAAATTATTAGTAGGATTGGCGTAACACTTGTAGTTTAATACTGAATTTTGGGTATAATGGAGATTTAAAAGATTGGGATTAATAGACAAGATGCAGGAGGAAAAGGTTAATATAAGGACCCACAAAGGGGAGGAGGGAAATCCAGGAGATTCTTCAGAATTCTCTTGTTATGTTGATTGTTTGATAATTGTTTGTAGATTGTTAAAATTTAGAAAACTAAATAATTTTTTTAAAAAAAGAATAAAAGGAAGACTGGAGTGGGTGGTAGATACTTGGTTGGAAGGAGACAATGAGATTGTTGGTGAGCAGAATGAAAGTGAGAGGGTTCTTTGGGATATGAAATAAAAGATACAGTCATACCTTGGTTCTCAAACGCCTTGGTACTCAAACACCTTGGAACCCAAACACTGCAAACCCGGAGGTAAGTGTTCCGGTTTGCGAACCTTTTTCGGAAGCCGAACATGCTCCGTTTTGAGTGGTACACATCCGTTTTGAGTGCCACACTTCCATTTTGAGCGTTACGCTGAGGTCTGTCTGTTTTTGCTATTTATTTTGCATTTTTGTATCTGCGGCTCTTTTTTTGTGACTGTGTGGAACCCTGTTCAGCTACTGGTTGGTTGATTGATTGATTGATTGATTGATTGTGTGACTGCACTACATTGTTTATTGCTTTCATTTTATGGATCAATGGTCTCGTTAGAGAGTAAAATTCATGCTAAATTGCTGTTTTAGGGGGTTGTTTTTAAAGGTTTGGAACGGATTAATCCGTTTTGCATTACTTTCTACGGGAAAGCGCACCTTGCTTTTGGAACGCTTTGGTTTTGGAACAGACTTCCGGAATGGATTAAGGTTGAGAACCAGTGTACAACTGTATATACTTCCTGACTCCAGTACTGGAGTGCGGAACCAGGGTTGACATAAAGCAAGTAATTAAAACACTTGCTTCTCCTAAATGCCCTCCCATTTGGGGAAGACTCTATAGAGAAGCAGAAGACTTGCCAGTTTTGGAGCAAGGAGGATGGGTCCCATGTGGATTTATGATGTCCTCCCATGCTCACGTCTGATAGACTACATGTATAAACAGGAAGACTCTTTGGCGTACCAGCAGTTTTCCCTGTACTTATTCTGATGTGACTTTCTTACATCATCGTATAGCTATATATAATTGGCTGGGTGAGGATAGGCATTGTCTCTCTGCCTCATTGGCCAGGATTGCTTCTAGAAGGAGTCAGGCTTTGGTTTTGTTAAACAGTGCAAGTTAGAGAAAGTAAAAACGAAACAACAACAACAAAAAACACAGCCACAACCGGGTGACACATGAAAATGGTAAGCAAGGCTACATGCTTTTGTTTGAGGGGATCCGTAAACAAACCCCTGTGTTGCAATATAGACAAGCTGAACAATATAACACAACTTCTCATATTAATTCTTACAAGTCTGGGTGATGAAGAATTGATTGAGATGGGCTGATGAAGCATTGAACGAAACAGATTGGTTATCCGGAAACTCTGTTCCGGAGATATTTGGTGACTGATTATGTATATATCAAACTTTTGAATTATTCTACCACGACTGGTGAAGAAGATTTAGAGACTTTGGTTGTAATTTCTGATCGTTTTATTAGTTTATAAATAGTTGTTATTGGGACGCGGGTGGGGCTGTGGGTAAAAGCCTCAGCGCCTAGGACTTGCCGATCGAAAGGTCAGCGGTTCAAATCCCCGCGGCGGGGTGCGCTCCCGTCGCTCGGTCCCAGCGCCTGCCAACCTAGCAGTTCGAAAGCACCCCTGGGTGCAAGTAGATAAATAGGGACCGCTTACTAGCGGGAAGGTAAACGGTGTTCCGTGTGCTGCGCTGGCTTGCCAGATGCAGCTTATCACGCTGGCCACGTGACCCGGAAGTGTCTGCGGACAGCGCTGGCTCCTGGCTTATAGAGTGAGATGAGCGCACAACCCTAGAGTCTGTCAAGACTAGCCCGTACGGGCAGGGGTACCTTTACTTTACCTAGTTGTTATTGGCCATTGTTATTGGCCATTGTGTTGTGTTATATTGTTCAGTTTGTTTGAGGGGAAGCATTCAAACATGTAAACAACACCCCTACTTTCAGCCTGAAGTGGTACAGTCTAGGAAAAGCTGTACCAGCTGATTCTACGGACTGTATATAACCCGACCCTAAGCATAATGCTATTTTTGTTATTGAAGAATTTGTAGGGAGATTTTGCAAAGAAGATGGGTACATGGAAGTTCAAACTGTGGAGTGAATTGGCTACATCCTAAGGAACTCAAGCCTTGGCAGCGTCAATTTAGTATTCTTTTGTCGATGTGTTGCATCTCTCTTTGTTGTGATCCAATCTGGAAGTAACAAATTGCATTCCTGTTTATTAGACATTTATTTTCACTCTCGTTACTTGGTAGAAATCAACACCGTTTCGTCCTTTTCCATGGCTGTTTTCCTTTCTTTTTCCCGGTTACATTGGTACAATTTTCTCATAGACCCCAGGAGTAAAATAGCTGCTTTTCCGTATCTGTAAAATAAGAAAAATAATCTGACACTGCACGAAAACTGTGTTTCATCCTACAATATATGCTTCCACATCTTGAGATTGATATAACCTACCTCCAGGTGTATATTCTCGACCTCTCTAATTTCTGTTGATCTTAACAAATGAGGTCCCTGATAATTGCTTTTGACAGAATATTTCACAATCTGTAAGCTTTTTCATTCTTCCATAATCTCGAATCCAGGAAGACAACAAAGATCAAGTCTGAAGGTATTTGAACTGATGGCCTGTTTGCTGTTTTTGTAACCTCTGCCTGAGAAATTTAGATAAAGTGTTCCCGGTCTGCTATACACAATGCTGATGGTGAGATGCCTGGACCCAACATATTCCTTTATGCGTTTCACAATTTTACACTATCAACAGCATTCTTCTCTGTATTTCGGCACTATGGCTGAGGGGAAATGGCCCCTCCAAATTCTCTAAACTCTTTTCCGGGGCTGAAATTCGGGCAGAGTGCGGGGTTGCAGAATATTCTCCAAAGGGAGTAGGTGGGGTTTTCGAATTGAAGGATTGAAGGTGGCTAAGAACTCGATAATAAACAAATAATTCCAGACAAACATAATCTCCAAATTAAAGTCCAATCAAAAAACAACATCCACAATATCCACTAAAGATGTGCCAGGCAGATTCGACTCAGGTAGGACTTTAGAAGGCAAAAACACAGGATGGGGAGTGCTTGGAAGACTCTAAGGAACAAGGATATACTCTAATTCTGATAGGCAACACATCTCTGTGAAGAGTTAAACCACCCTGTTCAGCACATGCTGACTCTACTCATCGTATTGAGATTATTACAGTATTCTGGTATTGTGGTGAGGAAGGCAAGGTCAGTGGTTGCTAGTTCTGAATCAGAAAGAAACTGCTGCCGTTCATTTCACATTGATGAACATCCTTTTTGACCTCAAGCCCAGAACAGCAGTTGATCTTGAAGAACTAAATAACCATGCATGGAATTTCGTTTCATCTTCTACGGAAGTACTACAAGACTTTTCGATCGCTTGGTGTTCCTTCACCTTTCACGGCAAGAGTAATAATTTAACAGGGCTGAGTAGGACACAGTTTCTGGTCCACACATAAGGCCCCTGCCCCATTTCTGGTGGATTGCATGCTGGGTGCTGTAATTCTTGCAAAAAAATAATAATTCTGGGCTTGGATGACTTAATATGGATCAGTTGTGCCTCTTGTGTCAAGAGTTCTTGCACATGTACTCTTGCTTAAAACAAAAAACAAAGCATGTTGGTGGACCAAATTAAAATACGTTGGTGAGGACACCCCATCCTTGATCTAATAATTCTAGATCAGGCATGGCCAAACTTGGCCCTCCAGCTGTTTGGGGACTACATTTCCCATCATCCCTGACCACTGGTCCTGTTAGCTAGGGATGATGGGAGTTGTAGTCCCAAATCATCTGGAGGGCCAAGTTTGGCCATGCCTGTTCTAGATTCTGCTCAGCAACATAGCAATACAGACCAGACATTGCATTCAAGTCCTTCTTGGGATAGCAACTCAAAACTCTGGACGCAATTTCTAGCACACACACACACCAATTGATGTGAATGCATGGCTACATTCTCCAGGTTGACTCTTCAGGCCTGTCTGTTGACCAGAATGCAAGGGAACCAAACTGCCAAAAATATGATGGTCATGATATTACAAATTCCCTTGGATTTATTCCTAAAACCCCATGTACTATTGTCAGGGAACTGCCATTGGAGCTGGAGGCGGAGAGAAGGCTCCAGAGGGATGGCGGAGAGGGTCCCAGTAAGGAGAGAGGCAGCCCATCCGCTGGGGAAGGAAATCAGCGTAACACCAGTGGAGAAGGGGGGCAGATGGGGGAATCGGAGAGGTGGCTCCAGGACTCCTCGCTGGAGACCAGTGGAGAGAGTACAGGTACTCCGCTGCCCACACCCTCCCTGCGCAGAAGACTTCCACGCAGGGAGAGTAGAAGAAGACTGGGCGTCAAACAGCTTTTATGCTGGAAAAGGTTCAAGAAACGCCCACTGACGGATTCTGCCAGCGACTGAGGCAGCCACGGAACTTGAGGCTGTCCAGACAGAAAGGGTTCAACCAGGTAACCTATCCAGGAGTGGCAGCAACTTACGCACGAGCAACCCCTAGAACCATTACAACTATGTTATAGCTCATGTACTTACAGCCTTTCTCATAATGCAGGTTGTGATTAAAATGCTGTATACAAGCAATCCAGAAGCTACTGCTGTTGTGATCCAAAGATAGAGTTGCGGGTCTGGGCATGGATCTGTGTCTGAAATACATTGAATTTTTCAAATTATCATCTTCAGGAAGATAAAGCAAATGTTAACACACACACACACACACGTTTTCCAAGTACAGTCGTACCTTGGAAGTCGAATGGAATCCCTTCCGGAAGTCCGTTTGACTTCCAAAACATTTGGAAACCAAGGCACAGGCCAGAAAGCTCACTGCAAAATTCAGAGAAGTGTGAGTTTCAAAGGATGGCTGTACTTCAGTTCTCGTATTGTTTTGGAAAATATGGATTAGGTATAATAATAATAATTTATTATTTATACCCCACCCATCTGGCTGGGCCTTCCCAGCCACTCTGGGCGGCTTCCATATAAACCAAAAATACACTAAAATATCACACGTTAAAAACTTTCCTGAACAGGGCTGCCTTAAGATGTCTTCTGAATGTCAGGTAGTTGTTTATCGCTTTGACATCTGCTGGAAGGGCGTTCCACAGGGCGGGCGCCACTACCGAGAAGGCCCTCTGCCTGGTTCCTTGTAGCTTTGCTTCTCGCAATGGTTTAACCCACAGCGCCAACTCACTTACTAGGAAGCAAATCTCAATGTGACGGACTTCTGCACAAACATGTGCATACTGTGAGAAGGCTGATTTGAGAGATACAGGGTTGAACTGATAGACCTCAAGGACACACATTCATTCTGAAAAACACTTGAAGGCACCCTGACATCAAATCGTGAGCTTTCTGAACTCACCAACCACATAGAGCTGGGTTCCCCTTCCCATGACTTGGATGTATGGTGGCGGGAAAATCCGTTCCATCTTGCAGATATACAGACCAGCATCAGTCGGCTGCAGACCCCATAGAGTAACGTTGACACCATTGTGACCAGGGTGGACTTGGCACTTGATGCCATCCTTCACGATGAACGGCTCATACCCAGCAGTAAGCCATGAAGCACACATCCTGAGAGACTCGTTGCCAAGGTGTTTAAGTAAAGTTATTACGAGTCCCTCTGCATCTCCAGCATTCCTGTATTCACACACAAAGTGGGCAGCCTCTTGCCTTTTGACCACCAGGAATGACGGTTGAGTTACTTCTATGACTGTAATGAAATATCAAACACAGTGTTGTGATAAATAAACATGCTCAAGAGAAATACGCTGTATCCATAGAAAAGGGAGTGACAGGTATCTCAGATACTTATTTAATATCAGATATTTAATTTACGGCTTTTGAATTATGGTGCTGGAGGAGACTCTTGAGAGTCCCATGGACTGCAAGAAGATCAAACCTATCCGTTCTTAAGGAACTCAGCCCTGAGTGCTCACTGGAAGGACAGGTCATGAAGCTGAGGCTCCAATACTTTGGCCACCTCATGAGAAGAGAAGACTCCCTGGAAAAGACCCTGATGTTGGGAAAGATGGAGGGTACAAGGAGAAGGGGACAACAGAGGACGAGATGGTTGGATAGTGTTCTCGAAGCTACCAGCATGAGTTTGACCGAACTGTGAGAGGCAGTGGAAGACAGAAGTGCCTGGCATGCTCTGGTCCATGGGGTCACGAAGAGTCGGACACGACTAAACGACTAAACAACAACAATTTAATTTACGACATTTATATCTTGAGGGAACTCAAGACAGCATACATGCCGTTCCCAGGCAGTCACAAATCCAGGCACTGACTAGGCCCAGATTTTCTTAGCATCCGTAGGGTTCCCTCAAGCCATATCTTGGAAAATTTTACTTCTTTAAATAAAACCAGGCATATATTCAACATGTGAGCAGAATTCAGCTGACACGTGTCTTAAGTTCTGCAGGAGAAGACCTAGTCATCGTTCCATCAATGACTATAGTTTGTAATGCAGCACCTGAGAGCATGGCCTTCTCTGTTTCGGCACCACAGGTGTAGAATTTCCTCCCTTTGGAAATACAGTTCTCCTCCCTTGCTATTTAGCTTCATTATTAACTTGGGTAGGAGAGCTGGTGTCAGGGGTTCAGGAGCAGAGTCACAGGAGAGGGAAGAAACGGAGAGCGAGGGGGAGGAGTCGGAAGGAAATGTCAGCGGCGACAGTAGTCCGAGGTCTCTGAGTCTCTCCAGTGACTCGGAGGATTCACAGAAAGGGGCCCCCATGGTCAGGGCAAGGGGAGTGCCCAGGGGGACACCTCGGGAAGGAGGGGGCTCAGAGAGTAGCAGCTGGAAATCCGGGCCAGCGTCCCCCCCAGAGTGCAGTAGGGGGGAGGAGTCCAAGGCATCGGGATCAGGGAGCGCGCAGGCAGAGGGAGAACGTGAGGCAGGACTGACCACACCCTCGTCAGGGAGCGAGGAAACGGTCATCCGGAAAGTAAAACGCGCGCGCGCGCCAAGTTCAAATGTACAGGAGGGCGGCAAGGTGGGCAGCCCGGGTAGGGAGCCAGGTCCTAAAGCCCGCCGAAGAGAGGGGGAGGAGTCAGAGGGGTCAAGCTCTGCGTCGGAAGAGTCCAGGAGGAATGAGACCCTGGGGGGTAGTAAGACCCAGAGGAAGAGAGAGAGAAGGAAGAGGTGGAGTAAGATTAGAGTATTAAACTGGTGCACAGGGGGTGGAGATCCAGACAGAGCTTCGCCGGTCTAAAGTCCAGACGTAGGGCTGGGACGCTGAGACTTGTAAATGGAGACTATTCTTCAATAAAGACTTTGATACTGTACGATCGGCTAGCGTTGGTCCTTGGTGAGCTGGGACCCGGAGCCAGCTCTGACAGTTGGTCTCTTCTGCTTATGGCTTGCTGTTGTATTATGCTTAGTAGTTTTTATAGTATTAATAGTAGTAGTGTTAGTTATTAGGCAACAGTAACAACAACAACAACAACAACAACAACAACAACAACATTTCTTACCTGCCCTTCACCATAAGGTCCCACAATATTAAAATCACTTAAGACAATTATGTAATTCTGTATGTGAGATTTTAATATTTGGAGGTTTTTAAAAATATATATGGAATGTTAGAGGGTTTTTTAAATATTTGCAATTCGCACAATATTAAAATTAGTAAGAACCATCATGCAATTTTATATGTTACGTTTGGAGGTTTGTCAATATTTGGATTTTTAAACAAAAAGAAAAAAGAATGAGTTTAGCTGCACGCTACCCTAGGAAACCTTGGATTTAAGGGTGAGTTATTATTGGGAAAATAAATAAATGAACTTTGCACAAAAGTTTATTTTTATTTTATTTTAGACATCTACTTCTTTAGCAGTCGCCCAGGAACGTCTTGAGAATTATAGCAACAGATAAATGCAGTCCCCGCTGGTCTCTCACTTATTTACTTAATTAATTTTGCATGCAGCTTTTCAAAACTAGCGTTCCTCCTCAAGCAGCTCTCAGTTAAATGTTTGTGAAAACAAGAATGCACGGAAACAACATCAAAATCCCATCACTAAATGATGCAAGTAAATGAGAGGTTTTTTCCAAGTCTAAGGCTATGTTTTTAAAAACGAAACAGAAATCATAACATTATCAAATCCCGGTAATGGCCTGCATTCTCCTCCCCCCCCCCTTCAAATGTAGCAGATGAACAGGTGTCAATCTCCAAGTGACCTTAAGGAAGGTAATGAATAAGAATAAAAGAATAAGAATAAGAATAAGAATAAGAATAAGAATAAGAATAAGAATTCCATTCTGTATCTATTTTCTAGATTGCAAATGCCTCAAGGTAAGGATTAATATTTTGACCAAACTGTGGGAGGCAGTGGAAGACAGAAGTGCCTGGCGTGCTCTGGTCCATGGGGTCACGAAGAGTCAGACACGACTAAACAACAACAACAAGGACTAATATGATATAAAAGTACAATAAAAACATAAAAAGAGCCTTTCTATATCAGGCCAATGGTCCTTCTAGCATCTTACTCTCATGGTGACTAACAAGATGCTGGTAGACAGGGCAAAACTAGTCAAAGACCCAGTTTGACACACCCACCCATGAGAATTTGCTGGGCAGCCTCAATGGTACACCTCTGGAGGCTTCACCTGGGGCAAAACACCTGGCTAGCCTCCCCAACCCTCCCATAACTATGGCTCTGTCTGTAGGAGGCCCATATGTACATATATAGATGGTGGTCATGGTGGTGTTCATAAAATCATCATCATCATCATCATCATCATCATCATCATCATTTATAGCCTGCCCATCTGGTTTTCCCAGGCACTCTGGGTGGCTTACAGCATATAAAAAATGGTAAAACATTAGACGTTAAAAATTTCCCAATGCAGTAGTAACAACAACAACAACCCTACTTTCTAATGTATTTTCCATGTCTCTTCTGGATAATTTTATATAGGAGGGATTTCTCAGCCTCGTCCTATATTATGAATAACTCACCTTTGCTGAAGCCAGCAGCTAAGCTGGGAAAGACAAGGGCGATAAAAAATGAAATCATCGCACAGCCAGATGTTGGATTCATGTAGACGTTTGATGCTTTCTTAGTCGAAGGCAAGCTGGAAAGAAACCAGATTGATATTTAGAATGGGTAGATCCTTTGTTCACGATAGAGGATTTCGGTGTGAACGGAACCCACGCAGTGTGTGAGAGAGAGAGGGAGGGAGGGAGGATATACCTGAAAAGGTAAGCAATGTTTTGGTTGTTTCAAGACAGGAAACAGTGGAAATACGTGTGCAGTTAACCTCAAAGAGCAGTGAGCAAAGCAAATGTTCACCACCCAGAAAAATTAGTCAATATGAAACTTGTATTCAATATTAAAATGTACAGCAAGAAAGGAAAGATTGTCCCCGGCAGCATGAATGTGAGTTCATTTCCTCCCGTTCTTTCTGCTATTTTCCATTTATATATATAATAGTATCGGGCAGCAGCGAATGTCACATGATGGACTTCTGCTCGCGTGAGAGGACTTCCTCTTCTTCTTTCCCCACCCACTCTCCCCAAATCTTCTCCAGAGAATCTCGCCCATCCCCCAGAGAAGATTTTGAAGGGGGGGGGGGCTACAGGAGGTGGGAGAGGAAGGGATGAAATCCTATCACAGCCATGGAAGTCTGCCAGAAGTCCAGCAATCCCTCAGCAAATTCAAAATATAACAAGTGAGAAAATAAAATAACGTCATGGTTTTGTTTTAACTAATAATTTACCATTTTTTTGCTCTATAAGACTCACTTTTTCCCTCCTAAAAAGTAAGGGGAAATGTGTGTGCGTCTTATGGAGCAAATGCAGGCTGCACAGCTATCCCAGAAGCCAGAACAGCAAGAGGGATTGCTGCTTTCGCTGCGCAGCGATCCCTCTTGCTGTTCTGGCTTCTGAGATTCAGAATATTTTTTTTCCTTGTTTTCCTCCTCCAAAAACTAGGTGCGTCTTATGGTCTGGTGCGTCTTATAGAGCAAAAAATATGGTAATTGGAGGCAAACACTGCCCACCTCCCTGTTGCTGTAGCCACATTGTCTTTATATTTCCCCATACTCTTGCATTTTCTGTGCATAACTGTAGTGCCAATGGGCTCCATGAGAAACTTAGGCATCAAGACCCCAACATCATTTTGAACTGAAATGCCTAACAGCACAGCCTTAGGGGAATGTGGTATCGACAGCCTTCCTGCTGATGCTACTTAGTTCACGAGAGAAATTTGAGAACCAGAAGGTGAACCATTTAGGCTGGAATTTTCAATTTGTTCAGCGTTACTTCATGAATTGAAGGGACGCAGGTGGTGCTGTGGTCTAAACCACAGAGCCTAGGGCTTGCCGATCAGAAGGTCGGCGGTTCGAATCCCCGCGATGGAGTGAGCTCCCATTGCTCGGTCCCTGCTCCTGCCAACCTAGCGGTTTGAAAGCATGTCAAAGTGCAAGTAGATAAATAGGTAACGCTCTGGCGGGAAGGTAAACGGCATTTCCATACGCTGCTCTGGTTTGCCACATGATCCAGCCACATGACCCGGAAAAACTGTCTGCGGACAAACGCCAGCTCCCTCAGCCAGTAAAGCAAGATGAGTGCCACAACCCCAGAGTCATCCACGACTGGACTTAACAGTCAGGGGACTCTTTACCTTTACTTCACGAATTGCATAGCATGTCTATGGCATGCACAGGGTATGTGATATCCCATTTGAGACTTCTATAGGTGTCTACTTCACCACTAGAATATACCTCTGAAGTTGCTTCAAAATATGAAGGTAGTTATAAAAAAATAATACTAAGATTGCATACATACATAACATCCACATTTCTCGGCACATGCCTGCGCATGCGTGTGTACCTATGTATGATCACTCATTAGCTTACACTCAATATATGAATGCAAGGCATTTATATGCCATTTCCAGTACAATATGCATTTCCACCTGACTCTAGTATACACCTTTTTGTACACATTGCTTGGCTGCAAAACTGCACCGTAAAAGCCATAGAAGTGCGAATTTCAAAGGATGGATGGCTTCCGATTCACACATTGTTTGGGTTCAGATTATGGAGGTTTACCTTTAAGTATGAAATGCATCGCAGCTCTTCCCCAACCCAACTCAAAAGGCAGATTGTCCATTCCTTGTCTCTGTAGGCTGTCTAAACTTGGGCACTAGGAAGGTTTTACCTGCTCTTCTTCAAAGCCAGGAGACTGGGAGAATTTCCCCTCACTGGTAAGGTAAAGGTAAAGGGACCCTGACCATTAGGTCCAGTCGTGGCCGACTCTGGGGTTGCGACGCTCATCTCGCTTTATTGGCCAAGGGAGCCAGCGTACAGCTTCCAGGTCATGTGTCCAATTTGACTAAGCCACTTCTGGCGAACCAGAGCAGCACATGGAAACGCCATTTACCTTCCCACAGGAGCGGTACCTATTTATCTACTTGCACTTTTGACATACTTTCAATCTGCTAGGTTGGCAGGAGCAGGAACCGAGCAACAGGAGCTCACCTCATCACGGGGATTCGAACCGCCCACCTTCTGATCGGCCAGTCCTAGGCTCTGTGGTTTAACCCACAGCGCCACCCGCATCCATTCCCTCACTGGTGGTCAAGCTTAAACAGTCACAAAGCTTTGGGAGGGGAAAGCTGGTCCTTCCTCCTCTTAAGGCAGCCCTCTAGGTGTTTTAGGACTACAATTCCCATCATCCCTGACCACTGGTTTTGTTAGCTAGGGATGATGGGAGTTGTAGTCCCAAAACATCTGGAGGGCCGAGTTTGCCTATGCCTGTCTTAAGGGTAGGAGCTGCTGTTCCTCTCTGCCAACACACCACTTGCCTGGCCGCCAGTTTCAGTAATGGGTTTTTGCTTACCTGCAAAGCTGGAGCAACAGGTACGTTTCACCTGCTCTCTGCCTCTTCAAATCGCGCACCTGGTGACAGAAAAGGACAGAGATGAGTCCAGCAGCTGCAAAGATGGCTCACCTTGAGATACCAGCAGAGCAAATGGTGGTCATAATTCCATAGCAAGATGTAGAATGGAAAGTTCTAATGAATACCTCCAGGCTCTCTCCGATATGTAAAAACCTGTCTTTTGCTTGAAAGTAGCCCTGTTTCACTTCGAAGCTGATTATCACGGGGTCATCCTGGTTTGCGACTAAAAATAATGTCGGGCAGGAAGTCTGCTTGATGGCCTGAGTAATTATGGTAATCAGATTTCCACCAGCATCTTTCCTCCCTGCTTACTTCACTGTGTTTCATTTGCATATTAATTAGCTGACTGTTGACTCAAAAAAATCAAACATGTGGCATTTCTGCTGCTGCTCCAGTTCTGTTCTTTCTGACGTTCTTCAAAGATGGCTTTCAGTTTATTGGCATCCCTGCAAGCTGTTTGGTTCACTGGTGAGAATGATGAACGTAACATGAATCTCACGTGTGAGACTTTCTCATCTTGTAGAAAAATGTCTTTTCTTAATTTAAATTGAAAAGTTGCTCGTAGATCCACACATGAACCTACTTAAGTCAGATCATGGATCCATGTGGCCCAGTGTTGCGTATACTCTGGCTGGCAAGAGCTTTCAGTTAGAGATCTTTTCCAGGGCTGGCCCTACCATTAGACAGGATGGGGCAACTGCAATAGGCAGTAGATGCGATGGGGGGGGCAGGGAGCCGCAGCAAAGCGTTGGAGGGCAAGCTGCCCTCACATGTGGTAAATGAGGCTGTCCCATTGCCAGCAGTGTTGAAGTAAGATTCAGCTGCCAGTCTGATCAGCCTCTCCACATGAAGTGGGAGAAAGCTGCCATATTGTCCTGACTCAGGCAGCAAATGCCTTGGCCTGACCCCTGGTTGTCTCTTGAGCTTGGACAGTTCATTCTAAATATGAACTAGTTCCAGTTCAAGTACAGCATGTAGAAGCAGGAACTAATTCCGGTTCTATTCGCAGTCAGTTCACAATTCATTTCGAGTTAATCCAAATAATCCTCAGCAATAAATAGTTTAGCATTCAGAGTGTTAGAAGCTGATTTGCTGAAGTATACAATATACTTAAGAAGACTAAGAAAATATTAAACATATGTGCAATGAAATGCAAACTGTTTAATTTATTTAAGCTTTTTATGGGCTTAAATAATCATCATCATCATCATCATTAATACCCCACCCATCTGGCAGGGCTGCCTTCAGATGTCGTCTAAAAGTTTGGTAGTTATTTTTCTCTTTGACATCTAATGGGAGGGCGTTCCACAGGTTGGGTGCCACTACCGAGAAGGCCCTCTGCCTGGTTCCCTGTAACTTGGCTTCTCACAGCAAGGGAAATGCCAGAAGGCCCTCAGAGCTGGACTTCAGTGTCCAGACAGAACGATGGAGGTGGAGACGCTTCTTCAGGTATACTGGATCGAGGCCCTTTAGGGCTTTAAAGGTCAGCACCAACACTTTGAATTGTGCTCAGAAACGTACTGGGAGCCAGTGTAGGTCTTTCAAGACCAGTGTTATATGGTCTCGGCGGCCGCTCCCAGTCACCAGTCTAGCTGCCACATTCTGGATTAGTTGTAGTTTCCGGGTCACCTTCAAAGGTAGCCCCACGTAGAGCGCATTGCAGTAGTCCAAGTGGGAGATAACTAGACCATGCAAAAGGCCCCAAAAGTCGACAGAGTAACAACAACAACAACAACAGTAGGAAGAGGAACTTGAAGGCGAAACAAAAATGGTTCCAGGTTCTGTCATAAAATGAACTTAATACACATTTAGAAATTATGGGAACTACTTTTGGGTGTAGTTCTGGGATTTTTGAACTTTGCTAAACCAAACTAGTTCATTCGTAGCACTGGCCTTGTCAAATCCTATGATAGGGAACATGGTTTTCATGCACAAAGTCCCAGGTTTAGGTCAAAACATCTTTATCACACACACACTACAGAGATGCTTCGACTTAAACTGGGGACTTTGTGCATTAAAACCATGTACCCTATCACTATTCTTATGGTCCCTTGGTTCCCATGCAATATCTTGGACAGCTCCACCTAGGAACAGGAAAGCCTCCTTATCCATTATAAGTTAACAGGATATTCAAATGTATCACTTACAATATAAGTGATACATTCCTTCAGTCCGGACACTGAGGTCCAGCTCCGAGGGCCTTCTGGCGGTTCCCTCACTGCAAGAGGCTGAGGTTACAGGGAACCAGGCAGAGGGCCTTCTTGGCAGTGGCGCCTGCCCTGTGGAACGCCCTCCCATCAGATGTCAAGGAAATGAACAACTCTCTGACTTTTAGAAGACATCTGAAGGCAACCCTGTATCAGGAAATTTTTAATGTCTAATGTTTTACAATTTTTAATGTGCTGTAAGCTGCCCAGAGTAGCTGGGGGAACCCAGCCATATGGGCGGGGTATAAATAATAAAATTATTATTATTATTATTATTATTATTATTATTATTATTATTATTAGACCACCCAAGATGTTTTGCTGCCTGAAGTGAAGGAGAAGATGCCCCACCCCCCTACATTCTGCGTACAGAAGCAGCTAACCAGAATGGCAGTCAAATCTTCAGCACTGTTGAAGGAAACTCCATTCCATCTCAGAGCAGCTCCTTGTTAGCTAGGGCCACATTCACACCATATATTTAAAGCACTATGTTGCCACTTTAAACAGCATGAAGAATTATGGGGACTGTAGTTGGGTCCTGAGGGACGCGGGTGGCGCTGTGGGTTAAACCACAGAGCCTAGGACTTGCCGATCAGAAGGTCAGCGGTTCAAATCCCCACGACGGGGTGAGCTCCCGTTGCTCGGTCCCCGCTCTTGCCAACCTAGCAGTTCGAAAGCACATCAAAGTGCAAGTAGATAAATAGATACCGCTCCGGCGGGAAGGTAAACAGCGTTTCCGTGCACTGCTCTGGTTTGCCAGAAGTAGCTGGCCACATGACTCGGAAGCTGTACGCCGGCTCCCTCGGCCAATAAAGCGAGATGAGCACCGCAACCCCAGAGTCGGTCACGACTGGACCTAATAGTCAGGGGTCCCTTTACCTTTGCCTAGTTGGGTCCTGAGAGTTGTTAGGAAACAATGATGATCTATCCCTGCTCACAGGCAACTCTGGAAATTGTAGCTCTGAGAGGGAAATAGGGATCTCCTGGCAAAGCCACTCCCGACCTAAGGAAGGGGGGGGGTTGCGGGCTCACGCCCCCGTCTACATTCTCACGGGGCTGGCGCCAGCCCCGCGGGACTCAGGGATTCCTATTTCCTTATTAGTCATCACCCACAGCGCCCGCCAATCGGCTGGCAGTAGGGGCGGGCTTACTAAAGGTCATTTAAGGTTGGGGCAGCCCTGGCTCACCCCTTTTCTCTCCTCACAGCTCTCAGCTCCCTTAACAAATTCCAGCTCCCAGAATTCTTTGGAAGAAGCTGTGATGGTTTAAAGTGACATCTTAGTGCTAGTGAAAGACTTCTGGGAAATGATATATAATGAGTTGAAGAAGATCTTGAAATACACTTTTACAAAGAAGCCAGAGGTCTTTCTGTTAGGTATTTTGGGAAAGGAAATTAAGAGAAAGGATAGTAAATTTCTCCAATATGCAGTGACTGCAGCAAGAGTGTTACTGGCACAAAAATGGAAACAACAGGAAATACCGACAATAGAAGATTGGAGGTCTAAGTTGTTAGACTATGCTGAACTGGATAAAATGACTGGAAAGATTAGATACCTAAGAGACCAAAAGTTTACAGAAAACTGGGGGAAATTTGTCAAGTATCTGGAGAGTATAAGTGATGGTCAGATAACGCTAGAAGGTTTTAAAAGAGCACTGTGAATATATGAGAGACATTGTTAAAAGGAATGAGAGGGGGAAAAATATAACTAATGACAATGGTAAAAAAGGAAATGCGGAAATTAATACTGACTACGAAAGATTTACGGAAAAGTTGAAGGAAGTCCAAAATCAAAGACTTGGAATTTGAAATGTGAAATGTGAAAATAATGTATGTTTTGTTTTGTTGTAAATTAATAAAAATTATTTATAAAAAAAATAAAATAAAGTGACATCTTAGTGCTTTTAGTGCACACTACTTTCTTGTCTCTCTTTCAATCCCCTCTCTCAAAATCTACCTGAGTCCTAATGGTAGGGCTGTCCCTGTGGTTGGCAGATATGGCTGGCAATTGTTTCATGCTGCTCACCTGTGTTGAAGGTCAACTCAGTGGGAAATGGCTCAATATTTGCTTTTTTAACCGCTGTAGATTTCAGTTCTTTACCGTTGCTCTGCTTCTAACATAAACCACAAACGAATGCTTTTGCATTCTGCCATCGATCATCAATATTTCCGACTTTATTCTTACCTTAGTTTCGCTTTCATTGTGATCTCTGTCACTGATAATCACGATTGTGTCATTTTCTTCACAAATAGCCACTCCTAAATATAGAGGGCACACTTTTTTCCCCAATGTCATACCGAAACTGTTAGAGGTGTGCATATCACGTGTGTTCCCGATATTGCTGCCACACAGATTATCTCTCAATTGTTCTGTCAGCACAAATAACGATAAACCAGCCGTTTTAATCTGCATTGAGGCAGGATATGGAGGTCAAACCTTGAGGAGGCTCTTAACCTTCAGCCAAGATGTCTATGGTAGCCAACATGGGGAGTCTTGGCTCTCCAGACATTGCCGGACTCCAACTCCCATCAGCCCCAACAAGCATGGCCAATCACCAGGGGTGGTGGGAGTTGTAGTTCAGTAACATCTGGAGAGCAAAAAGGTCCTGACACCTGTCATATACCAACAGCAAACTCAGTTATCCAAGTGCCATTCTATATAATGCCAAAATGGGAACAAGAGGATTTGAACTAGAATACAAAAAAGGGAGGTGTGAGGAAGTCGAGGAAACAAGTAAATAAAAGATAAAGATATGGAAATTGGATGTGTTTTTAAATGTTTTTGTTTTTTCTTGTTGTTTTGATGTATTGTTTTTTCTTTCCATTCTCAATGTATTGTTTGTTTGTTTTTTTTTAATACTTTTTTTTGTAACTATAAAACTTCTAATAAATATTATTTTAAAAAAAAAACAAGAGGGATGTTCTGGCTGTCTTGGCAGACCCCTGAGACTTGTAGAAATAATAATAATAATAAAAGAATCCTAAGGGATGGGGAGGCCAAACCAGCAATACGATAACAGAGCATGCAGGGGATGGGACAGGGAATGGAATGGAATATCCCGGAAAAGACTCTGAGGTCACAAGCAACTAAGGTCCCTATTCTAGCACCATGTGATTTTATGGAAACAGTGGTGGAGATTCAGTAGCAAGGCTTCAAGCAACATTTCGGAGCTTCTGAGCATAGCTGTCAACTTACAGAGTTGAAAATAAGGGACCAGTAGCCAAAATAAGGGATTTTAGTCAACCAGCTGAAATGCGAAGTTAAAAGGGACCAGATGATTTTGGAGAGCAGCGCCGGTTTTTAGCCCTTCGTTTCCAGAGGTTGCTGCTCAAGACACCAGCCGATGAAACACTGCAATTAAATAACTACAAGCAGCTACCACTTTTCGCGCAAAACGAAGTCCAAGCTATGAAGATGCTGCTGCAGTTCTGTATCTTTTCTCTCGTGCTCCATCTGCAGCTCTCAATTCCATCAGGTGGGGCGGGAGGAGGGGGGGGAAATAGCGCCCGAAGTAAACCCACAGATCAGACCATCTATGCTAGTCTACCACTACAAATCTATGGGAGAAGCGCTTGCGGTCCTTCACTTGTAGCCCTTGGAACACCTGCCCACACCTCCGCCTCCGCCTCCTCCTCTTCCTCCTCTCTCTGAACTGCTTTCTCTATGGTTGCCCTCACTCTCCTCTCAAGGCTCCTCAGCAATTCATAGGCCATGCCAGGCTGCCCATCTCATCCGGGTCCTTTGGCGGCGCAGCCGCAGTACGGCCTAGCGGGAGCGGCGGCGACAGGCAGAGGGGAGGCCCCAGGCAGAGACACTCTGTTCGGCAGCCGCGAGGAGGATGGCGGCAGAAGGGCCCAAGGCTCCCGCCAGTCCCAGTGGGGAGGGGCTCCCAGGGGCTGAGGCTGGTGAGAGGAGGCCGGAGGGGGGTGGGCCAGGCAGCCAAGAAACACAGTTGGAGCCTCCCTCTTCCCTGGCCGGCAGGGAGGGAGGGAGAGGAGCTGCTTCCTTTGAAACCCGGGAAATTTAATAATAATAATAATAATAATTTTTTATTTATACCCCGCCCTCCCCAGCCAAGGCCGGGCTCAGAGCGGGACATGGCATCAATAAGGGACATTTAAGGGACATCCATCAATAAGGGACAGCAGTGTGACATGGCACTGGGATAAGGGACTGTCCCTCCAAATAAGGGACGCTTGACAGCTATGCTTCTGAGTCGCAATGTGTATTAGGATGCCCTGTCAAATTTGAGCCAAGAATCGAAGTTCATTTTGGCTCATGCAGCTGTGCTGCAGTAAACCTTCTATGGTAGAGTTAGTTGCCTTAAACCTTGCCCATGTTAAGTGACGTGAGCGTGTGGGACAGACTGCTGCTGTTGACACCCGCAAGATGGAGAAACTCTCCAGATATTGTTGGAGTCCAACTTTGATCAGCTCTAGACAGCATGGCCAATATTTAGGGATGGCAGGAGCTGTGGTCTAACAGCATCGAGAGACTCCATATCTCTAATACAGAATTTTTTTGAAGGGATGAAAAGGGCTTAGTAGGGAGGAAAACAAAGTGGGCTTCTTATTCTGTATTTTCTTGTACTTTGTCTCTCAAGTTTTCTGACTGAAACTGCTAAAAAGAGGGACTGATGTGATCTCCTGGGTTAGTCATTTTATAACATCTCCTTCCTTCATCGCAATCCAGGAAGGAAGTTGTATTTAACTGTACCACCTGTCATAACTAAGTAAAGGGACAAGAGTGAAGCAACAGAAATGGAGACAAGCATTTTACCACCTATTCTAGAAACCTGAACATCTACCTGAAGTGTACCAAGGGATTTTTAGCAACTGAAGTTCAAGTGAAGCTGTGCATTACTACTTTGTTTCGACGCCTGCCACATCTGCAGATTTAGTGTAACAACTGTTTCCCGAAAGAACACGATTCCTGGCCCATCTTTGTTTTGCCAACTTTATTTGGTAAACAAAGCCTTCCTTGCTTGTTCAACTTCTGCGTTAAGACTCCAAATCGCTGAGTTTTCCCAGAACCCCCAAAGAAAGCCTGTGGTGATTTAGAAATTCAATTAATTGGCGTACCCTGTGGTAGGTTCGCTACAGGTTTAATTGGGGGTAGTTAGCAGTGGGATCATGGTTGCATAGTGTTCTCGAAGCTACCAGCATTAGTTTGACCAAACTGCGGGAGGCAGTAGAAGACAGGAGTGCCTGGCGTGCTCTGGTCCAGGGGGTCACGAAGAGTCGGGCACGACTAAACGACTAAACAACAACAACAAAGCAGTGGAATCTGACTTGAAAGGCTTTAAAAGAGGAGTAGACAAAATCACTCCTCTGCCACTGATATCAGCAACTGTATGCCTCTGAAGACCAGTTTCTGGGAATAACAAGTGGGATAGTACTATTGCCAGTGCCGGATTTACGTACAAGCTAAACAAGCTATCCCTTAGGGCCCCACTCTCTTTGGGGCCCCCCAAAAAAATAAAAGGGAAAAAACACTGGATGTACAGTTCCCAAATAGAAGATAAAAAGCAAATAAAATAAAACCTACATACAGCAACAGTGTTTTGTGTTGTGTAGGCTCCTATGATGTAAGCCTGCTAGCCTGCTCCCTAAAATATCACTGGTTTGCTCATTTCTATATATAGGGTGCCTACATTGTGCATGGACTGGTTGCAACAATTGTTGTTGTTGTTTAGTCATTTAGTCGTGTCCGATTCTTCGTGACCCCATGGACCAGAGCACGCCAGGCATTCCTGTTTTCCACTGTCTTCCACAGTTTGGTCAAACTCATGCTGGTAGTTTTGAGAACACTGTCCAACCATCTCGTCCTCTGTTGTCCCCTTCTCCTTGTGCCCAATTCTTTGATGATCAACCTTCTTTATGGTCCAGCTCTCACTTCCATACATCACTACTGGGAAAACATAGCTTTAACTATACAGCCTTGCTGTGGCAAAGGGGCTTGAATAACTCAGAGAAGCTATGAGCTATGCCGTGCAGGGCCACCCAAGATGCACAGGTCATAGTGGAGAGTTTTGACCAAACGTGATCCACCTGGAGCAGGAACCGGCAAGCCACTCCAGTATCCCTGCCAGGAAAACTCCATGGACAAAGACAACAGGTTGGATAAAATACGTATTTTGTTATGTGCAAATGACTTTCGATACCTATTAGGTCCATAAATTACCATATAGCATATATTCAGCACAAAAACCAGCGACAATTGTTGACAAAGGACAGCTGGACATATAAAGGGCCCCATTACCTTCAGTAGCTTAGGGTCTCATCAAACCTAAATCTGGCCCTGACTATTGCATTATGGTCCTTCCTATAAGGTCCTTGCCACAGACATCTGGTTGGCCGCTGTGAGAACAGAATGCTGGACCAGATGTGCTGCTGGCTTAATCCAGCAGGCCTCTTATGTTCGTAGCAGACTATGCGCAAAGCCAACGTTTCACGTTTTACATACAGATAAGAACTTTGCATTGAATTGATTTCTCCAGGAACTGAGCAGGCCGGGTTTATCGTTGAAACGTGCCTGTGGTTAATAAAAACAGATCAGCTAAATGCAGATGACATCCAGTTTACTGTCAGCATAGTATCGATATCTGTCAGAGAAAAATTACAGCTCCTGGAACTCAGGAAACCATTATCTCAATACATCACGTCGACATTATGGCTTCATCATCATCCTTTTATCTCATTAAGCATCTGGTCTTTGCAATGCAAGTAGGGAAGAACAAAAACAATTCAACCGCAGCTCCGTGACACGGGCCTCCCCCTATATTGCTTACAAAGTCCCTTCCTCAAAACTACAGTTGCAATTTTCAAATCGAGACGGAAGCAACTGATTCCGACCCAGTCCCCATTTACTCCCTTTTAAAATCTTTTCTATGACAAGAATAGAACCCATGTTTTCTTTTTAATGGTCAATAAAAGGATTATGTGGCATTAGGGATTTCTATAATAATGGCCAACTTAAGCAAAGGATAAGAAATCCTGAGGAATGTTAAATGAGCTGGAGCGCATAGTTTGAACAAGTTAGCTCCTTTATAGTACAATGGTATCATTAAACAGCAAAGCAAGACGAGAATTAACGTCATTTGAAAACTTGATTGTGGCACGTAACTTTAATGCTAAAGGACAGATTTAAATGGAAAAGTATATGGCACAAAGTGCGTGTGAAATCAGTATCATCAAAGATTCAAGAATGCTTTTTTAAAAAAAATATCACTGGTTTGCTCTGGTTTAATATACTTCTTCTTAACTGTATTTCACTATTAATATACTTCTTCTTAATTGCATTTCAGTTCAACAATTACTTTGATAAAATGCATATTTTGTTATGTGCAAATGGCTTGAGATACGTATTAGGTCCATAAATTACCATATAGCATATATTCAACAGAAAAGAACAGCAACAATTTGTTGTGGACAAAGGACAGCTGGACATATAAAGGGCCCCATTACCTTCAGTAGCTTAGGGTCTCATCAGACCTAAATCCGGCCCTGAATTAGCCACACAGGCTGGGGACAGCATCACATTGGCTACCATATTGCCAACCAAGAAGGTTTATGGCATTCCTTAAAAGGTAAAGGTACCACTAACCATTAGGTCCTAGATCAAGGGAAGTAATAGTGCCACTGTATTCTGCTCTGGTCAGACCTCACTTGGAGTACTGTGTCCAGTTCTGAGCACCACAGTTCAAGGAGGACACTGACAAACTGGAACGTGTCCAGAGGAGGGCAACCAAAATGGTCAAAGGCCTGGAAACGATGCCTTATGAGGAACGGCTAAGGGAGCTGGGCATGTTTAGCCTGGAGAAGAGGAGGTTAAGGGGTGATATGATAGCTATGTTCAAATATATAAAAGGATGTCACATAGAGGAGGGAGAAAGGTTGTTTTCTGCGGCTCCAGAGAAGCGGACACGGAGCAATGGATCCAAACTACAAGAAAGAAGATTCCACCTAAACATTAGGAAGAACTTCCTGACAGTAAGAGCTGTTCGACAGTGGAATTTGCTGCCAAGGAGTGTGGTGGAGTCTCCTTCTTTGGAGGTCTTTAAGCAGAGGCTTGACAACCATATGTCAGGAGTGCTCTGATGGTGTTTCCTGCTTGGCAGGGGGTTGGACTCGATGGCCCTTGTGGTCTCTTCCAACTCTATGATTCTATGATTCTAGGTCCAGTCACAGATGACTCTGGGGTTGTGGCACTCATCTCACTCTATAGGCCGAGGGTGCCGGCGTTTGTCCACAGACAGCTTCCGGGTCATGTGGCCAGCATGACTAAGCCACGTCTGGCGAACCAGAGCAGCGAATGGAAACGCCGTTTACCTTCCCGCCGGAGCTGTACCTATTTATCTGCTTGCACTTGACGTGCTTTCAAACTGCTAGGTGGGCAGGAGCAGGGATCGAACAACAGGAGCTCACCCTGTTGCGTGGATTCGAACCACCAACCTTCTGATCGGCAAGCCCTAGGCTCAGTGGTTTAGACCACAGTGCCACCCGCATCCCTGTATGGCATTCCTTACACTACAGTTAAATCAAATCCTCCAGAGCTTGGGTGCACTGCTGCCTGTGTGCACATTCAATTTATTGTGCATGTAATCTAAGACTAAACATCGGGAAGTTGTTCACGGGGGCAAGCTAGGTTCTGGGCTCCAGAGGCAAATCAATAGAATCAATCCTTAGAATTGAAATTTATTTCTCTATGGTTGCATGGCCGGGCTGTTGAGAATTACTGGGCTCTGACCTCCAGACCCAAAAGCAATTATGGTCACATTAAAGCATGAGGAGAAGGCCACATTCATTCCCGGAATGAAGCAATCAGGACAGGGCCAATTTGGTGAGGTAATAGAGCAAATATTTGCTCAGTGACTCTGAATTTGGAAATAATTAGCTGAAGCTGGTCAGTGGCGGAAATAAAAACACGGAAAGCCATTTAGAGCGCTTTGGTTTTTTGCAGGCATCAGTTCATTCAGCCCAGGAAACTGCTGTTTCGCCATAAATTGATCTTTAATGGCAGAATCACTCAGAATAATTTGTGACTACCCATAGACATTATTGCATTTAAAACAGATCTCTCCCAATTTCGAAACACACACACGGTGTCTCACTCTTTGGATTTGTGTTGTTGCTGTTCTAACAACTTCCTTAACAACTGGTATCATTATTGAATCTGTTGAGTAAATGAGTAAATGAGAGAAGAAAAGTGTATGAAGATAAATACTTAAAGAAGAACAAGAAAGAAATAGAGGGGGGGGAATTAAATAAATTATTTTTTGTACTTTTATTGCTATGTTTAAGTTTATGAATATTTCAGAAAAGAAAGTATTGATAATATTTCTATTTCTTTCTCCACCTGCAATGTCAGCTGCTTGTAGTTATAATATATTCATGCCTCAGTGTGTCCAGATGCCTATATATTATACGGGTGTGCTTCTCACTGAAAATTGCTCTTTCCCTAATTAGAATATTGGTTCTCAGAAGAAATGATTTTATTTTATAGATGTTAATTTTTATACCCTGGAGCTTTACTGAACATATCCAATGTACTAAACATTGTATTAATTGATTTCTCCAAATTAGTCAGGAAAAGTACATCATCTGCATATAAAGAATCTTTACACTCCTTATTACTATGTTTTATTCCTGAAATTTGGTTAGTCATCCGTACCTAATTGACAAGAAGCTCTAAACAAATTGCAAACAGCAGAGGGGACATCCAGCAGCCTTATTGCATCCCACTCTGAATTTTAATTATTGGTGATAAACGGTTATTTACATAGATTTTTGAAAAGGGATTACAGATACAGAAGATTAATCCAAATTTAAATGGCTTACATTCATTTCTTGCAAAGTTGTCACCTGAAAATCCCATTCAAAGCTGTCAAAAGTTCAATACAACCAATCACTTTTTGATGTTCATTTGACTTGTCTTCTATTTTGTACATGATCATGTACTTGAAAATAATATTGTTTAGTCTGTTTTCTAAAAGAGATGACCAGATATTTATGTCTTGATTCAATAAACTGAAGCTCAATCCAGATATGGCTGTTAGTCGGTGGATCCCTAGACATGATGGATGGGAGATCGCCTGCTCTTTATGGGGTTACACTTCCTTTGAAGGAGCCAATACGTAGCTTGGGGGTCCTTCTGAATCTATTGCTGTCACTTGAGGCTCCGTGGCCCATAGTGTCTCATACCCTCACCCAGTTTAGTCGGGCAGCCAAAGCTGTTTCCGGGATTGTGGCCACTGCCACATGCTGACAGCTTCTAGGAGCCACAGGTGAGAGCTGAGTGCTGGGTGGGGACCAAGGGTTTACAAACTACCCCAGAAAGAAGAAGAAGAAGAGGAGGAGGAGGAGGAGGAGGAGGAGGAGGAGGAGTTTGGATTTGATATCCCGCCTTTCACTCCCCTTCAGGAGTCTCAAAGCGGCTAACATTCTCCTTTCCCTTCCTCCCCCACAACAAACACTCTGTGAGGTGAGTGGGGCTGAGAGACTTCAGAGAAGTGTGACTAGCCCAAGATCACCCAGCAGCTGCATGTGGACGAGCGGAGATGCGAACCCGGTTCACCAGATTACGAGTCTACCGCTCTTAACCACTACACCACACTGGCCACACCAGAGGTACTACTCCACCCTAACAACTCTCTCACACACAGTAACACAGGTACAGTGGTATCCCGCAAAACGAATGCCTCGGAAGACGAAAAACCCGCTAGACGAAAGGGTTTTTCGTTTTCTGAGGTGCTTCGCAAGACAGATTTTTCTAAGGGCTTGCTTCGCTAGACGAAACAGCCCTGCCTCTCCTGTCATGGCGACGGTTACTGCACACATGCATGCTCGCTTCCCCGCTCCTCCGGTTCCCTCCCACCTTCGTGCTGATGGCTCCTCCGGCTCCCTCCCACCTTCCGGCCGACCTTCCGACCTTCCGGCAGCCTCGCACTGCTGCCCACCACCCTTGGGCGCTCCCCTCAGGAGCCGTTGGCACCAGCAGCCAGCGTTGCAGCCGGAGTCGCGCTCCTGAGCCCTGCCGCCCTCCAGCAGCCGCGTCGCGCGGTGTCCACAAGGCGCGGGTGAGTCCAAGGACTGGCTGCGGCAGCTGCCCTGCTTCTCCCCACCCCTCCCCGCCGTGATGCTTCGCAAGACAAAAAAACTCGCTCTACGAAAAAACTCGCAGAACGAATTAATTTCGTCTTGCGAGGCACCACTGTACAGTCATACTTCGAGTTACAGACTCTTCAGGTTGCGCTTTTTCGGGTTACGGACCCTCCGAAACCCGGAAGTACTGGTTACTTCCGGGTTTTGGGGGTCGCGCATGCGCAGAAGCGCTAAATCACATTTTGTGCATGCGCAGAAGAGCCAAATCACAACCCGCACGTGCACAGATGCGCTGCTGCGGGTTGCGAACATGCATCCCGCACGGATCATGTTCTCAACCCAAGCCTCCACTGTATTTTGAAGGATGTCTGTGGCTTGGTTGACATATTGTTTCAGGAAGTGTGAGTTAGGCAGATTTGCATTAAAATGAGAACTGAACCAAATTTATTTCCCATCCCTAGTTGGAAGACAGAGCTGGGTACCCTCTGGCCTGCCCTGAGTCCCCAAACTAGCCTGCTGCCCCCCCCCCTTAAAAATGGGGCAAAGGGGTTCTGCTCAGTGGTCTGTGCTGAAAAAAACAAGTCAACTAACAGCCCCATCAGATTCTGTATTTAGGAAGTCACGATAGCCTCCAGAAGATCAAAAGAGACTACGAGGCTCTGGGCAGGAAATTGAAGCAATTAAATGCACAAATCGTCATCTCATCTGTCCTCCCAGTTGAACGACGTGGCCCAGGGAGAGAGGGGAAAATAGTGGAAGTAAACAGCTGGCTTCGCAAATGGTGTAAACAGGAACGGTTTGGATTCTTAGATCACGGACTGCAGTTTCTTGAGGATGGACTTCTGGCAAGCGATGGGCTGCACCTCACAACGGTTGGGAGGAATGTTTTTGCCAAAAAACTCAGAAACCTCATCAGGAGGGCTTTAAACTGACTAATGTGGGGGAGGGAGACAGTGCTCCTGAAGGTAGGAGTCTATCAACTGATGAAGATGATCATCCAAATGTCATAGACCAAATGGAGCAAACAGCAAGCAGACCTAGTGGTGGGAGGAAAAAATCCTTAAGTAAGAGACACGGGGGAATGACTAATGGACTTCAATGTCTGTGCACTAATGCACAAAGCATGGGAAATAAACAAGATGAGCTTGAGCTCTTGGTACAGCAAACTAAATATGACATAATAGGCATCACTGAAACCTGGTGGGATAAGTCCCACGATTGGAATGTAAAAATGGAGGGATACAATCTATTTCAGAGAAACAGACCAGACAAGAAAGGAGGAGGAGTGGCGTTATATGTCAGGGATGTGTATACCTGTGAAGAGATCCAAGATTTAGAACCTCAAAGCCAAAGTGAGAGCATCTGGGTCAAAATTAAGGGAGAGAAGAATAACAGTGACCTCATTGTGGGAGTTTACTATAGATCCCCAAGCCAAACAGAGGACATAGATGATGCCTTCATGGAACAGATGGCCAAGCATGCAAAAGGAAGGGAGATAGTAGTAATGGGGGACTTCAATTACCCAGATATTTGTTGGATGTCAAACTCAGCCAAGAGCATAAGGTCAAAGAGATTCCTCACTGGCCTTGCAGACAACTTTATTGTCCAGAAAGTGGGAGAAGCAACAAGAGGAACAGCCATTTTAGATCTGGTCCTAACCAATGTTGATGACCTGGTTAATGGGGTAGAAGTGGAAGGATCATTAGGCGCAAGTGATCATGCTCTTCTGAAGTTTACTATACAGCGGAAAGGAGCAGCCAAGCATACTAGGACTCAATTTCTTGACTTTAAGAAAGCCGACTTCATAAAACTTAGGGAAGTGCTGGGTGAGATCCCATGGACAGTAATACTAAAAGGAAAGGGAGTTCATGATGGCTGGGAGTTTGTTAAGAGGGAGATAGTAAAGGCACAACTTCAGGCAATACCAATGAGACGGAAACATGGAAGGTGCCTAAAGAAGCCAGGGTGGCTATCTAAAGAACTTTTAACTGAGTTAAGATTAAAAAAGGATGTGTACAAAAAATGGAAAAGGGGGGAAACCACCAAAGAGGAATTCAAACAAATAGCCAGCACGTGTAGACACAAAGTCAGAAAAGCTAAAGCACAGAATGAACTCAGGCTTGCTAGAGAGGTTAAAAGCAACAAAAAAGGCTTTTATGGGTATGTTCGTAGCAAAAGGAAGAACAAAGAAACAGTGGGGTCACTCAGAGGAGAAGATGGTGAAATGCAAACAGGGGACACAGAAAGGGCTGAACTCCTCAATGCCTTCTTTGCCTCAGTCTTCTCCGATAAAGAAAACAATGCCCGACCTGAAGAATTTGGAGCAAATGATTCAGCAGAGAAAACACAGCCCAGAATAACTAAGGAGATAGTACAAGAATACTTGGCTAGTTTAGATGTATTCAAGTCTCCAGGGCCAGATGAACTGCATCCAAGAGTATTAAAAGAACTGGCAGATGTGATCTCAGAACCACTGGCAATCATCTTTGAGAATTCCTGGAGAACAGGCGAAGTCCCGGCAGACTGGAGGAGGGCAAATGTTGTCCCTATTTTCAAAAAGGGGAAAAGAGAGGACCCAAATAATTACCGCCCAGTCAGTCTGACATCAATACCAGGGAAGATTCTGGAGCAGATCATTAAGCAAACAGTCTGTGAGCACCTAGAAAGGAATGCTGTGATCACCAATAGTCAGCATGGATTTCTGAAAAATAAGTCATGTCAGACTAACCTGATCTCATTTTTTGACAGAATTACAAGCCTGGTAGATGAAGGGAACACAGTGGATGTAGTCTACCTTGATTTCAGCAAGGCATTTGACAAGGTGCCCCATGATATTCTTGTAAAGAAGCTGGTAAAATGCGGTCTTGACTATGCTACCACTCAGTGGATTTGTAACTGGCTTACTGACCGGACCCAAAGGGTGCTCATCAATGGTTCCTCTTCATCCTGGAGAAGAGTGACTAGTGGGGTGCCACAGGGTTCTGTCTTGGGCCCGGTCTTATTCAACATCTTTATCAACGACTTGGATGATGGACTCAAGGGCATCCTGATCAAATTTGCAGATGACACCAAACTGGGAGGGGTGGCTAACACCCCAGAAGACAGGATCACACTTCAAAACGACCTTGACAGATTAGAGAACTGGGCCAAAACAAACAAGATGAATTTTAACAGGGAGAAATGTAAAGTATTGCACTTGGGCAAAAAAAATGAGAGGCACAAATACAAGATGGGTGACACCTGGCTTGAGAGCAGTACATGTGAAAAGGATCTAGGAGTCTTGGTTGACCACAAACTTGACATGAGCCAACAGTGTGACGCGGCAGCTAAAAAAGCCAATGCAATTCTGGGCTGCATCAATAGGAGTATAGCGTCTAGATCAAGGGAAGTTATAGTGCCACTGTATTCTGCTCTGGTCAGACCTCATCTGGAGTACTGTGTCCAGTTCTGGGCACCACAGTTCAAGAAGGACATTGACAAACTGGAACGTGTCCAGAGGAGGGCAACCAAAATGGTCAAAGGCCTGGAAACGATGCCTTATGAGGAACGGCTAAGGGAGCTGGGCATGTTTAGCCTGGAGAAGAGGAGGTTAAGGGGTGATATGATAGCCATGTTCAAATATATAAAAGGATGTCACATAGAGGAGGGAGAAAGGTTGTTTTCTGCTGCTCCAGAGAAGCGGACACGGAGCAATGGATCCAAACTACAAGAAAGAAGATTCCACCTAAACATTAGGAAGAACTTCCTGACAGTAAGAGCTGTTCGACAGTGGAATTTGCTGCCAAGGAGTGTGGTGGAGTCTCCTTCTTTGGAGGTCTTTAAGCAGAGGCTTGACAACCATATGTCAGGAGTGCTCTGATGGTGTTTCCTGCTTGGCAGGGGGTTGGACTCGATGACCCTTGTGGTCTCTTCCAACTCTATGATTCTATGATTCTATGATTCTATGATTCTATGATACCGATAACAAACAACAACTTGCTCTTAAGTTAGGATGGCTGAAATCCAAGATGTCAGATTTATGGATCTTATATCAAAGTGCCAATAATGACTGCTGTTGAGGAGGGGGCAGTCTCAAGGGCATTTTAAACTGTGTTTATAAAAGAAGTTATTGCACAGTGCTCCATGCAAAAGAGCATTTGGGTAATTAGTTGAAACATATGATCATAGCTGTCAACTTACAGATTTGAAAATAAGGGACCAGCAGCCTCGTAGATAAGGGATCAGCAGCCAAAATAAGGGATTTCCCCTGCACAGGTATGTTCAACTTCTGAGCCCCTCCAAGCCAAAGGCAGAAAGCCCAGCCAGCAGCCAAACAAAGCCTCAAGCGGTGGTTCCCACAGCGCAGCAACCTGGCAAAGGGGATGCAGCAAGGAAAACCACCGTCACCTCTCCGCTGGGAAGCGCTGAGCAAAGGCAAGTCCCCAGGCAACGCGGCCGATTTGATCGGCACAAGGCATGCAAGCTCCACCCCCCATTCGTTCTTAGACTCCTTATTGGGTGAGCAAAGCAGCCAAGCAACACAGTTGGAGCCTCCCTCCTCCCTGGCCGGCAGGGAGGGAGGGAGAGGAGCTGCTTCCTTTGAAACCCAGGAAATTTAAGGGACATCATCAATAAGGGACAGCAGCAGGACATGGCACTGGGATAAGGGAGTTTCCCACCAAATAAGGGACAGTTGACAGCTATGTGTATGATCATCACTGTAGGCAACAACATTCAGAACAAGCCCAAATAAATCCAGAACAGAAGCAGACTCTTGCTTTAAGAGTTCCTTGCAAAGGAAGTCTAAGAGAGTGTGAATACCAAGAAAACAATGTACTGCTTATACGATTCCTGCCTTAATAGAGCCAATTTAGCAACAAGAAATGTTTAGAATGCAGTGCACATCTGTCACCAACAGATGGAGTACACAGGCCATACAATAAATGTCCTCATCAACTTCGGAATATTATAGCAATAAAGACTTGGCATCGTACAGACCATGTTATTTGGAGCTCTCAAGAGGGGAAACTATAGCAATAATTCATTAATGGGAACTGTTGCACTTGAATGTTTTAGAACTTGGACCCCCGATATAGCCAGCAGGAATTTTGAGGGAATTTTCGCCAACAAATCTTAGAGGAATTTGAAACGATTGTGCCTGGCAGTATTTAGCTGCACTTGGACTGAACTTTAGCTTCCTGCTGCTGCCACGCCGCCAGAGCACAATTTCTGTTCTCATCCTGAAGCAAAGTTCTTAACCTGAAGCACTATTTCTGGGTTAGCGGAGTCTGCAACCTGAAGTGTATGTAACCTGAAGCGTATGTAACCTGAAGTGTATGTAACCCGAGGTACCACTGTAACAGGTTTCCTGCAGGACAGGATTCTGCTGTAGACGGCACCTTCTGTGATGTATGTATGATGTATTGGGGGGGTGTCTTGAGCGACAGGGTGGCAATTTCAAAAGCCTATATAAGGGCTTGCACACCATTGTTCTGGGTTCCTCCTCCCTCCTCTGCGTGGGGCGGGCACCCTGTTGCAACAGTTTAATAAAGAACAGGCTTACTAGCTGCTTTGCTTCTCAATATTCTCCGGCTGGCCTCTGTTATTTTCTCCTCCCAATAGGGAACTCACTTAAGGACTCTATATGGGCTCTTGGATACCCCATAAGGGAAAAGGAGCAGTTTTTTCTTACAACCTTGTTTCAGTAGTGACAAGCTAGTGACAGCATTAGCGTTGCTGACTTGTGCTACTGCAGCCCTGCAGTCCAAGTGGTTTTTGAATACAATTTCCACTGGCCCCAGGTAGTAGCACGTTTCAGGAGGAGCTGCTACCACTTCAAACACAATCCATCATTTGTAATGACTCCGCTCCTCAATATTTTAATGCCCATGCTAATCGAGGTAATTTCATCTGTCGGCTGCAGAACACAATGAAGGAAATATGCCTTCCAAAATTGGGAAATCAGAGAAAAATCTCCCAGTCATTTTGATTCGTACTGTGCACACAGTGACTTGCAATTATTGGAGCAGACGAGGATTCTGGGTAGTGGGGAATGCAGCAAGTAATTTAAAATAATGACAGGTCTGGTTTCATCCTGAAGAGGAAGAGAACTCTCCAGAAGGCCATTAGGGAAGTGTTGTAACCGAGTCGATTTCTCCCCCCCCCCCATGCCCCAAGTATATTATTCTTTTAATTGGATTTCGTTACAAGCAGTATTAAATTAGTCACTTTATATTATGTTTATGCTGCCTTGGCTGTGCAAATGTAGAGATCCGTTTCTTCCTTTCTGGGGATGGAGGGAATAAAAGCCAGGAAGCACTCCGGTTTCCAACTTGGGTGGACTGGAAGTAAACCAGTAAAAAAGGGATTGAAACCAACCCCAGAAGTCAGAAAAAGTATGTTAGGAGACGCAACAGCAGCCACAGGCTCCAACTCCTTGCTGAATGTCAGAATATTCAGGACAGAGGGGTGTATTCCTTCCTGGGGGCACAGCCAGAGCTCATTCACCTCAGATTGGGTTCTGTGCATAGCTGTCAACTTACAGATTTGAAAATAAGGGACCAGCAGCCTCAAAAATAAGGGAGCAGCAGCCAAAATAAGGAATTTTAGTCAACCAGCAGCCAAACGAAGCCTCAAGTTGTGGTTCCCATAGTGCAGCAACCCAGCAAAGGGGATGCAGCAAGGAAAACCACCATCACCTCTCCGCTGGGAAGCGCTGAGCAAAGGCGAGTCTCCAGGCAACATGGCCGATTTGATCGGCACAAGGCATGCAAGCTCCACCCCCCCTGTCGTTCTTAGACTCCTTATTGGGTGAGCAACACAGCCAAGTAACACAGTTGGAGCCTCCCTCCTCCCTGGCCGGCAGGGAGGGAGGGAGAGGAGCTGCTTCCTTTGAAACCCAGGAAATTTAAGGGACATCATCAATAAGGGACAGCAGCAGGACATGGCGCTGGGATAAGGGACTGTCCCGCCAAATAAGGGACGCTTGACAGCTATGGTCCTGTGGCATCAGCTAGTGGCGAGAAAGGGTTGAGGGTGTTGCTGAGAGAAGCTCCAGGAAGGAATGGGGTTTTTTTCCTGATCTTCTATGAGATGTATCAGAATCTCAAGTGGGTTTTTAGATCCACACATTTCCTTTGACTCGAGGGGCTGTCAAAGGATTTAAGCAGAAGGGAGAGATACGCTTTTAACAATGGTATGCTTAGGATGGTTGTTTCAGGTGATCAAGGAGCAGCCACTGAGAAATAATCCAGCTTCTTGGTTTAATTATTGGATGCATTTAGATTATTCACTGTTCAGATTCAGTGTTTAAGAGCTCACAGCACTGTCTGTCTGTTAGAGTTTAGAGCAGCATTGTGAATAAATAGACACAGTATATTTTAACAGAGCAGATGTGCTGCTATGGTTACAAGACAGCTGGGATCTCTGTTCTAAAATAGTGGACTAGTGGGACCTATTGCAAAACTATATTTCATTTTCCTTGTGGAAGGTTACTCATACTAGTACAATTTTTCTTTTGTTTCAACTGCAATTCCCCCTCCCCCCAATTATTAAATATTATTATGCTATGGCTTTGATATCCTCAGTCTGCTTATGTGAGAAATTATATTATGGACACAAAGGATGTGGGAATGAATGAGATAACAATAATTCATGGTAAATCTCAGCTATTGACATAGCTGTCAACTTACAGATTTGGAAATAAGGGACCAACAGCCAAAATAAGGGATCAGCAATTACTTTGATAGAACACATATTTTGTTGCGTGCAAATGGCTTTAGATACCTATTAGGTCCATAAATTACCATATAGCACATATTCAACACAAAAAAAGCAACAATTTGTTATTGACAAAGGACAACAGGACATAGAAAGGGCCCCATTACCTTCAGTAGCTTATTTAAGGGACATCATCAATAAGGGACAGCAGCGGGACATGGCGCTGGGATAAGGGACTGTCCCACCAAATAAGGGACGCTTGACAGCTAAGGCTATTGAGATGGGAAGATTTGATTACAAGGCTACAACACGCAAACCCACACCCCTAGGATTGAAACAAGTGTTTGTTTTCTTTGTATTCCTGTTGCTTATAGGGTAGTTTCAGGATCTGGGAGATGAAACTCAAGCAGTTCAGTGCTGTTTCTCTTACATCTGTGAAGTACCATTATAGCAAAATACCCTCATCCAGAAAGCATCCCTACATTGCTTGAAGTGTTGCTGAGCTATCGTTATTCAGTCTTTGCCTGAAAAAGACAGATACTCCCTTTTTATCCTATAGCAGGGGTGGCTAATGTTTTCTGGTCCTGAGGGCTTAAGTGGCACCTTCCAGGCCCTGAGGGGCCACTGGTCAATGTTGGGCGTGACCCCAAAGTGGACATGGCTGCCCCATAGCTGGCCTCAGGCTTGTGGTTTACTGCCCCGGCCCTAAATTCTGCATTTGTTGCCATGTAATGCATGGCGCATCTATGGAGAGGCCTTTTCTGAATATGTAAGGTAAAGGGACTGCTGACCATTAGGTCCAGTCGTGACCGACTCTGGGGTTGCGGCGCTCATCTCGCTTTATTGGCCGAGGGAGCCGGCGTACAGCTTCCGGGTCATGTGGCCAGCATGACTAAGCCGCTTCTGGCAAACCAGAGCAGCGCACGAAAACGCCGTTTACCTTCCCGCCAGAGCGGTACCTATTTATCTACTTGCACTTTGACGTGCTTTCGAACTGCTAGGTTGGCAGGAGCAGGGACCGAGCAACGGGAGCTCACCCTGTCGCAGGGATTCGAACCGCCAACCCTCTGATCGGCAAGTCCTAGGCTCTGTGGTTTAACCCACAGCGAGACATGGCTAAATTCAGGACAGTCTGTTGGGGACAACTCTGTGCTCAAATGTGCTGAACAGAGCCTAGGGATGGGCACATTTTTCCAAACCTAATTGTCATAACAGTTTTCAAGTTTTTTCAAAGCCTTCATGGAAATTTGCCTGCTTTTTGGTGCTAATTCCGCCTAAATTATCTTACTATGTGTATGCAATGTTGCATTTCTGCAAAAGGCAGCCCTTGGCTCCTGATTGGCAGCTGGATTGCCAGTCCCCCCCCCCGGGGGGCTTAAACTGGACCCCTGTGCCTCTAGGTGGTGAACCTTCCTAGCGCAGGCACACATTGCCAGTGAGATCTTCCCTCCCTCTCGCTGCTCTGCTCACCTTACCCAACAAAACAGCATCCTTTTATTTCCTTCCCACCCCTTGCAGTCTTCCTCTGTGCCTAGCCCAAAACTAGCCTCTGATTTTGCTGTGCCAAAGCAAAGAAAGGGCAGGCATGTTTCAGTTGCTAGGCAACTTTGGGGCAAACATGGCACAACACCTCTGGATTTATCCCGATGACAGCAAGAGGAGGAGGAGAGGGAACAAATATCAGATGCTCAACACATCCCAGTGATGCAACTTCTTGTGCCACATCCCATATTGCCCACTAGAAAAGCTGTGCCAGCGCAGCATTGGAAAATGCATTATTCATGTGTATTTAAATTCAGATTCCGGAGGTATTGTGAGCTTGCCAAAATTGTCACCTCAGTCACATCTTTAGGTAGATTTAAGACTCCTAGCTCTTGGGCACCATGTTAATTCTGAGGAGAATTGGATTACAGGCCACACATAATTAGGAAATGCACACAAGACGAAAAACAACAAACCCTAGCCTGCTATAAAAAGATCAAATATTTCCACTTCTGCAGTGTGTTTACGACTGGAAAAAATGTGTTGGAGATGATTCAGTAGATAGAGGTGTGATTATATTATTCACTGTAACCGCAAGCCAGAGCAAACAGTCTTCTGTGGAACTCTTAAGTGTGTGGGTGTCTTTTCCTTCAACCCAGACTCAGTGAGAAGAAATGATTTAAAGCAATAGGGCTTTAAAGCCATTTTGAAGCCATGTTTACGGGGCGGTCCTATACCAAAGAAGAGCCAATGGCTGAGAGGCGACAGGGCTTAGCAGAGCTCCAGGCACACTGCTGCCAAGACAGATACGCTAGATAATATCACCAAGGTAAATAAGCAAACAATAAACATCCATAAAAATGGCAAAAGTAGTTTCTTTCCCAAATAGGTTTAATCTTAAACAATTGCAAACGCAGTAAATGAAGTGTTTGCTTGTAATATATCAACAACAACAACAACAATCTTTATTACGGTCCAGAGACCCAACAAATCGTTACAAAGCAATACACAATTCATACAGCCTACCTCCAGGTTAAACAAGCATTTTGTTCAGAATATAGGGATCATTGGTTCTTGCAACCACCGATAAAAACTTTGCCACTGCTAGTATTCTAGCATTTGTCCGGTCTTCCAATAGGAACCTGACATAGTGAGCCTCTGATTTTCCCGGGAAAGGTACCAGCAAGGGTAGTATCACTTCAGCCCTAGCTTGCTCATATTTTGCACAGTGCAACAAAATATGTTTTATGGAATCGATGTATTGAGCACACGAGCAAAGTCTGTCCTGGTAGGGAACGCCTCTCAACCTGCCATCCAACACTGCAGAAGGAAAGACATTTAGTCTGGCTTTGGTGAAAAGCCTTCGATAGTTTGGTACTGTCAGGTTTTTAATGTAAGATGTTAACTTAAAGACATGCCCATATTGTACCCCTACTGCCAGCGGACTACAGACTGCGTGTGATCGAGATTGCAAGTCACTGTGTGCGCTATCCCATAATCTTTGTAATATATCAGTGGTTCAGTGCTCATTTCTTCTCTTTCCAAAATAGGTTTTATCTTGAACAATTTCAAAGGCAGTAATAAATAGTCCACTTGTGATATACCAGTGGTTCAGTGCTCGGACATCGTTTCGGTAATCCGATGTTTCATTGCTAAAGAGCTTAGTCATCGAGCTTTGTAGTAAATAATATACAGGAGAAGGAAGTATGTCGGGAGCAGAAATGTCCCTGCTTTAAGTTGTCTACATACTGTCTTTTGTATATTATTTACTACAAAGCTCGATGGAAATCATTTACTCTGTTGAATTTATCTCAATGCTGCCAGCATTTTCAGCTGTATACAGTTATTTTCCATATATCCAACAAATGTTTTCCAATCTTCTTTAAACATATGTTCTTCTTGCTCTCTTATTCTAGATGTTAAATCTGCAAACTGTGCATATTCTGTCAACTTAAGTTGCCAATCCTCTTTGGTTGGGACCTCGCTCACTTTCCATTTGGGGGCGAACAAAACACGGGCCACAGCTGTTGCATACATAAACAACCTTTTCTGACACCTGGGAATTTCAGTCTGGGTTAAAAGGTAAAGGGACCCCTGACCATTAGGTCCAGTTGTGACTGACACTGGGGTTGCGGTGCTCATCTCACTTTATTGGCCGAGAGAGCAGGCGTACAGCTTCCAGGTCATGTGGCCAGCACGACTAAGCCGCTTCTGGCAAACCAGAGCAGTGCACAGAAACACCGTTTACCTTCCCGCTGCAGCAGTACCTATTTATCTACTTGCACTTTGACGTGCTTTCGAACTGCTTGGTTGGCAGGAGCAGGGACTGAGCAACAGGAGCTCACCCCATCGCAGGGATTCGAACCGCGAACCTTCTGATCTGCAAGTCCTAGGCTCTGTGGTTTAACCCACAGTGTCACCCACGTCCCAACAAAAAGGACCCTGGAGTTTTTTCAGGAAAGTAATTGTAAACATTTTTTTCAATTCATTATAAATCATTTTCCATTGTCTTCTCCCTCTCAGAGTGGCTGGAAAGTGAAACTGGGCAGCCTCCATATCTCTGAGTATAGGTTCTCCGCCATGTAAAAACCTACCCAAAGATCTACCTATCCACTAAGAATGTCATTGCTGGCGCAGTCTAGGGAGAGCTGTTTCCATGGAGTTCTCATTTTCCTGCCACCTTTATATTTCCCAGCGGTAAAATTTACCTTACCCCCACCCCTCCCATGCTGTTGTTGTTGTTTTGTCGTTTAGTCATGTCCGACTCTTCGTGACCCCCTGGACCAGAGCACACCAGGCACTTCTGTCTTCCACTGCCTCCCGCAGTTTGGTCAAACTCATGCTGGTAGCTTCGAGAACACTGTCCAACCATCTCGTCCTCTGTCGTCTCCTTCTCCTTGTGCCCTCCATCTTTCCCAGCATCAGAGTCTTTTCCAGGGAGTCTTCTCTTCTCATGAGGTGGCCAAAGTACTGGAATCTCAGCTTCAGGATCTGTCCTTCCAGTGAGCACTCAGAGCTGATTTCCTTCAGAATGGAGAGGTTTGATCTCCTTGCAGTCCATGGGACTCTCAAGAGTCTCCTCCAGCACCATAATTCAAAAGCATCAATTCTTTGGCGATCAGCCTTCTCTTTGGTCCAGTTCTCACTTCCATACATCACTACTGGGAAAACCATAGCTTTTACTATACGGACCTTTGTTGGCAAGGTGATGTCTCTGCTTTTTAAGATGCTGTCTAGGTATGTCATTGCTTTTCTTCCAAGAAGCAGGCGTCTTTTAATTTCGTGGCGGCTGTCACCATCTGCAGTGATCATGGAGCCCAAGAAAGTAAAATCTCTCACTGCCTCCATTTCTTCCCCTTCAATTTGCCAGGAGGTGATGGGACAAGTGGCCATGATCTTCGTTTTTTTGATGTTGAGCTTCAGACCATATTTTGCGCTCCCCTCTTTCACCCTCATTAAAAGGTTCTTTAATTCCTCCTCACCTTCTGCCATCAAGGTTGTGTCATCTGCATATCTGAGGTTGTTGATGAGCATGCATTAATTGTAGCAGTTGTTCCACTAGCAAAGCGGAGGCAGAATATTTCGGGTCTGAAAGCGCACATACTGTAGCTCAATCGCCTGAGTGGAAAGGAGCTAATCCTTCACCCCGAACTTCTTTTGTTATTGCATCACATTCCAGTGTGTTCCATTCCTGTCCATTCCAAAAATAAAGCAGATTGTTACATGTTGCCAATAGGCCTGGCGAAGGAATATTGAGGTGCTTCCAGATAAACCAGCCTTTTGGCAAACTCAAAATAAATATATTCTATTGGTGTTAAACTGATTCATGTATCCCTCGTTAGTGCAAAACATGAGCACCACGTCTGACAGACCTATAGTTAGAAGATTATATTTCTCTCATGGCCATTTTTAAAGTTGGCAGCTTTCTTTCTTTCTTGGTATCTAGAGGGAAATCAAAATATCTGGCATTTATTAATTTGATTGCACAACCTACAATACATTGATGACTACCTCCCGCAAAGGCTCTGTAAATCAAAAACCCCATCCAAAACATTCTTAATCAGAGTATGTGGGAAGGCAGGAAAAAGAAGGAGAACATTTTTATGGAAGGCTGAGCTATCTGCCTAGGGATCTAGTCAGGAATGAGGGTTGCCAGAGAGGGATGCTTGTGATTTTCCACTCCCCAGGCAGAAACTTTGTATATGGGTAAGTGTCCCGAACAGGAAGCAAGTTTGTGGCTGTTATTGTCATAACCAAAAAACAAGAAAGAACACCCAATCATTGACTTAATTGTGAAAGTCCCATGGACTGCAAGAAGATCCAACCTCTCCATTCTTAAGGAAATCAGCCCTGAGTGCTCACTGGAAGGACAGATCCTGAAGCTGAGGCTCCAATACTTTGGCCACCTCATGAGAAGAGAAGACTCCCTGGAAAAGACCCTGATGCTGGGAAAGATGGAGGGCACAAGGAGAAGGGGACGACAGAGGACGAGATGGTGGGACAGTGTTCTCGAAGCTACCAGCATGAGTTTGACCAAACTGCGGAAGGCAGTGGAAGACAGGAGTGCCTGGTGTGCTCTGCTCCATGGGGTCACAAAGAGTCGGACACAACTAAACAACAACAACAAAAATAGAATCATAGAATTGTAGCACAGGCCCTCCAAGTGTCCCTATTTTCCAGGGTCAGTCCCAGATTTACAGAACCGTCCCAGTTTCTGATTTGATCCTGGAATGTCCCACTTTCCCTTACAACATCCCTATCTTCACCGGAGAAATGTTGGAGGGTATGGTAGCATTGGAAGGGAGCCATGAGGGTCATCAAGTCCAACCCCCTGTGATGCAATAATCTTTTTCCCAGTGTGAGACTCGAACCCATGACCCTTAAATTAAGACTCTCATGCTCTACTGATTGAGCTATCCTGAGCCATGCAACTAAACCAACTGCTGCTATTACAGTGGTACCTCGAGTTACAAACACCTCGGGTTACAAACACTTCGGGTTACAAACTCCACTAACCCGGAAGTAGTACCTTGGATTAAGAACTTTACCCCAGGATGAGAACAGAAATTGTGTGGCGGCCCCATTAGCTAAAGCGGTACCTCAGGTTAAGAATGGTTTCAGGTTAAGAACGGACCTCTGAAACGAATTAAGTTCGTAACCAGAGGTACCACTGTATTATTATTATTATTATTATTAATATTATTATTATTATTAAATTTATATACTGCCTTTCATTCAAGGATGACAGGGAAGTTCACAACATACCAAATGAGAACACATAACATAAATAGCAGAATAACAAAGAAAACAATACAAACACACACACCCAGACACAGTTTTATGAGCCACAGATTGTTTAGTTCACCATCAGCCTGGATGAATAGGAGTGTTTTCGCTGGCACTTCAAGATATGTAACGAAGACACCAGGCGAAACTCCCTAGCGAGCTACAATAACGCAAGAGCAATTCAGAGTTCTAGTGCTGGTGGGGGTTTTTTAATGAGGAATATATTACTCTGGGGTCTGGGGTATTAGTATGCATGCAACATGCCGCTGTTATTCCGATATGCTTGCCAAAATCGCATATATTCTTTGGGAAGTGTTTCCGCCTCAGCCCTAAACAAATGCACTAATAATAACTGCGTACACAACCTGAAATGCGCCTATTGTCACGCTCGAAATGTTTGGTTGTGGCTAGAAGTAATAATATCCCCCAGCTTTCAGTGGTTTCTTCCTGATTTGACCCGAGCAGCCATCATGCATTAACTTTGCAAATTGGAGGCCTCGTTACATTAATGAACTCTACCTTGGGCTGTGCTCCAAAAGTCTCCTGCAAGGTCACATCTTGTCCAGAATAGGCCAGTCCACAGTTGAATGGGATTGTGCTATCAAGGGACCTCACTTGTGCTATGACTGCCTACTTGGAGCTGCACAGACTTTGGCTGTGTGTGCAACATACCTTTAAAGCACATTTATTTATTTATTTGATTGTTTGTTTTTAAATAATATTTATTAGAGGCTTTATAGTTACAGAAAAAAAGGAAAAAATATAAGAGAGGGGGGAAAGACAATAAAAAATTACATCAAAAATAGAAAGAAAAAACAATACAAGACAACAACAAAAAAACCATTTAAAAACACATCCAATTTCCATATCTTTATCTTTCATTTACTTGTTTCCTCGACTTCCTCACACCTTCCTTTTTTGTGTTCTAGTTCAAATTAGCTAATTCAGCAAATCCTTTCCCTCTTTCTCAACTTTTTGTTCTATAATTAATCTTAACACAATCTGATTTTAAATTTTCCACTTTGATCCATTAACAATCAATTTTTGCTTAATTATTTATAACTGCTAAAACCATATAACTTCATTCCAATATTTTTCTAACATTCATTAATTTTGCAGTATTCCTGTAAGTATACTTTAAATTTTTTCCAATCTTCTTCCCATTTAAAGCACATTTATAGTTCATTCCCCTCCATCCCCACCGCCAAGAATCCTGGGAGCTGTGGATGGAATTCAGCACCACACACTTCTGATCACTTTGTGTGCTGGTCCAGAGGGTTAACCGTGCGGTGAGGTCCGAGTCCAGTCCGAGGTCGAGGGTGCGATATGGAGGCTGTCTGGCAAAGCTGAAGCGGGGTCCAAGGCAGGGAGTCAGGTGAGGTCAGGAGCTCTGGCAGAAGAGCAGGACAGGGTGCAGGCAGGAACAGGCTACTAACAATGTTGCTCCCACAACCTGTGACTGAGGCTGGCTGGCTTTTATCTGCCCAGAGGCATAGGGCGGCCCCAGTCCACAGGTGACTCGCCTCTCCTGGCCTGGAGGTGAGCACTCCTCCTGCGGGAACTTAGTTCCCTCCGCCTCTCTGCCCTAAGCCTCTGCAGCTCAGGAGAGGCTGGAGGGTTACTGGACCCAGAGGCAACCTCAGCTTCCTCTGACGGGGCTGAGAGTGCAGCACCTGCAGGCAATGGGTCCTCCATCACCTCCGGAGCCAGAGCAGACTCAGCTGGTGCCTGCACCTGAGGATCCAGCACAGGTGAGGACCCTTCAGGCTCAAGCCCCAGCCCCGGCTCAGCTGGTTCTGGAGGTGGGGAATCCTGTGCAGGCTGGGATTCCTCAGCTTCAGCCTCCGAGTCTGAATCCCAGGCCATCACACCTTGCCAGTGGAAGTATTTCCACTTGCCAGAAGAAACTATCAGAGCCGTCTTTTCCATAGGGCTTAGTGGTGTGTCGCGCCAGGGTGCCGGCCTCTCAGGGGTGCCCCAGCAAGTGGGGGAGCTGCGCAGCTTTGCCAGTGGCCTCCCCTTTCCCTGCAGGCCCGCCAGCTGCGCGCCACCAACCATAAGACTGGGGGGAAAGAAGCTTCCCTCCCAAGCCTCCTCGGGAGGAGAGTGATCCCCGCAGAGGCTTGGGAAGGAAGCTGCACCCTGCCTACCATATGCGCAGCTTCCCTCTAAAGCCTCCCAAGCCTCTGCAGGGATCGCTCTCCCGCAGCAGCATAGGGGAGTGTTGTGCCCCCAGATGGCTGGCAGTGCGCAGCTATGGCTACCCCAACACTAACTGCAGTAATTTGGGGGCCTGGGTGGATATTTGCACCCCGGCACCGCATCTGCTAAAGACGGCCCTGGGAACTATCCCCCTCTTCCCCCGCCCCTGTTCTGGGGGTCCTCATGACCCTCCAGAGTGAAATTGGAGGAGTTCAGAGGGTGCCCAGGGGGAGCAGAGGGGGGAAGATCCGTTGCGCCAGCGGAAACCCTTGGTCTGCCTTCTGCCAGCACACCAGGTGAGTCACAAACCCTTGCGGTGGCTTTTGCCAGCACTCCAACTGCCCCGAAAGTGGCAGGACTGCCCCAAAAGCCTTAAGCCATCAAAGCTTCTCACTTTGTCATGCAGAGTCCTAAATTCCCATCTTTGTTGAGGCACGCTAACCAGAAATATGGAAGTAAAAGCTGAACCATAAAGAAGGCTGATCATCGAAGAATTTATTCTTTTGAATTATGGTGCTGGAGGAGACTCTTGAGAGTCCCGTGGACTACAAGAAGATCAAACCTATCCATTCTTAAGGAAATCAGCCCTGAGTGCTCACAGGAATGACAGCTGAGGCTCCAATACTTTGGCCACCTCATGAGAAGAGAAGACTCCCTGGAAAAGACCCTGATGTTGGGAAAGATGGAGGGCACAAGGAGAAGGGGACAACAGAGGACGAGATGGTTGGATAGTGTTCTCGAAGCTACCAGCATGAGTTTGACCAAACTGCGGGAGGCAGTGGAAGACAGGAGTGCCTGGCGTGCTCTGGTCCATGGGGTCACGAAGAGTCGGACACGACTAAACTGCTAAACAACAACAAAACCAGAAATGGCTGCACATTGGGGGAAGCAGGGGGGAAGAGACAGTTGCCAGTGGAGGCTACCTCTCTTATTCTCCTTCTCCTCATCAGCTGCTACTGCCTTTGCTGCTGCTCCTGGGAGTCGGAGAAGGTGGGGTGGGGGCGGAAAGGGTCTTGTGCTGGGTTCAAGGGAGGGAGCCAGGCCGGCTGGTCGACGGGCCAGTGGAGTAGCAGCAGCAGTAGTAGCGGGGAAAGGTGGAGGAGAAAGGGAGAGCAAGGCAAGGGGCTGCCGCCGCCACTGTCCTCGTGATGGGAGACTCTCTGACCCCAGCCAGCCAGCCATGCTGCATAAAAACAAGGAGGAGAAAATGAGCCAGGTCAGGCCTGAAGAGAAGATGGCGGCTGGAGGAGACCCTGAAACTGAAGGGTGTAGCTGGTGAGGAGCAGGTCAGCCTGTTGGGTTTTGGAGCTTGAGGGATGTGGGGTGGCACGGACATTATGGGGTTGAGGGTGGGCACTGGAGCTAGCTGGGCTTCAGTGGGGGTTGTCTGCATCATGAAAAACTTTAATAAAAAATCTTAATGTGACAAAAAGGGGTGATACTGATGTAGAATAGAATGACCCTATTATCATCTGAGGGATGTTGCAGTGGATGGGTTAGTTGAATCCAACCCTCTGAACTCTGTGAGGGACAAGCCACCTTTCCCAGGACTCTTTTGGGAGGGTGGTGAAATAGGCCTTAAATATATGGACACGGGTGGCCCTGTGAGTTAAACCACAGAGCCTTGGACTTGCCGATCAGAAGGTCGGCGGTTCGAATCCCTGCGATGGGGTGAACTCAAGTTGCTCAGTCCCTGCTCCTGCCAACCTAGCAGTTCGAAAGCATGTCAAAATGCAAGTAGATAAATAGGTACCACTCTGGAGGGGAAGGTAAACGGCATTATCTGTGCTGCTCTGGTTCACCAGAAGCGGCTTCGTCATGCTGGCCACATGACCCGGAAGCTGTACGCCGGCTCCCTCGGCCAATAAAGCGAGATGAGCACCGCAACCCCAGAGTCGGTCACAACTGGACCTAATGGTCAGGGGTCCCTTTACCTTTATATGGTGTGTACATAGCCTTAGAGATGCTGGGTTTAAACCAATGGACTGGAACCCAAGAGTTCCTGGAGGCCTCATCCTTTCCTGTGTTCCATCGCGTTCCCAGAAACTGCCCTTGGGTGCCTTGTCTTGCCTTTATCTATTTTTCTGTGCTTTATTAGATTAGACGGAGGGATAGATATTTTTGGATGACATAGGGTGCCCGTGTCATATTCTGACTCTCGTGGAATGGAACATCTTTTCTCTCACTTCCCTGCAGCTGAATTACGAGGATTTGCAGCAAAGAAGAACTCCCGTATTTTATGCTCTATAAGACTCACTTTTTCCCTCCTAAAAAGTAAGGGGAAATGTGTGTGCGTCTTATGGAGCAAATGCAGGCTGCACGGCTATCCCAGAAGCCAGAACAGCAAGAGGGATCGCTGCTTTCGCTGCGCAATGATCCCTCTTGCTGTTCTGGCTTCTGAGATTCAGAATATTTTTTTTCTTGCTTTCCTCCTGCAAAAACTAGGTGCGTCTTGTGGTCTGGTGCGTCTTATAGAGCGAAAAATACGGTAGCTCAATAGCCTGAGTGGAAAGGAGCTAATCCTTCACCCAGAACTTCTTTTGTTATTGCATCACATTCCAGTGTGTTCAATTCCTGTCCATTCCAAAAACTAGGTGCATCTTGTGGCCTGGTGCGTCTTATAGAGTGAAAAATACGGTATTTACTCTGTTACCAATTATCTGAAGAAGGGGAGGGAGGGACCATTGTGTCCAGTGGGTCATTCAGAAACATTAGCAAGGGGCAGGAACAATGGGTCAATGTACTATAACACAAGGGTTTAATGAACTCATGTAATGTCTTTAGCGACTTCAAATTCTCTTCCGGGTGAGATAAGAGGAAGCACAGACGATCACAAAAAGCCTGTAATAGCCTTTATACAATGGATGTGTTGAACTGTTCTGAGAGCTCCATACACACCATCTTGGTAGTCAAGATAACCCCTCAATTAATGGGTGGCGGTTGTAGCAATGAGCTCACACACTTGCTTTGTTATAGGCTAATTGGCTTGCTTTGGTGTTATCTTTATCTGGGGGCTTGGGGGCTGGGCTCTGAGCCCAGAAAGGGGAACTAGCTGCAAGATGTTGGGTATTTGCCACCTATGCCCTCATCTGGTCAGGTGAAGCAATGGGAAGTCCTGGCCAAAGTGACGCATTCTGCTTTGCATATCAAGCATGTACAGTGGTGCCTCGCAAGACGAAAAGAATCCGTTCCGCGAGTCTCTTCATCTAGCGGTTTTTTCGTCTTGCGAAGCAACCCCATTAGCGGATTAGCGCTATTAGTGGTTTAGCGGCTATTAAAGGCTTAAGGGATTAGCGGATTAGCTGCTAAAAGGCTATTAGCAGCTTAGTGCCTTAGAAAAAGGGGGTGGGGAGCGGGAAAAAATCGCAGGAACTCGCAAGACATTTCTGTCTTGCGAAGCAAGCCCATAGGAAATTCGTCCTGCGAAGCACCTCCAAAATGGAAAACCCTTTCGTCTAGCGGGTTTTCTGTCTTGCGAGGCATTCGTCTTGCGGGGCACCACTGTATGAGCATTTGCTTGGACGTGGATGAGTCATCTCCTTGCTGCAGTGTGTGCCCTGCATCTTCAGAGGCCAGGAAGCCTGGGAGGCTGATTTGCTGCAAGTCTGCTCCTGAATTTTTTTAAGCACTCAAAATGGCCATTCTGATGTTTTTGACATCCTTCTTTGGGACCCTGCACCCATTGTTGTCTATTTTATTTGTATATATTGCTTGTTTTATGTTGCTATGGCCGTTAGCTAATGTGAATAAAGTTTATTTATCTATCATCTATATATCCCTGCACCCAACCACTCCCATGAACTCTCCTTTGGGCCTGTGGTTCAGAACGATGGACTTGAGGGAGTCATGTTAGTGGCCAGTTCAGCCACTCATCATGTTTATACAGTGGTACCTCTGGTTAAGTACTTAATTCGTTCCGGAGGTCCGTTCTTAACCTGAAACTGTTCTTAACCTGAAGCACCACTTTAGCTAATGGGGCCTCCTGCTGCTGCTACGCCGCAAGAGCACAATTTCTGTTCTCATCCTGAAGCAAAGTTCTTAACCTGAGGTACTATTTCTTGGTTAGCGGAGTCTGTAACCTGAAGCGTATGTAACCTGAAGTGTATGTAACCCGAGGTACCACTGTACTGAATGACTGATCTACTCACCATAAACAAGAGCTTGGGGTGACGCTTTTATTTATAATAACCCCGTAGTTCTTCAATCTCAGGTTTGTTGAATCTGAACCTATATCTCTGGGCCTGTCACACATTTGTGGACTTTCTCATGATCTGATCATAAGAGTCTACCCTCATGGGTGGCTAACCTGTGTCCTGCCACATAACAATGGATTCCAGTTCCCATCAGTCAGGGATGATGGTGTTGAGAATTCCATTCCTCCCGTGCTGCAGATGTGTGGGATTGTTACATGTCACATGTCTGTTTACATTCCAGCACTGATTATTGGAGTCTTATGAGCGGAAAGGGAGATACGCTATTTCCACTCTGAATAGCTTTTGTTTTTGCAGCTCTCTCTCCGAGGAAGAAAGACAGAAAGAGAAGCCATGTTTGTTTTAATTTGCAATAAATTAGGCTTAGATGTTTCTCCTCAAGGTGCGGGTGGCGCTGTGGGTTAAACCACAGAGCCTAGGACTTGCTGATCAGAAGGTCGGCGGTTCGAATCCCTGCGACGGAGTGAGCGCCCATTGCTCGGTCCCTGCTCCTGCCAACCTAGCAGTTCGAAAGCACGTCAAAGTGCAAGTAGATAAATAGGTACCGCTCTGGCGGGAAGTTAAATGGCGTTTCCATGCGCTGCTCTGGTTCGCCAGAAGCGGCTTTGTCATGCTGGCCACATGACCTGTACACCGGCTCCCTCGGCCAATAAAGCGAGATGAGCGCCGCAACCCCAGAGTCGGTCACGACTGGACCTAATGGTCAGGGGTCCCTTTACCTTTACCCTTAGGCTTAGATGTTTCTCCTCAAGGTGGAGCTTCTGTTTGGACTCTGCTAGTCATGTGCTCATGTCCTGGATATGGGTCACAGCAGCGTGACGGGAGATCGGAGTGATGAATCCCAGGCGACGCTGCGTTGTGGGGGAGGCACCTGCCTGGGCGTTATCACCCAACAGATGGGAGTTTTGGAGGCCACAGAGGTTGCCTCCCATTTTAAATAATAATTATAATAATAATAATAATTTATTATTTACACCCCACCCATCTGGCTGGGTTTCCCCAAACACTCTGGGCGGCTTCCAACAAAATATTAAAATACAATAGTCATTCAGATATTAAAAACCTTCCCTAAACAGGGCTGCCTTCAGATGTCTCCTAAAAGTCTGGTAGTTGTTTTTTCCTTTGACATCTGATGGGAGGGCGTTCCACAGGGCAGGCGCCACTACCGAGAAGGCCCTCTGTCTGGTTCCCTGTAACCTCATTTCTCACAATGAGGGAACCGCCAGAAGGCCCTCGGAGCTGGACCTTAGTGTACAGGCAGAACGATGGGGATGGAGACGCTCCTTCAGGTATACTGGGCCGAGGCCATTTAGGGCTTTAAAGGTCAACACCAACACTTTGAATTGTGCTCAGAAACATACTGGGAGCCAATGTAGGTCTTTCGAGACCGGTGTTATGTGGTCTTTGCGGCCGCCCCCAGTCACCAGTCTAGCTGCCGCATTCTGGATTAGTTGTAGTTTCTGAGTTACCTTCAAAGGTAGCCCCACATAGAGTGCATTGCAGTAGTCCAAGCGAGAGATAACCAGAGCATGCACCACTCTGGCAAGACAGTCTGCGGGCAGATAGGGTCTCAGCCTGCGTACCAGATGGAGCTGGTAAACAGCTGCCCTGGACACAGAATTGACCTGAGGCTCCATGGACAGCTGTGAGTCCAAAATGACTCCCAGGCTGTGCACCTGGCCCTTCAGGGGCACAGTTACCCCACTCAGGACCAGGGAGTCCTCCACACCTGCCCACCTCCTGTCCCCCCAAAACAGTACTTCTGTATTGTCAGGATTCAGCCTCAATGAACATCTCTGAATGTGCATCATCTGCTTTAAATTTACATCCCAGTCTTAGAGCATTAAAACAAAGGGAGGCAGCTCTCTGCTTTCAGCTGTTCACCCACACGTTGAGAGTGGAGCAGAAAATAAATGAGCAGATAAACCTTTGCACGAAGCGTCTGCAGGTTATGCAGACAGGAACTGCGTGACAATGTCAGTTAGACAAAAGCAGGGCAAAGAGGGTTGTTTTCCTATTTGTTGTGGCTTTGCGAGAGGTCGGTGGTATGTGGAGATTAGATGAAGAAGCCTAAGCACCCAGTGTTATCTCTCTTGATCTCATCCGCCGTAGCGAAGGGAAACAGGTGGGTGCCACCTACTGGGGTGCAATGGAGATATAGATATAGATAACCCAAAGAGTTGTATTATCGATCAGGAAAGAGTTGAAGACGTTTTCATTGATATAAGCTACTGGTTCTCATTTTCACTGACCTCCAACTCTGAAAGGGAGGTTCAATTCTGTTTACATATAAAAGTGAGCTTAGCTAATTGGCCCTTTGCAAAACAGTACACAAATCAAAACACAGCCATATTTTTTCCGAATTTTGCACTTCTCCGAATTTTGCAACACAGTTCCTGTCTAAGCAACGTGCAGAGAAATGCACACCCCGGAGGTAAATTGTTGTACATGAATGTATCTATCCACAGTTACCAACTTTTAGGGGCTGAGGTCCCTTCAGACCCCACAATAAATTATTTGAGCTCCCCGCCCCCAGTTGATGGGCATTGCCATTCAAATGGTGTGTCCTGTGATTATGGGGTTTACCTGAGCCCCACCCAACCCCCTGGGAAAAAATTATTCAGGTTAGTATCCCTGTATATATCAGTGGCTCACTGGAAGGACAGATCGTGAAGCTGAGGCTCCAATACTTTGGCCACCTCATGAGAAGAGAAGACTCCCTGGAAAAGACCCTGATGTTGGGAAAGATGGAGGGCACAAGGAGAAGGGGGCGACAGAGGACGAGATGGTTGGACAGTGTTCTCGAAGCTACCAGCATGAGTTTGACCAAACTGCGGGAGGCAGTGGAAGACAGGAGTGCCTGGCGTGCTCTGGTCCAGGGGGTCACAAAGAGTCGGACACGACTAAACGACTAAACAACAACAACAACATATCAGTAAAATTAACATACAAAAAAGCATGATGCTAAGGGAAATTGCTTTGTGAAAAAGAAAATGTGCATGTTGGGCAAAACGAGGTACCAAAACATCTATATTAGAATGTGGACTGAAAATGTGGAGAATTAATCTCAAGAGTGGAAAATGAGAGAAATGGACGTTGGTAGATTCGCCCATCCCTAGTGACATGGAAGGTGAAGAGAAGCAACCTCTGATAGCTCAGTCGGCAGAGCAGGAGACTCTAAATCTCAGGGCCAAGGGTTCGAGCACCTGATTTCTCTGAGCCGTCTTGAGTGAGTGAGTCAGCAAGTCAGTGTGTAGAAAAAGACTGAGAATCTCCATTTGTATATAGTGTATAGAACAGTAGCTGTTAGAGAATAAAAGAAGATATTCTTCAGCACTGTCGTCTGAGTATTTTTGCTCTGCTGTATTCTGCTGCACAACGACTGTTTACTTGGTGAAGTGGTTTGCGGTGCTCACAGCTCTGAGTTGTGAGTCCACGGCACTTGGACCTGTTCTACAGAGGAAGGTGGTCTCTGGAAGTGCCATCCAGCTCGCCTAGCCCAGTCGGGGCTGAGGTGGACGAGTCCAGTTGGTGACACTGGCTCAAGGGCGATGCTGACACATGGTGGGCAAAAGATTCCTGCATTGTTGGGGGTTGGAGTAGATGACCCTTGTGATCCCTTCCAACTCTATAATTCTTTGATTCTATGACACATCAGTCAGAGAGCTATAAAAAGGCAAAGCAAGCACCAGAAACTCCTGCTCTATCCTGCTATGGTATCTTACTGCAGAGCATACATGTGAGATTGTTCCTTTACCAGACTAAGACTGCAGCCCTAAGCACACTAGCTTGCGGTTAGGGAGGAGGAAAAATTCGATTCAGTTAGCACTGAAAGCCAAATTTGAAACAAAACGAGAACTGAAACGTGGTTGTCCTTCAAAATCTGCACTGACCTGGATTTTGCAATGCAGTTCTTCAACCAAACAACATTTACAAAAGCATACATTAGGTAGAATCGTGCATAATAATGAATACGTCGGTGCAAGCAGCACAGAAAAATGCGTTGCATTAGGGAAGAAATGCTTGCCAAAAATCTGTACGTTAGTCAAAACTGCATACAAAAACATGTTTATGAGGAGACATTTGCACTAAAATGCTGGAGAATTTTCCTCGGGGTATTTTTTTGCAAAAGAACATTTGCAAATTGCTGCAGAAACACGGGAAACCAAATTTAAGATTGGGAAAATGAGAAACCAAGGGAACTAAGATTGACATATCCTTCCATTCTTGCCTGGGATTGAGTCTCGCTGAACTGAGAAAGACCCTGTTCATGAGTCAATGGTGATAAAATTGCAGGGACTCCTGTATCTGCGAGAGAAAATGCTCTCAAACTTGGGTGCTCTAAAACGGCATTTGAGTTGTGAGAAGATGTGATTCAAAAGCAAAAGGTTTACAAGCGCCTCTCTGAACTCTTACTTCCTCTTTGGTGGGCTTCTTGCTTCCCACTTTAAAACCTCTGACCGTAATGGCTTCAACCTCACCAATGTGTGCTTGTTTTTCAGATTATTTTTTTTAAGGGCTTAAAGTGATTATGCAAGCAACGGATCTCACGGCTCACCCCAGAAACCACATGTGAATTTCATTTCTTCTCACTCAGGCGGATTCTCAGCAATGTTTGCAAGTAACCTCGCTCCTTTGTGGTGGAGGAGAATTGCAGTGATGTCGGTCTCTGAGCCTCCGGTCATATTAGCTGCATCATTTGGGGATGGCAAGTGGCCAGTTAAATGGTAACAATAGCATTTAAACCTTTATTACCCACTGCTCACATCTGATTCTTTTTTTATTATTATTATGGCCGGATTTCATGACTCTCTGATGCTCGTTATAAAACTATGTCTCATGTCTTTAAGATAACATTTACTGTATTTTTTGCTCTATAAGACTCACTTTTTCCCTCCTAAAAAGTAAGGGGAAATGTGTGTGCATCTTATGGAGTGAATGCAGGCTGCGCAGCTATCCCAGAAGCCAGAACAGCAAGAGGGATCGCTGATTTCGCTGCGCAGTGATCCCTCTTGCTGTTCTGGCTTCTGGGATTCAGATTATTTTCTTCTTGTTTTCCTCCTCCAAAAACTAGGTGCGTCTTGTGGTCTGGTGCGTCTTATAGAGCGAAAAATACGGTGGTTAGAAAGCAGAGTTGCGATGAAGCTGTTCAACAGAAATGGCAACTTGATAATGCAATGCCAGGTCAAATTTCCAAGATGGTGGTGTTGGTCATATACGCTTTAGAACCACCATCTTGGAAACGGCAGGAATTCACTCACAACCTAAAGGCCAAACGGGACAACATTTCATGAATGAATTTCAGGTTTGGGGTTTTGCTTTTGCTTTTTTTGGCTAAAAGGAGCTGGTGGGGTGTGATTTGGATTGAGGCAGCAGCAGCCTTTCCAATCATAAACCCTTTCCCCACATGTTGCTACTGGACGCAATATGGGTTCAATTGTATATTTGGTTTTTCAACCTTAGGCTGAATATGTAAACATATTCTTGTTTACTCTGCATTCTAGTATGGTTCCATCACTGATGTGAGTAACAGGTGTTAGCCACAACCCATTTTTCTACACGTCCTTTCTCATGAATTCAAATAGAGAAGAAGAAGAAGAAGAACATAGCTGTGTTTTAAGGTGGAAATGTGTATACAGTCTCAATAGCAGCTCTAACTGCAGTGGTTTTCTCTTCCTACAAACCGGTCAAACCAATTGCACCGAGGACACACTGTAACAGTAAAGGTAAAGGTAAAGGGACCCCTGACCATTAGGTCCAGTCGTGGCCAACTCTGGGGTTGAGGCGCTCATCTCGCTTTATTGGCCGAGGGAGCCGACGTACAGCTTCCGGGTCATGTGGCCAGCAGGACTAAGCCACTTCTGGCGAACCAGAGCAGTGCACGGAAACACCGTTTACCTTCCTGCCAGAGTGGTACCTATTTATCTACTTGCACTTTGACATCCTTTCAAGCTGCTAGGTGGGCAGGAGCAGGGACCGAGCAACGGGAGCTCACCCCATCGCGGGGATTCGAACTGCCGACCTTCTAATCAGCAAGTCCTAGGCTCTGTGGTTTAACCCACAGTGCCACCCACGTCCCCCATTGTAACTATTAAAGGGTCAGTTCTTCTCACATTCCCAAAATAAAACATCCATCCCTTCTTTTATTAAAACAAAACTCATGCACACATGTAGATAAAAACAACTACGAAACGCCCCATGTCCACCGCAATATTTGGTGAGTGTCGTGCTCACTAGCATTCAAGAAGGATTTCATCTTTCTCATAAACACTAATCTCTGAATGAAACAAACCACATGGCCCCTAAAGCAACCACATGGCTTCTGTAAATGCCTTGGAGAAGTATCTCCGCTGATAACAGGAAGGCTGAAAACATACACTGGAAGAGTGGAGAGGGCTCATACACAGCACAATGGAAGAGGCAGGGGCGGGTGGGGTCTTGATGAGATCAGTAGCTCTGGAGTACACCATATATCAAACATGCCCTCCCCTCCCCCTGACAAGGAAGGGCAAGCAAATGAAAGTGATTTAAACAAGCCAGGCTGTTCAGGGACATCATATTGGGTGATAAGGGATGGGAGGAAACAGATCACGCTGAGCCAAAGGTTAGGGTGTGCATATGCCATCTAAATAATTAAGAAACCAGAAGCATTTCTGCTTGGTATTGTAGGGAATGAGATAAATAAGAAAGATAGGAAACTATTTTTGTACGCAGTAACAGCAGCGAGAATATTGATAACTCAGAAATGGAAGCAAGAAGAACTACCAACACTGGAAGAATGGAGAATGAAGATGATGGACTTTGCGGAAGTGGATAGAATGACAGGAAGAATTAGAAATCGACGAGATCAGAGATTTACTGAAGAATGGGGGAAAAAATCAGAATATATGCATAATTTAAGTGAAAAACAAATAACGCTTGTAACTTTTAATGAAGCTTTGTAAAAATGAAAGACTAAAATTGGAGTGAAATCAGATTTAATTTACAAATTAGATGAGAATTAAGAAATGTGTGGGAAATTAAGAAGGGAAGGAGTACCAGCCAAGTTGAGGGAAGTCAAAAAGTGAGAATGGTTTTAAAAATTGTATGAATTGTATGAATTTGTTTTATTTGTAAACTGAATAAAAATTATATATATAAATAATGAATTACGCTGCTGGGGTGCTATTGCTGTTAAAAGCGGGTGGGTGCGCCACGAAAAAAGATACCACCTGTTTCTGTTGTAGCCTAAAAAGCGCATCCTCTTGCCTTTCCTCTACTATGCAGAAGGAATCGCGGGCAGTACTTGTACAGTGGTACCTCAGGTTAAGAACTTGCCATATTTTTTGCTCTATAAGACTCACTTCCCCCCCCCCCCTAAAAAGTAAGGGGAAATGTGTGTGTGTCTTATGGAGCGAATGCAGGCTGCGCAGCTATCCCAGAAGCCAGAACAGCAAGAGGGATCACTGCTTTCTCTGCGCAGCGATCCCTCTTGTTGTTCTGGCTTCTGAGATTCAGAATATTTTTTTTCTTGTTTTCCTCCTCCAAAAACTAGGTGCGTCTTGTGGTCTGGTGCGTCTTATAGAGCGAAAAATACGGTAATTCATTCAGGAGGTCTGTTCTTAACGGGAAACTGTTCTTAACCTGAAGCACCACTTTAGCTAATGGGGCCTCCCGCTGCCGCTGCGTGATTTCTGTTCTCATCCTGAGGCAAAGTTCTTAACCCGAGGTACTATTTCTGGGTTAGCGGAGTCTGTAACCTGAAGCGTATGTAACCTGAAGCGTATGTAACCCGAGGTACCACTGTATTAAACATGCTCTTGTTGAAAGTGGATCGAAGAGGATGGCATGAACCCACTTTATTTTGGGAGAGGGCATTTGCCCTTTTCATAATGGCGTCGGTGTTGACATCTTTCAGTCTTGAGAGACAATGGAGTTCTTAAAAAAGGGGGGGGTGCACCCAGTGCCAGATTTATGTATAAGCTAAGCAAGCTAAGCTTAGGGCCCCACTCCCTTGGGGGCCCCCAAAAAAATTTAAAGGGAAAAAACTGGATGTACATTTCCAAAATAGAAGATAAAAAACAAATAAAACCTGCATACAGCAACAGTGTTTTGTGTTGTGTAGGCTCCTATGAGGTAAGTAATGGGCCCCGCCTGCTAGCCTGCTCCCTAAAATATCACTGGTTTGCTCATTTCTAACAGCGACCATTTGTTGTTGACAAAGGGCCCCATTACCTTCTGGAGCTTAGGGCCTCATCAAACCTAAATCCGGCCCTGGACGCGCCTATAACAAAGATGCTACCTAGGGGGAATGAGCGTATGCAAAAAAATGACAAACTTACACGCATCTGGATGCAAAATAAGTTCATTGCTTCCTAGTCATTTCAGGTCGTGCATTGGCCTTGCTCTTGCTACATTCTTTCTGTGCTTTGTTTGACTCATTAATAATAATAATAATAATAATAATAATAATTTTTTATTTGTATCCCGCCCTCCCCGGCCGAGGCCGGGCTCAGAACAGCTAACATCATAAAAACAACACAATAAGCATAAAAACAGACACCAATTAATTAAAATACACCTTAAAATTATCTCAGATAAGTTAAAATCTGGGCAGGTGACAACGATCAGGGTGGAATTGAGAGTAGTTAATAATTGCCATAAAGAAGGCTGATCGCCGAAGAATTGATGCTTTTGAATTATGGTGCTGGAGGAGACTCTTGAGAGTCCCATGGACTGCAAGAAGATCAAACCTCTCCATTCTGAAGGAAATCAGCCCTGAGTGCTCACTGGAAGGACAGATCCTGAAGCTGAGGCTCCAATACTTTGACCGCCTCATGAGAAAAGAAGACTCCCTGAAAAAGACCCTGATGTTGGGAAAGATGGAGGGTGCAAGGAGAAGGGGACGACAGATGGTGGTACAGTGTTCTCGACGCCACCAGCATGAGTTTGACTAAATTGTGGGAGGCAGTGGAAGACAGGAGTGCCTGGCGTGCTCTGGTCCATGGGGTCACGAAGAGTCGGAAACAACTACATGACTAAACAACAACAACAATAATTGCCAGGGCCAACTGTTTCGACTGATCATACAAGGACCTGTGAGTGGGTTGGGGACCTCCTTCGGGCTTGTTTTATACAAAGGAAAGTAAGTCAAATGGGCAAGACTCGCCACAGGTGAGCAGGAAAGCTTGCAAGCCTCGCCAGACCAGGGTCGGTGTACAAGACACACACACACACACCCCAGTACCTACTACCTACATTGCACTCAGGAACATTCAGTAGTGATGGGTGTGCCTGCTGAGGTGGTGCTAAGGATGTGACAGCCTTAGTTGTTTCCTGTTCTGTAAGGCTCCTGTTGGTTCCTGTTCAGTAACACATATGTCACACTTTCAAAGTTGTTAACTCATCAAAAAAATTAAAATCAACTTAGTTTTTTTTGCAATGACGGTTTTTTTACTGGCAAATTGCCATTGTACGTCCTACATTTGCTACAACTAGACAGCATTGAGGGAGGAAAAACCAGTTGCTTTTTTAATTCCAGGCTTCGCTTGGCTATAATTCCATGCATATATTGTGTCCAGACAGCAAGAAAGGAAAATATAATCCCTGTCGTTATCTCTCTTGGATCTCACTGGGAGCCAACCGCATGTAGGTCATCAGTTGATTAATTCTCTCTTCTCAGTGAAGACGTTTTGTCAGTGGCGTAGTGTGGGTTGTCAGCACCCGGGGCAAGGCAAGTAATTTGCGCCCCCTAACCCGGGGCAAGGCAAGTAATTTGCGCCCGCCCCGCTGCACTGTCCCTCCCCCAGATAGTCCCTCGCTCTCTCTCCGCACCGCACCGCACCGCACCGCACACCTGGCACCCTCCCCTCCACAGTGGGCGGCGACCCGGCGGCTCGGATCGGATTCGCATAGCCAGCACTGCAGTGAGAGAGAGAGAGTGAGCCAGGTAGGGGCAGAGAGCTGCGAGTGCGAGCGCCCCCCCCAAGATGTTGCGCCCGGTGCGGCTGGCCCCCCCTGCACCCCCCCATGCTACGCCACTGCGTTTTGTCTGCTCCTGTATGTAGGACATTGTCCAAGCCTTAGTGAAAGTCTGCAAATCTCAAGAGTGGTCTTATATGGCTGCACATTCCACTCTTCCTTAAATGCTCTCTCAGAAATGACTTGCAGATTGATTGTTTTAGCAGTATGAGGAATTTGTTCATCAGCAGGGGAAGGGACTATGCAGAATTACATGGCAAAGCTATCCAACCAATCACTCACTTCGCTTACAATAGTACAATGTTCTTTATAATACTGGGCCAACTTAGCTGAATGCTCCTGATCTGTTAAACATATGTTTTAGACTCTCCCATTTCCCCTTTGGACATGAAAGACAACATATTTTTACCTCTGCTCTTTGCTTGGTCATTTGCCAGAGTTTTGGTACAATTTATAGACATTCTCCTAAGACTGAAGCAATCAAGAAATTGCATCAATGCTGATGGAACCAGCATTTGCTTAAGAGAGGTTTATGAGACTGTATTTACAATCCATTATCAGTTTTTCTTCTTTTCCACCATCAGTTTGAAGCATAACATAACAGTTTTTATCCTTCACAGTGCTGAGAACAACTTTTCGTGGGGATATCAGTGACCGTCGACAACAGGCGCGCTGAGCTAAGGGGTGAAATGTCCATTCATATTTCCCATTGTACAGAACAGGCCATTTATGCTACCAATTGTCATGGCTCCCATGACCGGTACGCAGTATAGTTTCTTGCAGGGACACCTGGAGGTTGAGGTCTCTTCTTGGGAGCATTTGATTGCCAGGCAGTCATGTTGAAATAGTCATTCCGAACAATCTTATTCTTCTTGGTTTTCAGCTACAAAGAAAATGATGGAGGAGAGAGAATTCAATCGTTGTAATGAACAAAACCCAATGAACAAAATCCACTTTGCAAGGGGTGATGAAACAATTGTGGGTTAATAACTTTTCGGCATTTCTGGGTATTCTGCAGAAGAGAACTAAACTCAGTCCTTGTGTATCTCCTTACTAGAGAGATACAGTGGTACCTCGGGTTAAGTACTTAATTCGTTCCAGAGGTCCGTTCTTAACCTGAAACTGTTCTTAACCTGAAGCACCACTTTAGCTAATGGGGCCTCCTGCTGCTGCCGCTGCGCCGCTGCTGCACGATTTCTGTTCTCATCCTTAAGCAAAGTTCTTAACCCGAGGTACTATTTCTGGGTTAGCGGAGTCTGTAACCTGAAGTGTATGTAACCTGAAGCGTATGTAACCCGAGGTACCACTGTACTCAGTACTGACAGCAAGAGAGGTACATGAGATTCCCCTTCACTTAATACCCAAAAGCATGGAAAGCAGATGTGTGAGTCACTTGCTTATTTTCTTAGAAGAAGAAGAAGAGTTTGGATTTGATATCCCGCCTTTCACTCCCTTTAAGGAGTCTCAAAGCGGCTAACATTCTCCTTTCCCTTCCTCCCCCACAACAAACACTCTGTGAGGTGAGTGGGGCTGAGAGACTGTGACTGGCCCAAGGTCACCCAGCAGCTGCATGTGGAGGAGCGGAGACGCGAACCCGGTTACCCAGATTACGTGACTACCGCTCTTAACCACTACACCACACTGGCTCTCACACTTATCATCACTTCCTTGCAAGTGTATGGAACAGCTGCAAAAAATGCACTGGTCTCTAGAGCTGAGCTAGCAAAATCTTCCGTACCTTTGGCCTGATTCAGACATGCAGCCTATACACTATTATTAGCTGTTTCACGAACAAGTTTGCTTCTGCGGAGTGTGCTGCCACAATTATTTAACTAGAAAACCTGGATGGTTCTTAGCACAGTACACAGCAATGAAAGTGTCCCCTTGTAATGAAGGAGCCTAGAGAGCATAGCCACCCAACTTTCAACAAAGTTAACGAAAAATTGCCTTGAATCCGTACTTTAGCCCATGGGACGGAATTCAGTGTAGAGCTAAGGAGACTGTTCTTGCCTCTCTAAGGAGACTGTGCTTGCCTGATCTCTCCTCTCCCCCCCCCTCCAAAAAAACACTCTTCTGGGGTTCTTCCAACACCCCTCAGATGGCTTTGGGAGAAAGAGGGGGACCCCACTAGCAGAACGGGTTAGTTGAATCCAGCCCATGGTTTGCACAATTGGGAGGGTGTACATTCAGCAAGATGCAAGTTCCTAAAATGATAAGGAAGTTGGAGTTGAGGCTGAGTGGCATCACTGCACCATTTTTACTTCTTTAAAAAATATCACTATTATTATTATTCAATTTATGCACCGCCCTTTATCAAAAGATCCCTGGGTGGTGTGCAACATTAAATATCTTTTGATGAGCACTCCAGTAATTCAACCACACTCCAGCCACTTGGTTTTGAACAGGGCTTATTTCCTAGCAGGGAACGAAAACTGGTGGGGCGTAAGGCATTTCTGTAATATTTTTTATTTACGTATGCCCAAGTCGACATGTGTCAAGCAGCCAACCCCGGCAGCACTAGTCTTGGGACACACCTGTCTCCGCAGCCTAAAGCAGCACGTACACCTCATGGCTCAATTTTCCTTCCCACACTGCAGACAGGTTCAAATTTCATGACTTCAGCCCCTTCCCCAAGGTGGGGTATGAGAGACAAATCCAACAGCAGCCATCAAAGATCATTGAGCTAGGACCTTCGGCTATCAAACCATACAAAGAGAATTAAAAAATGGTCCAGATTTCCCCAACCTGTTGCCCTCCGGATATTTTGGAGTCCATCATCCTTCTGTCCCAGCCCCTATGGCAAGGGATCATGGGAGTTGTAGTCCAAAACATCTGGGCCATTGGGGGGCATGTTCTAGAGAGCTCACCTCTTTGCTTGGCAAGGCAGAGTAGGATGCCACGTAACAGCACGGAAGTGGGCTAGCTTTTCCCACCTCCAAAATTAGATTATTGTTGCTCTTCTGCATTTAAGTGTACCTCAAGTACAGTGGTGCCCCGCAAGACGAATGCCTCGCAAGAAGGAAAACCCGTTAGACGAAAGGGTTTTCCGTTTTTCAATGCGCTTCACAGGACGAATTTCCCTATGGGCTTGCTTCACAAGACGAAAATGTCTTGCGAGTCTTGAGATTTTTTTCCCGCTCCCCACCCCCTTTTTCTAAGCCGCTAAACCGCTAATAGCCTTTCAGCAGCTAATCCGCTAATCCCTTAAGCCGCTAATAGCCGCTAATAGCCGCTAATAGCCGCTAAACCTCTAATAGCGCTAATCCGCTAAGCCGCTAATAGGGTTGCTTCGCAAGACGAAAAAACCGCTAGACAAAGAGACTCGCAGAACGAATTAATTTCGTCTTGCACCACTGTACATGAAATAAGTGAGAAACAACCATTCCTTACCCAACAATAGAAAAAAGCTGCTGTTGTTAGAAGACTGTAGAAAATAAGGACTCCAATAGCTACCGCCATACTTATGAATTTTGGTCCTTGTTGACATTGAGATTCTGGGGTTTCTGGGGATTGACAGAGGGGAGAAAAGCTTTAAAACACATCTGCACAAACTATAAATGAAAAGCTATATTACCATCATTCCTAGATCACATTTGATTTCAAAAAAGGAAACTTCCCCAAAATGAGGAGATTGGTTAAAAGGAAGTTGAAAAAGTCAAGAGGGTCAACTCACACCAAAATGCTTGGGAGTTGTTTAAAAACACATTATTAGATACAGTCGTACCTCGTAAGTTGAACAGAATCCGTTCCGGAAGTCCATTCGACTTTCGTAATGTTCGAAAACCCAATCATGGCTTCTAATTGGCTGCAGGAAGCTCCTGCAGCCAATCAGAAGCCACGGAAGCCCGGTCGGATTTTCAGCTTCCAAAACAAAGTTCGAAAACTGGAACACTTACTTCCGGTTTTCGATCGTTTGGGAGCTGAAGCATTCAACTCCCAAGGCGTTCAGGAGCCAAGGTACGGCTGTACTGAAATGGAATGTACGGCACAGATTTAGAAACGTATCATGAGGAACAAGATGACACCAGTGTGGTTGACAAGCAGGGTCCAAGATGCTATCAGAGGCAAGACTTCATCGAAAAAAATGAAATCTTGTCCAAATGAAGACAACAAAAAAAGAACACAAACTTCGGCACCCAAAAAAAAGTGCAAGTGAGGAAAGCCGAAAAAGAATTTCAATAACACAAAGGCTGAATGGTTAAACTATGGAACTCACACCAGCAGGAGTCAGCTGCCAGTCTAGATGGTTTAAAAGAGGGTTAGACAAATTAATGCAGCAAAGGTAAAAAAGGTAAAGGACCCCTGGATGGTTACATCCAGTCAAAGGCAACTATGGGGTTGTGGCGCTCATCTCGCTTTCAGGCCAAGGGAGCTGGTGTTTGTCCGCAGACAGCTTTCCAGGTCATGTGGCCAGCAGGACTAAACCACTTCTGGTGGAATGGGACACCATGATGGAAGACAGAGCACACGGAAACGCTGTTTACTTTCCCGCCACAGCGGTACCTATTTATCTACTCGCACTGGTGTGCTTTCGAACTGCTAGGTTGGCAAGAGCTGGGACAGAGCAATGGGAGCTCACCCCATCGCCGGGATTCGAACCGCCAACCTTCTGATCAACAAGCCCAAGAGTCTTAGTGGTTTAGACCACAGCTACTGCATACCAATTGCTGGAAAGCACAGGGTGGCAGAGGGCTCTTGGACTCAGAGCTGTCCATGGAGGCACAGGTCAACTCTGGATCCAGGGAGGCTGTCAACCAACTCCATGCCTGCTAAACCCTACCTGCCTGCGCACTGCCTTGCCAGAGTGGTGCATGCTCTGGTTATCTCCTGCTTGGACTACTGCAATGCACTCTACGTGGGGCTACCTTTGAAGCTGACTCGCAAACAGCTATTAATCTAGAATGCAGCTGCCTAGAGTACCCATCCCACATTTTAAGGTAAAGGGACCCCTGACCCTTAGGTCCAGTCGTGACCGATTCTGGGGTTGCGGTGCTCATCTTGCTTTATTGGCCGAGGGAGCTGGCGTACAGCTTCCGAGTCATGTGGCCAGCAGGACTAAGCCGCTTCTGGCAAACCAGAGCAGTGCACGGAAACGCCATTTACCTTCCCGCTGGAAGGTAGGTCTGCTCTGGTTTAGTTTTTGTTTTTTAATGTGCCCTATCCATGAGGGGACACAGGTGGCGCTGTGGGTTAAACCACAGAGCCTAGGACTTGCCGATCAGAAGGTTGGCGCTTGGTTTGCATTTGGCAAAGGGGGTAGACATTTCTAGATGCCCAGTTTAAATACTAGTAGCCCTAGCATGGGGACGCGGGTGGCGCTGTGGGTAAAAGCCTCAGCGCCTAGGGCTTGCTGATCGAAAGGTCGGCGGTTCGAATCCCCGCGGCGGGGTGCGCTCCCGTTGTTCGGTCCCAGCGCCTGTCAACCTAGCAGTTCGAAAGCACTCCCGGGTGCAAGTAGATAAATAGGGACCGCTTACTAGCGGGAAGGTAAACAGCGTTTCCGTGTGTGGCTCTGGCTCGCCAGAGCAGCGATGTCACGCTGGCCACGTGACCCGGAAGTGTCTTCGGACAGCGCTGGCCTTTGGCCTCTTTGAGTGAGATGGGCGCACAACCCTAGAGTCTGTCAAGACTGGCCCGTACGGGCAGGGGTACCTTTACCTTTAGCCCTAGCATGAGTGATTTGGGGGATATGCAAGGACTTTCACATTTGTACCTTTCACGTGCACTAAAGTGCCAAGGCTTTCGTTGACTTCGTACGGGGGTGGCTCAAAGACCTCAATTTTGCAGCTGTAAATGTCCGTTTGATTGGCATGTAGGCTCTGCAGGTGAAAGCTGACTTCCTTTTCTGTCTTGAAAGCAACTTGGCAGCTGATTTCCGGACCGTATTTGGTAATATTATGGGTACTGTTCTTGTAAATGGAGCAGACTTCCACCCTTTCTACTCCTTTACGGAGCAAGGCTCTGAAGGCCTCTATCTTCTTTCCCTTAGATGTGTAGTTGCAGAATATCTTGGCACTTTCGCTCATTAGGCGCAGAGGTCTCTGTTGCACTAAAATATTCGCTTCTGAGGGTGGGGGAAAGAGAGAAACAAATGTTGTTAGGCGATGGTGGCAGCAGAAGGAAGGAAAATATTAAGGTGGGGGAAGAGCGGAGCAGGTTTTGTTTCGTATTATTAAACCTTTCCAAAGAGAAACATTGCTGCGTTTCATAACAGTGCTTTGTTCCTAAATATATTTACTTGGAAGTAACTTAAGTAGCTACCAGCCTTAATTAGGACATTAATATAAGATTGCATGAGAAGAAAAAAGAGAGAGAGATTTTTAGCGTGAGCTGCTTCTAAAAGTGCAACTCTTCTTGAATGGGGAAGGGATATTGAAAACCTTTGTTAATAATAATAATAATAATAATAATAATAATAATAATAATAATAAATTTTATTTATATCCTGCCCTCCCCAGCCGAAGCCGGGCTCAGGGCGGCTAACAACAATCAAATAGTACAACATTCTAAAATCATTTCATTCTAAAATTAATTCAAATCAAATTGATGGCAACCATTAGGCTAAAGTTTTGTGAAGATTGCCGAAGGAGGGAGTCAGGCTGTGCCCTGACCAAAAGCCTGGTGGAACAGCTTTGTCTTGCAGGCCCTGCAGAAAGATGTCAAGTCCCGCAGGGCCCTAGTCTCTTGTGACAGAGCGTTCCACCAGATCAGAGCCACAGCCAAAAAAGCCCTGGCTCTAGTTGAGGCCAGCCTAACCTCCCTGTGGCCTGGGACCTCCAGAATGTTTTTGTTTGAAGACCGTAAGGTCCTCCGTGGGACATACCAGGAGAGGCGGTCCCATAGGTACGAAAAACAACAAAAACCCCAAGATTCAAGAAGAATTATAAGCTTGGCTAGGGGGGTAACTTGTCCTAACTTCTCCTTAAGCAGTCTGCATAAGACTGCCCTAAGTTTTAGGGCCAGGCATGCCTAAGCAAAACAGGATAGAAAAACACTTCATTCAAAAGTTAGTAGCTCCAAATGTCATCGAAGATCTTCTGGATGAAGCTCATGGCCTGGGAATGTAGCTCAGGTCCTGGGAAACAAAGGAACTCCTCCTTGATCTCAGCAAAAAAAATAAAAAATCCCCACTGTCAAATGCATGAGAATCAGGTTGCTTTCACAGCAGAGCCCTTTACTGCTGTGGCAGCATTGCTTTTTCCGCACACAGCTGGAAGTGTAATTCAAACTGTGGTTTTATACAGTTTGAATGTATAGCTATGTTATCTGATGATACCCAGGGTCGTGGCCAAGATTCGTCTATAAGGTCTACTCAGATGATGTCATTCGGTGTTAATCTGCAGCCAACTCCTTGCCGGTTTTGCTTCGGTTATTGCTTCCTGTTCAGTGCTGCTGAAAGTTTAATGATTGATTCCCCCTTAATTAGTCCATTCCTATTCCCTGTAGGAGGGACGCGGGTGGCGCTGTGGGTTAAACCACAGAGCCTAGGACTTGCTGATCAGAAGGTCAGCAGTTTAAATCCCCATGACAGGATGAGCTCCCATTGCTTGGTCCCTGCTCCTGCCAACCTAGCAGTTTGAAAGCACATCAAAGTGCAAGTAGATAAATAGATACCGCACCGGCAGGAAGGTAAACGGCGTTTCCGTGCGCTGCTCTGCTTCGCCAGAAGCGGCTTAGTCATGCTGGCCACATGACCTGGAAGCTGTATGCCGGCTCCCTCGGCCAGTAAAGCGAGATGAGCACCGCAACCCCAGAGTCGGCCACGACTGGACCTAATAGTCAGGGGTCCCTTTACCTTTACCTTTATTCCCTGTAGGATCAGTGGGAGATTCGTTACTGATTTTATTTATTTATTAATTTATCTAAAATATTTTAGTGCAATCTAGAATTAGTTTGCAATAAAAAGGGGGGGGGTGAGAGAGAGAAATTGCACCACAGGGAAATTTGCCCTTTTAGAGGGCAATTAAAAGTCCATTCTTCAGTAGGGATGTAAGGAGTCAGAGATGTTTATTCATTGCAATCAGCGCTGTTTCTGTTCCACTGCCATTTGGCTTCTGCTAAAACCTGTCTCACTTGTCTCACTGTCCGCTGGAGCCAAAACTAGCATAATTCTAATTAAGTCATGAATTTCAATGTGTTTCAATGGAAAGGAAATGTCAACAACAACGCAGAAAATAATGCAATTATTTACATAATGTTTGTGGGCTAAAGAAACAACAATAGCGAATATTGCAAATATTCGCTTCTGTCATTTTCATCTCTGGCTTTGAATGAACGCACAAAACCTATGTCCATTTCCATTTCTGACATGATCTTTTTGATATCCTGGTTCTTCAGTACAGTGGTACCTCGGGTTATGAACTTTATTCGTTCTGGAGGTCCGTTCTTAACCTGAAACTGTTCTTAACCTGAAGCACCACTTTAGTTAATGGGGCCTCCCGCTGCTGCTGCGCGATTTCTGTTCTCATCCTGAAGCAAAGTTCTTAACCCGAGGTACTATTTCTGGGTTTGCGGAGCCTGTAACCTGAAGCGTATGTAACCTGAAGCGTCTGTAACCTGAAGTACCACTGTAATGCTGTTGCAGCACTGCGCAGGAAACAATAAGAAGGCAAAAAGCTGTAAGAAGGAAGCTGCTAATGAAAGATACAGAAGCCCTGAAAAGCCTTAATAGCACTTTGCCAATCCACACACATTGGAGAGATGGCCACTATTCTTATTTATGTTGTAAATTTATTTTACCACAAATGAGGTCTGCACAAAGTTGGGACAACAATGCAGAAAATGCCAGATGGCAATTATCTGGCATCATCTTAAAAACTGGGTGAGCAAATAATGGCTCTTGAGCTAAAATGCCAGTGAATGGGGAAGCAACATCAAGATCCAGCATTATGGGATGTATCCAAGGCTAGTTATAATCAGAGTAGACCCAATGAAATTTACAGACATACCAACATAAGTTCATTAATTTCAGTAGGTGTATTCTGAGTAGAACTTAGTTGGCTACAACTCCATGTTACATTTACTGCCTGAAATCAAGTCTTTAGATTTAATTTTATTTCTTCTAGATCTTATAACATATAGGACTGTGATCTAAACGTAATATAAAGTACCATTTTGGCACCATGGCTTGTCTTCTCTCATCCGACTGCAGCTATATTTAGAGTACAACTGTCAGGGGTTGAAATCTCCTAAATCTCTGTGTATTGTCTCTCATTCTCAAAAACTGTAATGCATCTACCACAGCCGAGAGGCCGAGTGAAAGTAATAATAATAATAATAATAATAATAATAATAATAATAATAATTTATTACTTATACCCTGCACATCTGGCCAGGTCTCCCCAGCCACTTCGGGTGGCTCCCAGCAGATTATTAAAAACACAATCAAACAACAAACATTAAAAACTTCCCTAAACAGAGCTGCCTTCAAATGTCCTCTAAAAGTCAGATACATGTTTATTTCCTTGACATTTGATGGGAGGGCATTCCACATGGCGGGCACCACTACCAAGAAGGCCCTCTGCCTGGTTCCCTGTAACCTCACTTCTCGCAGTGAGGGAACCGCAAAAAGGCCCTCGGAGCTGGACCTTTAGGTTCATCCGTAACTTGCATCAGAGCAGGCTGTTGCAGGACCTGGAAATTGAGGCTCATCTGTGAACCCCTTCAAAGCATTCTTGGACCATCTTATGTCCCTGAGCTAGAACAGCTGAAGGTCAGGACCCAGCTTCATTCCGAAACTCTTGACTACAAAACAGCAGCTCTCTGCAAAGACAGGGTCCTTTCATAAGCTGCATGTTTATAGGCAGAAATCAAATCCATGCATCCATGCAGCCCTTGGAGATCTATTCCGAGGACCGGGATCGATAGGCGTTCCCTTTTCTGAAGGGAAAGAAATGCTGGATCACAAGTTGTTTATGCAGGTGCACCAACAAGCACCCAAACACCCACCCACCCACACACTCGGGTAACATACGCTTCAGGTTACATACGCTTCAGGTTACAGACTCTGCTAACCTAGAAATAGTCCCTCAGGTTAAGAACTTTGCTTCAGGATGAGAACAGAAATTGTGCTCCAGCAGCGCAGCGGCTAGACCATAAAGAAGGCTGGACCATAAAGAAGGCTGATCGCCGAAGAATTGATGCTTTTGAATTCTGGTGCTGGAGGAGACTCTTGAGAGTCCCATGGACTGCAAGAAGATCAAACCTCTCCATTCTGAAGGAAATCAGCCCTGAGTGCTCACTGGAAGGACAGATCCTGAAGCTGAGGCTCCAATATTTTGGCCACCTCATGAGAAGAGAAGACTCCCTGGAAAAGACCCTAATGTTGGGAAAGATGGAGGGCGCAAGGAGAAGGGGGCAACAGAGGACGAGATGGTTGCATAGTGTTCTCGAAGCTACCAGCATGAGTTTGACCAAACTGCGGGAGGCAGTGGAAGACAGGAGTGCCTGGCATGCTCTGGTCCATGGGGTCATGAAGAGTCAGACACGACTAAACAAAAACAAGCGCGGCGGCAGCAGGAGGCCCCATTAGCTAAAGTGGTGCTTCAGGTTAAGAACAGTTTCAGGTTAAGAACGGACCTCCGGAATGAATTACCGTATTTTTCGCACCATTGGACGCACTTTTTTCCTCCTAAAAAGGAAGGGAAAATGTCTGTGCGTCTTATGGAGCAAATGTGTGGTCCCTGGAGCCAAATCGCTGTTGCCCTGCGCTGCTGGGGTGCTCTTTGGGGGTGGGAGGGAAGCCACACTGCTCTGCCTATAGCTTTTGCATTCCCCTGAAGCCTCGGCAAGGTTTGCAAGCAGAGGGAAGGCTGTGCACCTTTGCCCTGCGCTCCTGGGGTGCTCTTTGGGGGTGGGAGGGAAGCCACACTGCTCTGCCTATAGCTTTTGCATTCCCCTGAAGCCTCGGCAAGGTTTGCAAGCAGAGGGAAGGCTGTGTGTTCCTGGGGTGCTCGTGGGGGTGGGGAGCAGCAAATTGCTGCCTCTCAGTGCTTCCTAATTCAACTGCAAAGGATTGCCTAACCGGATTCTGAGCTCCATTTGAAGTTTAAAAATATTAAGTTTGGGGATTTCTTCAAGTAGCAGTTTTGCAGAAATAGTCATAAATGCATGCAAAGCATTTCCACAATCCAGTATTAGTGAGCTCAGCTAAAACTGAGCAGGCATCTGGCTCAGTAACAGTTTAAACTACACAACTATAACCAGACATCCTGTGTGTTTGTGTGTGGACCATGTTCCTAGCAGCTAATCTTTATTGCTGAAAAGAGGCACTGATATTCCACTCCAAATGTATAATTCATTATACAAATTCTTACAAGTACAGTCCACCTATACCAAACCAAAAACATTGTGTTCTCTTGTTATTGAATGGAAGCTATTTATCTGCCCTCTTTTCCTCCTCTGTTCTTTGCTCAGTCACTCCATTTTGAATCTTCCTTTCAAAACAACCATGCCTGTTTTGAGAAAACTTCAGAGATTTAGGAACTGGAGCACAATCATTTGATCTCTTTGCTGTTCCTCCATACTCCAAGCACTCCTCATTTGCACAGCCCTGGTTTCTCTCCCTGACTATTAATATTCTTGATTAATAACAGTAAAATGCTCAAATTTTAATTTTTGTGACTGCTGCCAATACTGACTTCCCAGTGATAATGAAAACAGCTACATTATAATGGAATGTCTGTCCTTTTTCCATTCTCTTCATTATATATCGTGGCTCGCTTTAAAGCAGCAAAGTGGACAGGAGCCACCCACTTTGCTGTTTTAAATAGTTTAGCACAACATTTGAGTCAGATTTTTTTCTTCTTATTTTCCTGCTCTAAAAACTTGGTGCGTCTTTTGGTCAGGTGCGTCCTATGAAGCGAAAAATACGGTAAGTACTTAACGCGAGGTACCACTGTATTAACATGCTACTCAAAATGACAATGGGGTGCTTGTGAGGAGTGTGTGTGTGTGTGTGTGTGTAGAGAAGAGAGCCTCACAAACGATAAAAGTTTGCTGCTCTGGTGGGGGCGGCATTAACCTCTTCCCACAAACTGAGTGGAAGAACATGCTGCAACAGCGGCTTTCAAATGACTTGCACATCATCATCATTCCAGGTGTCTCTAGGCCAGCATCCTGTTTTCAATAATGGCCAGCATGAAGGTCCCAGGAAGCACTGCTGTAAGGCTTGGAGACCGTAGCATCCATCCAGATTTAATTACGGTAATAGCTTCCTTTGCTCCATAAGAGGGAGCTGAAGAAGGTTGGGTCGAAGAAGCAGGGATTGCCTCATTCCAAGAAGCACAAAGGTGGTTTTGCACCCTCTCATTAACAGGAGGAGAGGACTACAGTGGTACCTCGGGTTACAGACGCTTCAGGTTACAGACTCCGCTAACTCAGAAATAGTGCCTCAGCTTAAGAACTTTGCTTCAGGATGAGAACAGAAATTGTATGGTGTTGGTGCAGCGGCAACGGGAGGCCCCCATTAGCTAAGAAGAGTTTGGATTTGATATCCTGCTTTATCACTACCCGAAGGAGTCTCAAAGCGGCTAACAACCTCCTTTTCCCTTCCTCCCCCACAACAAACACTCTGTGAGGTGAGTGAGGCTGAGAGACTTCAGAGAAGTGTGACCAGCCCAAGGTCACCCAGCAGCTGCATGTGGAGGAGTGGGGAATCGAACCCAATTCACCTGATTACAAGTCCACCACTCTTAACCACTGCACCACACTGGCTCTCTGTTAGGGATACAGGTTAACCTGGTACTTCAGGTTAAGAACAGTTTCAGGTTAAGAACGGACCTCCAGAATGATTAAGTTCTTACCTCGAGGTACCACTTTATTGCTAAACTGTTAATATTCCCTTCTTAGGCAAGGTGCTGGAGAGTGCTCTTTGACCTACCACTGGTCAAAGGTCCAAGTGGCTTCAGCTGCTATTTCAGGCTGGTTCACCAACTACTGCCCTTCCTGGACAGAGTCCTTGGCTGCAGTGCTCCATGCGCTGGTAACAGTTCAAGAAGGACACTGACAAACTGGAACGTGTCCAGAGGAGGGCAACCAAAATGGTCAAAGGCCTGGAAACGATGCCTTATGAGGAACGGCTAAGGGAGCTGGGCATGTTTAGCCTGGAGAAGAGGAGGTTAAGGGGTGGTATGATAGCCATGTTCAAATATATAAAAGGATGTCACATAGAGGAGGGAGAATGGTTGTTTTCTGCTGCTCCAGAGAAGCGGACATGGAGCAATGGATCCAAACTACAAGAAAGAAGATTCCACCTAAACATTAGGAAGAACTTCCTGACAGTAAGAGCTGCTCGACAGTGGAATTTGCTGCCAAGGAGTGTGGTGGAGTCTCCTTCTTTGGAGGTCTTTGACAACCATATGTCAGGAGTGCTCTGATGGTGTGTCCTGCTTGGCAGGGGGTTGGACTCGATGGCCCTTGTGGTCTCTTCCAATTCTATGATTCTATGATTCTATAACCTTGGTACTAGACTGCTGCAATGCGCTTTACGTGGGGCTGCCCTTGGAAATGATTTAGAGGTTAAAACTGATACAGAATTCAGTAGCTAGAATGCTAGCAGGCGCCACTGACCAAGTCTCAAATATCTCCACTGGTTGCTGATACACTTCCAACCGCGACTCAGAGTACTTGGGCCTCAAATAACGGAAGGAACAGCCTTGCGCAAGTATGAGGCATATCGTTTAACAACGTGACTGAGCATCAAAATGCATTGTTCGCTGTTTTGCCATAAGCAAAACGGTAAGGAGCCATGTCTGACTTGGTATTTAAAATTACTTTTAAGTGAAAGCAAGAGCCCTTTCGCCCATTTTTAATGGTTTGTTCTTTGTCTAAGATGGCCTGCTGATTTTTACTGCTTTAGTCAACTAGCTGCACTTTGACTTTGAGCCTCTGCCTTCTCTGAGACTTAAAAAAAAATTCAAACTTAAGCTTTGCAAGGAAGACATAAGATGGAGACCACACCTCTCTGCTGATTTACATGTTGGCTGCAATCCTGCACACAGCTGGTTGTTGTTGTTGTTGTTGTTGTTCTTTATACCCCGCCCATCTGGCTGGGTTTCCCCAGCCACTCTGGGCGGCTCCCAACAGATTATGAGAAACACGATAAAACATTAAAAACTTCCCTATACAGGGCTGCCTTCAGATGTTTCCTAAAAGTCAGATAGTTTTTTATTTCCTTGACATCGGATGGGAAGGCGTTCCACAGGGTGGGCGCCACTACCGAGAAGGCCCTCTGCCTGGTTCCCTGTAACTTGGCTTCTCGCAGCGAGGGAACCGCCAGAAGGCCCTCGGCGCTGGACCTCAATGTCCGGGCAGAACGATGGGGGTGGAGATGCTCCTTCAGGTCTACTGGGCCGAGGCCATTTAGGGCTTTAAAGGTCAGCAACCAACACTTTGAATTGTGCTCAGAAATGTACTGGGAGCCAATGTAGGTCTTTCAAGACCGGTGTTATATGGTCTCGGCAGCCACTCCCAGTCAGACTATCTGATTCCCACTGCCTTCAACTGTTGCTCTGTTCACATGTTATCGACGCATATAAGGTACATGTAATTTGAGAGGTCATGGGCAGTACACAACAAGCTACATGCAACCCTAGCTCAGCCTCTGCTTGTAATTCATCTCAAGTAGGTGCCCCGGGTCATCTTCTCTATAAATTTGCTCCCCGCAAGCTGCTTTTTGCCCAACTTGGGGAAAGCACATCAGTGTTACATAGGTGTCTGAATGTTTTCTGCACAAAAGGCAAACAATGGTTTCAGGGAGGGTGGAATTTAGGTTGGAGAGACATGCCATGCTTCCACTGTAACATGGCTCTTATTATGAAGAGAACTTGATTTAAAAACATACAAACACACTGTACTATTATTTAAGGGAAGCAAGAGTCAATCTGGAGGAAATTTTATATCTCAGGGTCAGTTGCGAAGCTGATTATAGATGCTTCAGGATTGACAATGCTTAATTAACTAATGAACCCTTTCTCCACAAGGTGCAGTAGTTGCAGCTTAGATGGCATTAGAAATATGTCTAGGGATGGGATGATGAGTGGTTATTGGACAGAATTGCTAATAGAACCATCTTGTTGAGAGGCAAGGTGTCTCTGAGTAGTAGGTATTAGAGACAAACCACAGGGGATTCAGAACCTTCAAGAAGCTTCCGGATGAATTTGGTTGTTGAAATAGAGCAGAAGGAAGGAAAGGAGATCAGGGTCTATTGGTAGATCTCTGGGTGATTTACAGTCGATCGGCAAGGATTTCCAACTCCCAGTTGTTTGACAACATCATCCACAAAATGACCCTCCCTCTCAGACATCATAAAATAGACTGTTTATTTGTTGTTGTTGTTGTTTAGTCGTTTAGTCGTGTCTGACTCTTCGTGACCCCATGGACCTGAGCACGCCAGGCAGACTGTTTATTTATTTTATATATTTATTAAATTTGTATCCTGTCCTATCAAACGCATCCATTCTTAAGGAAATCCGCCCTGAGTGCAGACTGGAAGGACAGATCGTGAAGCTGAGGCTCCAATACTTTGGCCACCTCATGAGAAGAGAAGACTCCCTGGAAAAGACCCTGATGTTGGGAAAGATTGAGGGCACAAGGAGAAGGGGACGACAGAGGACGAGATGGTTGGATAGTGTTCATGCTACCAGCATGAGTTTGACCAAACTGCAGGAGGCAGTGGAAGACAGGAATGCCTGGCGTGCTCTGGTCCATGGGGTCACGAAGAGTCGGACACGACTGAACGACTAAACAACAACATCCTGTCCTATACCCATAGATCTCAGGGCGGTTGACAACATGAAATCACAATATAAAAACAAACAAACAGAAAATGCATAAACGAAAACAAAGACAAAGCAATGATCCCCGCTTCAGCAAGAGATTTTTAAAAGGGCATTGGGTGTCAATCAGCCAACGGCCTGGTTAAAGAGGAATGTTTTCGCTTGGCGCATAAAAGTGTAAAGTGAAGGCCCCAGTCAAACCTACCTGGGGAGAGCATTCCACAAATGGGAAATGAAGAAAGCTGAGAATAACCAGGATTGTGCTTGTTTTTGCGTACAAGGATTGTGCACTCCAGTTCCGATACTCCAGAGAAAATCTGGGGCTTAAACAAAAATCCTCAGAACTCTATAATTCTCTTTTGCCACAGGCTCTGAGGGGTGAATCCTGAGGTTCTAATGAAAGAATAGATCTTGCAGCTTTTTTTATACGCAGTAACAGCGGCAAGAATACTTCTAGCCCAAAAATGGAAACAAGAAGAATTACCATCAATGGAAGAATGGAGAATGAAGTTAATGGAATACGCAGAACTTGATAAATTAACAAGAAGGATCCGAGGCCTACGAGACCACAGATTCACTGAAGACTGGAGTAAATTTGTAAACTATTTGAAAAGTATTTGCGATGAACAATTAACGTTTGTAGGTTTGCAAGAGGCTCTGTGAAAATAATATTAGAAATATTATAAAAAAAGGGAATAAGAGGGAGGAGGTTTTCAATAAAAGGCAATATTAGATTAAGAAATGCGAAAGAAGGATTAAAACGGAGGATTTGCAGAAGAGCTGAGGGAAGTCCAAAAAATGTATCTGTGAAAAATTGTTTTATGTGTTTTTATATATTTTTGTATTGCAAAATGAATAAAAATAAGAAAGAAAGAAAGAAAGAAAGAAAGAAAGAAAGAAAGAAAGAAAGAAAGAAGTCTCCCCACCTCTTACCTATGTGGCCTGACCCAGAATGCCAACTCTTATATTCTTAACAAAATGTAAGCGTTCTCATGTGTGCAATTTAATGGTGAGAGCCAGAGGTTTGTGCGAACTGAGTTATTTGACTTTATTTCTGAAATTTGTGTACCACCCTTCATCAGAAGATTTCGGGGCGCTTCACAGAATGAGGAAAGCTCAGCTTTGCATTCGGGAAACCTGAGGTGAAATAGCTTATTTACCCTGGAGATTGCATACAACCAGAATTATCTTTCTCCCCCAACCGCAATCAGTCCACATTTTCCATATTGACTAGTTTCTACATTTAAGATCCAAACCGGACATTTTGAAATCACCTACCTTGCACCATTGGTTAGGTAAAGCATCGTCACTGATTCTACCTTCATCTCCACCCCCATCGTTCTGCCCGGACGCTGAGGTCCAGCGCCGAGGGCCTTCTGGTGGTTCCCTCACTGCGAGAAGCAAAGCTACAGGGAACCAGGCAGAGGGCCTTCTCGGTAGTGGCGCCCGCCCTGTGGAATGCCCTCCCATCAGATGTCAAAGCGATAAACAACTACCTGACATTCAGAAGACATCTTAAGGCAGCCCTGTTCATGGAAGTTTAATGTGTGATATTTTAGTGTATTTTTGGTCTCTGTGGAAGCCGCCCAGAGTGGCTGGGGAAACCCAGCCAGATAGGCAGGGTACAAATAACAATTATTATTATTATTATTATTATTATTATTATTATTATTATTATTACTACAGCTATTTTAGAAATAAGGCTCTGTGGTTTGCAGAAGGACATCATGCAATAAGCACACTAATGCATTGGGACTTGATGTGAGAACCCAACACAAGCCGGTGAATTCGCTGCATTGCAATGACTTTGGTGTGGCCCACAGTGGTTATTAAATACTTACTTCATTATCTTTCATCATCATTACTTTATGAGACCATTTAAAGGCAGCTGCTGCTAATTTGCTCTCTGGAGGTGCGATCTGTTCATTTATAATATCTCAGTTCTCTTCTGCTTAGTTTGACAGAGAAAGCTGTGAATTATAAATCTGAACGAGGGATAAGGAGCTAAAGGACGTGTGTTCCCAAGAAATATGCAGGAGTGGGAAATATGCAAGGAGTTCAAAAGGGTTCTACAGTGTCAAAAAGTTGTCCTAAATGTCAACAATCCTTTGCTCAGTAACCATACTGAAAGAGGGTTCATTCACTTTCGTTTTTGTGATTTCTGTCTGTAAGTATCGACATTCTTCTGCGCTTTGGAACAAAGCTTAGAAGTAGCAGCCACACCAGGGACATCAGAAATTCGAGCTTTGATAAGCTAATAAAAACAAGTCTTTAATGGGTCTCAAGAACAGTGTTGCATTTAGAGCATCACAAAAGCAGCATTTAAGGGGTGATAACAAGGCGGGGGAGCTAACTATGTAGGAACAATTCAAAATCTGAAAGATGTGCTGAAATCTTTTTTAAAAATCCTGAACAGGCTGTTTCTGATGCCTGGAATGTGTGCAACTATGATACTAAGGTAAAGGTACCCCTGCCCGTACGGGCCAGTCTTGACAGACTCTAGGGTTGTGCACCCATCTCACTCAAGAGGCCGGGGGCCAGCGCTGTCCGAAGACACTTCCGGGTCACGTGGCCAGCGTGACATCGCTGCTCTGGCGAGCCAGAGACGCACACGGAAACACCGTTTACCTTCCCGCTAGTAAGCGGTCCCTATTTATCTACTTGCACCCGGGAGTGCTTTCGAACTGCTAGGTTGGCAGGCGCTGGGACCAAACAACGGGAGCGCACCCCACCACGGGGATTCGAACCGCCAACCTTTCGATCGGCAAGTCCTAGGCGCTGAGGCTTTTATCCACAGCGCCACCCACGCCCCTAACTATGATACTAGTCTATTCTATATATAAGGGCTGTCCAACTTCCAAGAAACTGCAACGTACAACCAGTAAAAATACTGGTAATGATCTACCAACTGGATTGACCAGAGTTGTTGAGCTTTTTCTGGGAAGCCAAAGTTAGAATGCGATCGACTTTACGGGTGGAATTTCCACTGCAAAACAGCAAATTCAAGTGGATTTGGTGATCTTGTGCAACAAACCAACTCAGAAATAAAAATTGAAAGTGATAGGGGGAACTGCTGGAAAGTGGAAATTGCTTTATGAAGCGGTTTGTTGCCCATAAACAAATTAGAATGAATTTTATCAACAATTAATGGGTGCTGTATAATAATCCCACTTCATGCAAAAAAAATCACAACAAATGCTCACTAAACCTGAAACGACCCTGCTGCTAATCGCTCACAAGGACTGTGACCAAACTATATATCTGTTAATTTTCAAAACACTGCAGACAGCAAACTTCCAATGGAAACAAAGATATCAATTAACCAAACACTGTTTTATACAACCTTAATGATGGGCACACTAGAGAAAATAAGTAACCAGAACGTATATTGTATGACACGTATCCAAGCAAATCTTCAAATGCACCCAATTTGAGGTCTTCATGCTATTCATTTGTGATATTTATTGCACATGTATCCTATTCTTCCTCCAAGAAGCCCAAAGCAGCTTATTTATGGTTCACAGCTTATTTCTTATCTGGGCAACGTACAGAACAAAGATCTGCTTAGCTTCAGCAACTTTTTAAAAAGCATCATTTGCCACAGACCCTTCTCCAAAAATACAGACTGGTGATTAAAGCTAGCTCAGTTACTAATTTTTTGCCAATCTCCAGAAATGGCACCCTTTATTTCAATCCTGTATCATTTTTTGTGCAAGGCAGCCGAGTCCTAATCCAGCTTGTTCTGAATTAATGTGGTTTACACCCAAGTAAACTGGCGTAGGATACAGCCATTAACAGTGAAACAGTCTCCCCCGGGACGTTGTGGACTCTCCTTCCTTGGATGTTCTTAAGCAGAGGTTGGAATGCATCCATCCGTCATGGATGCTTTAGCCAAGATTCCTGCATTGCAGGGGGTTGGACTAGATGACCCTTGCGGTCCCCTCCACCTCTATATGGGAGACACAGAGATAAATGACTTACCTGTTAGGCTGTCAGGCTGAATTATACTGAGTGCAGTAAGGATCCACAAGATCATGGTGCGAAAGGGTGGGCTGAGAATCTTGGCCCCGTAGAGACAGAGAAGACCGAGGAGGTAAAAAAGCAAATTGACTTTTCAGGTCAAAAGGCAGCCACCTCACAGATTTCTGCCTCATCATTTCCTCTGAGCGGCATACAGGAAACAGAGTTACAAACAGGAAGCAGAGCTCTTTGATGACTCTACCATTTTGTCTTTGTTTATTCATCCTCTCTCTTTTCTACACCTCTTTTTCAGATCAAGTTGCTCAGTCATAGGTAAACGATAGCCTGTTCTGAATTTGGCAGGAAGGAAGTGCCAGCTCCTGAAACGCACATGAACATGATAGTTTGGAGCTCAGTTAGACTAGACATTGGTATCCGAGGCAAATATTAATTTTGTTTCTCTTGAAAGACCACTGCAGCCTATCCATGGACCATAGTCCTGAAGCAAGCTGGGTCTCATCTGGTTTTTTCCACTTGCCTGTCTCCTTAGGCAGTGGTAGTATCTGCATCCCTAGGAAAGGAAACCTGCTACGACCATAGCATATGGTTACCAGATTTTTTTCAATGAATCCGGAGCCTAGGACTTGCCGATCAGAAGGTCGGCAGTTCAAATCCCCGCGACGGGGTGAGCTCCCGTTGCTCAGTCCCTGCTCCTGCCAACCTAGCAGTTCGAAAGCACGTCAAAGTGCAAGTAGATAAATAGGTACCGCTCCGGCGGGAAGGTAAACGGCGTTTCCGTGCGCTGCTCTGGTTCGCCAGAAGTGGCTTAGTCATGCTGGCCACGTGACCCGGAAGCTGTACGCCGGCTCCCTCGGCCAATAAAGCAAGTTGAGCGCCGCAACCCCAGAATCGCCCATGACAGGACCTAATGGTCAGGGGTCCTTTAGCAACAAGGAGTCAGTAGTGGGGATGGTGAGGCAAAAGACCCTGGACCCAAGCACACATGTGTATTGTATAAAGGGGCAAAGCCCTTCTTTCGCACCCTGTGAAACATAAATGCGCAGAGTTTTTAAAAAACTGGGCAACGGCGCATCACCCACCTGTGACTACTGAGCCTTCCCCGATCTCCTTCCCCCTTCCTCCTTTTGTTTTGACAGATCGGTGGAGATTCGGGAATCGCGGGCGGGCAGCCGTTGCCCAGGAGGGGCGCAAGACGCGCGGTTTCTCTGCCAGGCAAGATGCAAAGCCCTTCTTTCGCACCCTGTGGAACATAAATGCGCAGAGGTTTTTTTAAAAAAAAACTGGGCAACGGCTGGCTGCCTGCAACTCCCAAGCCTCCTCTGATCAGTCAAAACAAAGGGGGAAGGGGGAAGGAGATCTGTACCACCGGACGTCCCCGGTTCCCCTTCAGCAGGGGCAGTCAGCAGCCCGGAGTCAGCCTGGTAGCACAGTTGGCTCTGGCTGGCTTCAGGAGCTGCTCGCTGCTGTGGCGTCCACCATTTTTCCTCGCCAGAAGTTCCAGCGAGGAAAAATGGCGGGCGCCACGGCAGCGGGCAGCAGGCAGCTCCTGAAGCCAGCCAGAGCCAACTGCACTACCAGGCTGGCTCCAGGCCGCTGAGGCTGCCACTGCCACATTTCCCAGGGACAGATTTGCAAATCCGGGGACTGTCCCTGGGAACAGGGGGCATCTGGTAACCCCACTATAGCAGCCAGAAAGGCAAAACATTTTGTGCCAGTTTCACCACCACTTCTACGCATGGGTCTGAGCAATTTTGCCTTTGGCTCCCCACTTTCCCCTGGAAAACCCAATCTTTAGCGCTAAATCGGAACAATTATGCAACCTTTAGAAGACAACTGAAGGCAGCCCTGTATAGGGAAGTTTTTATAGTTTGATGTTTTATTGTGCTTTCCTATGTGTTGGAAGCCGCCCAGAATGGGCAACCCAGTCAAATATGTGAGGTACAACTAATAAAGTTCTGCAGAAAGAAGAAATCTATGTCAGAGGAGAAGGAAGGAAATGTGGAAAAAAAAATTGGTAGCATTGTTGCAGAGCATCTGAAATCTGGCCTGGAAAGATGACACCAAAAGACAGTCAGAGCTAAGGAGCGGCCCCACTCGAAAAGTCTCTGAATGGGATCCATGCATGGCAGTTTGCAGGGGAAGAAATGTGCAGGGATCTGCAGAAATTGTTTGGGAAGTGGGCTGAGAATCGTCAACATCATATATACTAATTCCAATTGTCAATGGAAAGAGCGTCATTGTTTATGTAGCTTATTGCCAGGAAGGCGACAACCGTTGTTGTATATGGGATTATTACCTTGACTAGAATGTAAAATAAGGTTTTGGAATGCAGATATAAAGAAAATCATTTTACCATCAATTCTAGCACACGGGGGGGGGGCACATAAATGGTTTAATTTGGTATTTGTGTGATTGGTATTGATAATTGTATTATAATTTGGTATTGTTATAATGTGGGTTACAATTAAAAATTAATAAAAATTACTATCCATAAAAGGAAGGTGGCAACTGCAAGCTGAGAGAATAGTCTAAAACAGAGATAGGAAATCTAAAGTACAGCGGGACTCCAGCTCCTAATGGTACCTGCCTCGTCCTACAAACTTCTTAGCAATGGATCTTTAAGGAGACTACCCAGAATAGGTGTTTGCTCAGGGGAGAAGCCAAGAAACACAATTTTGCTATCATTTGGGATCCATCCTTGCATGATGTGATCAGTCAGCGAGGAGCAGAAAAACCGCCAGACCCTTACAAAACGTTTTGGATTGATTTGCTGTCAAAACATCTACTATAATACCTTCAGTACCTACGTGATGTGTCCTGTACTAAAAAAAAAAGTGACATGTAGACTTTTCATCTTTGAATGTTTTTTGTTGTTGTTTAGTCGTTTAGTCATGTCCAACCAGAGCACGCCAGGCACTCCTGCCTTCCACTGCCTCCCGCAGTTTGGTCAAACTCATGCTGGTAGCTTCGAGAACACTGTCCAACCATCTCATCCTCTGTCGTCCCCTTCTCCTTGTGCCCTCCATCTTTCCCAAAATCAGGGTCTTTTCCAGGGAGTCTTCTCTTCTCATGAGGTGGCCAAAGTACTGGAGCCTCAGCTTCAGGATCTGTCCTTCCAATGAGCACTCAGGGCTGATTTCCTTCAGAATGGATCGGTTTGATCTTCTTGCAGTCCATGGGACTCTCAAGAGTCTCCTCCAGCACCATAATTCAAAAGCATCAATTCTTTGGCGATCAGCCTTCTTTATGGTCCAGCTCTCACTTCCATACATCACTTATGGGAAAACCATAGCTTTTACTATATGGACCTTTGTTGGCAAGGTGATGTCTCTACTTTTTAAGATGCTGTCTAGGTTTGTCATTGCTTTTCTCCCAAGAAGAAAATGAAGAAAATGAGAAGAAGAAGAAAATGAATGTTTAGCCATATGCAATATCCATCCACAGAAAGCCTGTAGCTCTGTTTTTGTTAGTCTTTTTGTTGTAAGGAGATTATCTTGGTACTACTAGTTTTACCTTGTAATGCGGGAAAACCATAAAATATGCACTGACCCTTGGTCATGCTAGTTAAGACTTGTGGGAGTTGGAGATCAACTGGAAAGCTACTACTTCCCAGCTCCCTCTCTACACCCAGTTTTAGGGGTAGAAGATCAGAAACTTTAGCTTGATGATGAAGATCTGGAACTCATGTCTGCACAACAACGCTCTTGAAAAAACTATCAAATAGCAATATTTATCTCTATGGATTCCTCTGTTCTTTAACTGGAGACTGTATTGGGGACGCGGGTGGCGCTGTGGTCTAAACCACTGAGGCTAGGGCTTGCCGATCGGAAGGTTGGCGGTTCAAATCCATGCGATGGGGTGAGCTCCCATTGTTCGGTCCCAGTTCCTGCCAACCTAGCAGTTTAAAAGCATGTCAAGTGCAAGTAGATAAATAGGTACCGCTCTGGCAGGAAGGTAAATGGCGTTTCTGTGCACTGCTCTGGTTTGCCAGAAGCGGCTTAGTCATGCTGACCACATGACCCAGAAAAACTGTCTGCAGACAAACGTCGGCTCCCTCGGGCAGTAAAGCAAGATGAGCGCCGCAACCCCAGAGTCATTTGTGACTGGACTTAACTGCCAGGGGTCCTTTTATAGGTTCTAGTACAGTAATATTCATGTGAACTTTAGATTAGGCAATTGAAATTTAAAAAGGACACTGGCTTCAAATAACATGAACTTTACCAGTCTCTGCTAAGAGGTGTAAGTTTGTGGATTCATGTGTTTCTATGTTTAAAAAAGAAAAGTTAACCAGGCAAGTTTTTTCCTATCTCCCAAAACCTCAAAAAGAAAGGACCTTTCTAAATGTGGCATCCAAACAAAATTAATTGCCCATTCTTCATTTATGCTATGAGTCCCCAATCTTATTATTTTACTTTCTGAATGTATTGTTATTTTGCCCCCTCCAAAAAAAAAATTTCATCAGAACAAAAAAACAGCATAAATTAGTCCAAAATGACCCATGTTAAGTCGTGTAGGGTTGATGCCTCATTCTACATTTCTCCCGGGAAATAGCAAGATCACTTGATAGGTGATCGTCACTATTCAGAGATGTTACACATGGACACAAATGTAACCTAGCGATACACATCTTGACATAATCTCAAAATTTGATGGTGGGCGCCCTCAAGAGTTTATCTATTATACAGAAAATTCAAGCAACTGCCGTAGAGAATTGGAGTGTTGCAGCTCCTCCATTATAATATATGAATTTGAAGCAAAGGCTAGAAACCAAATTTTCACAAGCCTTGGAGAACAAGGTTTACAACTGCTGTTGAAAGACAGGGATGAATATTCTTTAGAACTACCTCATTCGGGCTGGGCAGGGTATATTTCTGTAGTTATTAATAAACACTGGAATACGAAAAGAAAGAATGTACAACTTTCAAACTATTTATATAACATATGACCATTCAGCTTCCAAAGTCCAAGCCAAAATCAGCTGAGCTCCAAATTCAACAATCCTCTACTTGAATTTTCTCGGATTTCCAAACCCAACAGAGCGATTATTGCCAAATATGATGGGGAACAGATGTTTCATTGTATTTTGGTAAGAGGAAAGTACTGACTCATAGCAAACTGGAACCTTTTTTATTTTCTGGGCTGGGATATAAAAACACTGTAAATATACCAGGAACAGTTTTAAATATTTCCGCAGAGGAACCGGTGATTTCAGTTGCAAACTCCGATGGTGAGAAGTGCAAGGTAGCTGCTTCTTCTAGATGAAAAAAGAAACTGGTGATCATTTAGGTATTATAATCATGGAATCATAGATATAGAAGGGTACCACAAGAGTCATCTAGTCCAACCCCCTGCAATGCTGGGAACATGGGGCTCGAACCCACAACCGTGAGATTAAGAGTCTCGTGCTCTACCGACTGAGCTATATTAGTTTATTTAACTTGGGAGTTTACTTAAATAAAGGAAAACACATTAACCCCTCTAAAAAAAACCCCAAGATGTTAAGTGCTATTGTTTCTTGCAATTATTTAAATGAAAAAGAAAACTAGTTGGCTTTCATTCTTTTTTAAAAATATATATAATTTTTTATTAGCTTTAACATATCATTTTCAGCAATAATTAAACATAATTTTACATCTTATACAGTTTTTTTGACTTCCATCAATCACATCTGAAAATTTTCCAATCTAATCACTTAGTATATATTTCTTACTTTCACCATTACATTTAAGTCTCCTAACTAATATCTCTCTTCTTTTCCTAATTTGCAATGTTTCATATATTTCTCCTTACAAAACATCTTACTAGCGTAATTTGTTGATTACAGTTGCTCTTCAAATAGTTTGTATATTTCTTCCAATCTTCAGTGAATTTCAGGTCTCGCAGGTTTCAAATCCTTCCTGTCATTTTATCTATTTCTGCGTAGTCCATTAATTTTGTCTGCCATTCTTCTTTCATCGGAATTTCTTCTTGCTTCCATTTTTGGGCTAACAATACTCTTGCCATAGTTGGCTTTCATTCTTAAGCCCTCCCCCCCCCCAAAAAATGTTATAAGCCTTTTGGCTTAATCTACTGGGAAGTTCTATTGGGCAAACCCATCGATATTCATAGGTGTTTTACAAGAGCACTACTCTATGTTTGGGATGCGGGTGGCGCTATGGGTTAAACCACAGAGCCTAGGACTTGCCGATCAGAAGGTTGGTGGTTCGAATCCCTGCGACGGGGTGAGCTCCCATTGCTCGGTCCCTGCTCCTGCCAGCCTAGCAGTTAGAAAGCACGTCAAAGTGCAAGTAGATAAATAGGTACCGCCACATGACCCAGAAGCTGTACGCCGGCTCCCTCGGCCAATAAAGCGACATGAGCGCCGCAACCCCAGACTCGGTCACGGCTGGAGCTAATGGTCAGGGGTCCCTTTACCTTTACTGTATGTTTGCAAATCTGCCATGCGTCTTGTGGAGAGAAAGGTCGGTGTGCACAATAGACCCAAGGATGAGGAACCTCTGCCGTCCGAATGCAGCAGAAATTCAACTCCCATCAGCCCTAGCAAAGATAGCCAATGGCCCAAGGGAGAGGAGAGTTGTCGTTCAGCAAGATTTAGAGGGCCACAGGTTTCCCACACCGCAACAGAGGGCTATAGCGTTGTGTAGAGCAGAGCCCAAGGTGGCTGATAGAGCAATAATAAAAATAATAAAACAAGGGACATAATGGAACAAGGGACTTGGGCTGGATCTACACTGACCTGTTTGACGTTATTTCCCCGTATTGGAAGAATATTAGATATGTCGTTCTAAAATGTCACAGGGCACACTTGTTAATTAAAATGTTTCTTACCTTGGTTTTTCTGGCCAAAGGTAAGCGATACCTGTCCACACCATTTCTCAAAGCACTGTTTCCTTTTCCAGCTGGTCATTGGTTGTTCTGGACTCCACCCCCTGGGGTCAAACTTTTATTCTTCCTTCCTCGCTCAATCCCTCCTTCCATGAACCCCATGCCATAAATACCACTGGAGAGGGGTCAGAGTTTGAATGTGGGAGGGGGAGGTGAAACACTTCATTAGGGGCACATGAGCAGCTTTTCACCAATACAGCAGCAAAAAAAAATTAAGCGATAAAAAAGCAATTACATTAGAAACATAAAAAGGAGGGCGTCGTGTGTCATCTGCGTTATCAAAACCGTCCCTTAACCCTTCCTTAACGTTAAAAACCGTGCATGTAGATCTGCCCTTGCATCATTGCTGTTTGTGTGCACAGCACACAGACGCACACAATTTTCTTTTCTCCCACTGCTCTTTCCGTTCAAACAGGTGCTGCAGGTTTATTGAACTCTACAAAAACCTGCCACACCTGTTGGTTTAAAAGTGGCTGTGAAATCTGGCACACCCGTACAAGACTTTTCAATGCCACCAAATCATCATCCTACACACCGCATCACATTAGAGTCTCGCGTCTTTTATAACTTCTGCAGTCGCAATTGAAAGGGAAGGAATTGTAGCTCAGCACATGGAACAGCGCCATCTAGTGGTTGGCAGGGTCGACTAGATAATCATTACAACTTGTCCCCCCTCTAAGCAAATAACCACATTGTTTTCAGGATGGTCGGCAATTTACCGACTGGTATGGTTTTTGTTGTTGGTTGTTGTTGTTGTTTCCCTTGTTTGCTCACTCTGCAGCAGGGGTCAGCAACCTTTTTCAGCCATGGGCCGGTCCACCATCCCTCAGACCATGTGGTGGGCCGGACTATATTTTGAAGAAGAAAAAAATGAATGAATTCCTATGCCCCACAAATAACCCAGAGATGCATTTTAAAGAAAAGCACACATTCTACTCATGTGAAAACACCAGGAAGGCCCCACAAATAACCCAGAGATGCATTTTAAATAAAAGGACACATTCTACTCCTGTAAAAACATGCTGATTCCCGGACCGTCCGCGGGCCGGATTGAGAAGGTGATTGGGCCGCATTCGGCCCCCGGGCCTTAGGTTGCCTACCCCTGCTCTAGAGGATCTGCTTGTATCACAAGCAGTAGCTAAGGCTGAGTTATTGGGACCTGCTAAGTCTTCACTCTCTGTTGGGAGTGGGTCTGGGATGCTTTCTAATGGCAACGTGTCAGTCGGGTGTTGTTCTGGCTCTCCCATGATTCCCCAGCTTTTCCCCTCATCTGCCTCTGAGCTGCAACCTCCCTCAAACCCCTGTTGTAAATCTATACTGTCTTCCTCTTCCTCCTCCTGGGAAGGTCAGGGTGGGGAGGCAGTCTCCGCCGTTCCTCCTCCTCCTCTGCCCAGTCCCTCACAGGGACAGGAACTCATTCCAAGCTATGTCAAAGCCAGAAAAACAACAGGGAGGAATGAACGATGCTTAAACCTAAACCGTTGATAGTATCCATGCGTAGACCTTGGCAGCTCACCGGAAACATGTGTTTTCTATCTATCAACCATCCCAGGACAGAAGCACCTTGGGATCAGACAGTTTCCTGTATATAGAAATCCACCGGTTCCAACATTTCACAGTTGAAGGCATTTGATGGTGACACCTGCTATGGCACTGCCAAAGCAATATCCTGCTTCCCACTTTTTCTCTGCCTGCTACGTGTTGCATTCATGCACTGTCAACGAAAGCCTGTCTTGCATTTTGGTCCCTTACCTTTCCCGCCCTGCCCTGGCCACAGTGATCCATGCGACGGTCACCTCCAGGCTTGACTACTGTAAATCGCTCTACGCGGGGCTTTCCCTTGAAGCTGTCCCAGAAACTCCAGCGGGTGCAGAATGCTGCAGTGAGGCTCCTCACGGGGTCTCTGCCATGGGAGCATATTGACCCAGTGCTTTTCCAGCTGCACTGGCTCCCGGTGGAGTACAGGGTCAGATTTAAGGTGCTGGTTTTGACCTTTAAAGCCCTTCACGGCCTAGGACCCTCGTACCTATGGGACTGCCTCTCCCGGTATGCCCCACGGAGAGCCTCAAGGTCCATAAATAGCAACACCCTAGAGGTCCTAGGCCCTAAGGAAGTTAGATTAGCCTCAACCAGAGCCAGGGCCTTCTCAACACTGGCTCCGGCCTGGTGGAATGCTCTGTCTCCTGAGACCAGGGCCCTGCGGGATCTGATCTCTTTCCGCAGGGCCTGTAAGACAGAGTTGTTCCACCTGGCCTTTGGCTCAGAATCAGTTTGATTCCCTCCCCCTCTTTCTTTTCCTTTCTCCTCCTATGAAGAGATTGCTCCCTAATTGTTTTAATGTTGTATCTTAATTCTTTCAATTTGTATTTTAATCAACTTGTTTTTATTATTGGTTGTTAGCCGCCCTGAGCCCAGTCATGGCTGGGGAGGGCGGGGTATAAATAAAAAAATATTATTGCTAATATTATTATTATTATTATTCCTAAAACACACTGACCAAAGTCACTTCCAGAAACATGCTGTTTGTTGATGATTCGTTTGTGATTGGGTTTCTGCATAGGTTGGATGGTGCCTGGAGTTGACTGAGCATGTCAATTTGTTTGTGTAACTTCCAGTCGATCTATTTTCGTCCTGCACATTTTCCTGTCCCTTTAATTGCCACCCAAAGTCAGTGGCGAAAAATGAAATTGCTCTGCCAGAGTACTGTTGTCCACTTTAATTGCGCATTACTAAATTTGCCGCTGGGGATGCAGGTGGCGCTGTGGGTTAAACCACAGAGCACAGGACTTGCCAATCAGAAGGTCGGCGGTTTGAATCCCTGCGACGGGGTGAGCTCCCGTTGCTTGGTCCCTGCTCCTGCCAACCTAGCAGTTTGAAAGCAAGTAGATAAATAGGTACCGCTCCGGTGGGAAGGTAAACGGCGTTTCTGTGCGCTGTTCTGGTTCACCAGAAGCGGCTTAGTCATGCTGGCCACATGACTCAGAAGCTGTACGCTGGCTCCCTTGGCCAATAAAGCAAGATGAGCACCGCAACCCCAGAGTCGGTCACGACTGGACCTAATGGTCAGGGGTCCCTTTACCTTTACCTTAAATTTGCCTCTATGCAATTCAAGCCCTTTCACAAAATAGCACCTGTCCAGAAGTGATCCAAAACAGTTTCCTGTTAAAGAAAGAATTGTTTTGATCTCACTGTGGATCTGATTGTACTGACGGTATCATGAACCGTCACTGAAATATGACCAGGAACATTCACTATCCGCATATCAGGAATATAGCAATAGAATACTGCGTCCAGTCCCGGGCGCCACAATTCAAGAAGAATATTGACAAGCTGGAATGCATGCAGAGGAGGGTGACCAAGAGGATCAAAGGTCTGGAAACCAAGCCTTATCAGGAATGGTTGAAGGAGCTGGGTATGTTCAGCCTGGGAAAGAGAAGACTGGGAGAAGATATGATAGCTACAGCTGCCCATACGTTCAGGATTTCCTGGACGTATCTGGGATTCATCCATCAGAAATATGGCAACCCGATAGCCATCTTCAAATATCTCAAGGGCCATCACAAGGAAGATGGAGCAAGCTTGTTTTCTCCTGCTCTGGAGGGTAGGACTCGAACTAATGGCTTCAGGTTACAAGAAAGGAGATTCTGACAGGAATCAGGAAGAACTTTCTGGCCCTAAGAGGTGTTCAACAGTGAAACAGACTCCCACAAGAGGTGGTGGCTTGTCCTTCCTTGGAGGTTTTTAAGCATCTGTCATGGGTCCCTTCCAACTCTGAAATACTATGACTCTATGATTCTAGTTAAAGAATGCAATGGCAGAGGAAAGACAAATACTAATTGGGTACCTCACAACTGATGTACATCTTCAGGGACATCTAAAGGGGGAGCCCATTTTGTTCTGGAAAAATACAGTTTCACAACCAAAGGTCCTACATCACTTTGACCAAAATCAACCCTTTATCGAGAGCTGCTCTAGCTCAAAATGCTCCTGGTTTTCCACCTTTGACTGAGCACCACTTAAAATACTAACAGGGTTTAAAATTACCCTCCAGGGTGATCACGTGTACTTAAAATGAAAAAGTGAAAACTGACCGAGTGTTTCCTTTTTCTCCATTTTTTTAAAAATAATTTTTATTAATTTACAACAAAAAAACGAAATAAAACATTCATTATTTTCACATTCATATTTTCCAAATCTTTCTTTTTTGAACTTCCTTCAGCTTTTCTGCAAATCTTTCGTAGTTATTATTAATTTACACATTTCCTTTGTTTATATTGTCATTATATAAATATTTTTCTTCTATTCCCTTTTAACAATACCTCTCACGTTTTCACAGTGCTCTTTTAAAACCCTCTAGCGTTATTTGACCCTCACTTATACTCTCCAGATATTCAACAAATTTTCCCCAGTCTTCTGTAAACTTTTGGTCTCTTAAATATCTAATCTTCCCAGTCATCTTATCCAATTCGGCATAGTCTAACAACTTCAATCTTCCAGTCTTCTATTGTCGGTATATCCTGTTGTTTCCATTTCTGAGCCTTGTTTTTTTAACTCTCTCTCTCTCTCTCTCTCTGATTGGCATGTCATTTGGTAAAACTAGTGCAATAAGTCAAGATATATTTCGACGGACGAAAAGGGTAGTACAACTCATGCTTTCCTGGCCATTTTTATGCTAACGGTTATAGGATACCACACAGCTACAAAAGGAAACTCTGCTTGCTCATCCTCATAATTGCATTTTTTCTCTTCCATCCACTAGTCCACCATATGTTGTGACTATAAGCCTCTGACAAAGGGTTGCGCAGCGTATCTAGATATAGGTATGGACGCGAATAGCCGTAAGCTGTAAAGATTACCAAGGTATATGTATCTCGTCCCCCCTATAAATAAAGGATGTTTCTTTCTTTCTTTTCTTTTTTCTTTTTGACAACTTTTTATTAATTTTCCAAAAATAACAAAAATAAAAACAACAACAATACAAAAGCAAAGCAAAACAAATTGACTTCCCTCTAGTCCCTTCCTTGGTTCCATTGTTTATCAGCATACTGCATGTCCATTGCTAAATTTGAAACCCATTTAAATTGCCTATTATCCATTCATAACAAAATTACAAGTAGTTTTAAAACCCTGCTAATGTATTAACGTGTGTACATTGCTTCTGTACATATGCAACAATCTTCTTCCATTCTCCCTTAAATTCGTTGTTGTCTCTTCCTCTTAGTTTCATTGTCAATTTTGCCATTTCAGCATATTCCGTTAATTTAACTTGCCAATTTTCTTTAGCTGGGACACCTTCTTTCCAATGTTGTGCTAATAATGTCCGTTGCATACATAAACAAATTCTTTTGTGATTTTGGTAAGTCCACTCCTGTAATACCTAGTAGGAAAGCTTCTGGGGTTTTTTTAACAAAGTTTATTTTAAACATCTTCTTCATTTCACAATAAATCATTTCCCAATATTTCTTTATAATTTTACAATCCCACCATATGTGAAAAAATGTCCCTGTTATTTTACATTTCCAACACTTGCTTTCCTTATAAATAAGGGGTGTTTCGAAGCGATGCTGTGTTTCGAAATATTTCAGGGAAGTACGAGGTTGCGGTTTCAGCTCAGAGCTGAGCCGAGATTCAAGAGGTCTGGGTACGATTTCCAGTCCTTGCCACAAGCTTCCTGTGCACCCAGCAATAGTCAAGGGAGCCCTCTGAGTTTCGGTTCCCTATCTGTAAATAGGGATAATTGTCATCTATCATGTGGGAAGTGTCATTGCAAGCCGTGCTCTCAGTGGGTTTTTGCTTTGTTTTGTTTTTTGGCTGCTGAACTGGAAGCTAGGATTAAGGCATTTCCTGTCATTTAGCAGGCTTGTAAATAGTGGAATAAAAAAAAAAACTGAAACAGGAGAAGGAATGGACAGCAATTCCTGCTCATTTCAAGCCTAGGTTTTCTGCCCAAACTGAAACCATGAATGTTTGGAGGTTGATATTTCAGACGAAGTTTCTTGAGAATATAATATGTATTGATTTCTTTATCGGTTATTGAAACACAAATTATGAACATATAAAGCTTGAAAATAGCTTATTCGTGTAAAATGTATTTGCTCTGAGTTGTTAGTGTATTGTTCTGTTTTCCATTTTTAAAAAAAATACTTTTGTTCTTATTAAACTGTTTGGAAGACTCAGTAAGGCAAGATGGTTTAGAACTGGTTTCTTATTTGCTAGCAGCTGCCAGAATTTTATGCCTAGAGAAGTGGAGATCTGTCACTGTATCACATATTAAAGAATATCAAAGATAAAATATGGGATTGTGCACTAATGTCAAAACTACCCATATTGTCAGTTTTAGAGAACAAAACAAAATACCTGCCAACTGTAGGTCAAGATAGATTGGTTTTATTGGATATAGAGATTATTTTCCAACGAATGTTATGGGTTTGCAGTGGAAAGAAAAGAGAGAAAGAGGGAGGGAGGGAGGGAGGGAGGGAGGGAGAAAAGAAAAAAGGAAGAAGGGGGGGAGAAAGGAAGGAAGGAAGGAATTATGCAGGCAAGTCAGAGTTGTGTTGAGTTGAATTGATTTGCTCTTTGTATCCTGCTTTTCCAACAACAAATGTGGAACTTAAAACAGCTTGCAATAAACCACAGTAGCATTAACACTGCCAACAAAGGTCCGTATAGTAAAAGCTATGGTTTTCCCAGTAGTGATGTATGGAAGTGAGAGCTGGACCATAAAGAAGGCTGATCGCCGAAGAATTGACGCTTTTGAATTATGGTGCTGGAGGAGACTCTTGAGAGTCCCATGGACTGCAAGAAGATCAAACGCATCCATTCTTAAGGAAATCAGCCCTGAGTGCTCACTGGAAGGACAGATCATGAAGCTGAGGCTCCAATACTTTGGCCACCTCATGAGAAGAGAATACTCACTGGAAAAGTCCCTGATGTTGGGAAAGATGGAGGGCACAAGGAGAAGGGGACAAGAGAGGACGAGATGGTTAGACAGTGTTCTCGAAGCTACAAACATGAATCTGACCAAACTGTGGGTGGCAGTGGAAGACAGGAATGCCTGGCGTGCTCTGCTCCATGGGGTCACGAAGAGTCGGACACGACTGAATGACTAAATAACAACAACAAGCATTAACACTGCAATCACCATAAAATCAAATGTGGTAGCATATAAAGCAAAAAACAACAACAAAATTTCATCAAAACAGTTGCTGGAAGTAGTGTCTCCATTTATGAAAGCCTTTATTTAATTTCTTCTTATTTAATAGTTTGGACCGCACTCCTCTGTCATGTGAGATTGTCTCCAAATCTCTTCCTTTCAAATTCTCCCAGATAAGTACTGCCCTCTGCGGCTTCTTCTCTTTGCATAGATCCTGAATTTACTTAATTGCAGGAAGTCAAATTAATCAGCCCGGGATTAATTAAAAGACAAGCTGAGTAAAAACATAAACACTTTTGTCCAGGTCTGTGTAACTGGAGATTTTCACAGTGCCTTTCCATTTCCACATTTAAGGAAATGGCTTTAAGGATATTGCACTCCAGCAAATACTGAACATTATGCATGTTCTGGCACTATGGGAAAGTCCTGATAATTGATAAAAATGTACACTCCTCCTGCCACTACGCATTTTATCACAACAAGCTGTCACGGAGTACACAGGACAGCTTAATCAGATATAAACAAGCACAAGCATTCCAGCATTTAGCTAATGTTTGTGGGTCATTTCCTGTTCTCCTCCCAAATACTTTTCCAAGCATCTCAGAAGTCAACGTTCTGCCTGAGAATGAATGGGAGGATGCTTAAGACTTCTGGCTCAGCTCCAGAGCAACTCAGTGTTATAGTCTAGGCTCTTTGGACAACTATAGAACTTCAAGTGGTCCCATGATTAAGATCTGATTCTCATTGAGATGGTGAGATGGTTTCAGGGCAAGCAGGATGCATGTGGAGGCTCTTATGACTGAATGTTCCTTGGTAGAACCAATTGGGGAAAAATAGAATTTGGAAAGATGGGGCCCAGCCTTCCCAATTCCATGCCATATTCCCCATGTGTGGATAATAATAATAATAATAATAATAATAATAATAATAATAATAAATTTTATTTATACCCCGCCCTCCCCAGCCAAAGCTGGGCTCAGGGCGGCTAACAACAATCAAAATAATCCAACATTCTAAAAACCTTTCATTATAAAAATTAATTAAAATCAAATTGATGGCAACCATTAAGCAAGATTCTGTGCAGATTGCCAGAGGAGGGGATCAGGCTGCACCCTGACCAAAGGCCTGGTGGAACAGCTCTGTCTTACAGGCACTGCGGAAAGATGTCAGGTCCCGCAGGGCCCTAATCTCTTGTGACAGAGCGTTCCACCAGATTGGAGCCACAGCCGAGAAAGCCCTGGCTCTAGTTGAGGCCAGCCTAACCTCTCTGAGGCCTGGGACCTTCAGGATGTTTTTATTTGCAGACCGTAGGTTTCTCTGTGGGGCATACCAGGAGAGGCGGTCCCGTAGGTACGAGGGTCCTAGGCCGTATAGGGCTTTAAAGGACATCATCTGGCCACCAACTAGTCAGTGCTTGTCAAGCAGTTCCCAGGCAACCTTGGATAAAAACTGATTTTCTGGATCCATTTCAAACAGGATTTAGTCCTGACACACATCACTTGCGAAGACAGGCGAACTAATGCCAGTGTACTGGAAGAAGCAAAGATCACCAATGTTGAAGCAATGATTCTTCAACATCAACTTCGTTGGACTGTTCGTGTTGTGCAGATGCCTGATTATCGTCTTCCAAAGCAACTACTCTATTCCGAACTTAAAAATGGAAAGTTTAATGCTGGTGGTCAACGAAAGAGGTTTAAAGACTCTCTCAAGGCAAATCTTTAAAAATGTAGTATAAACACCAACAACTGGGGAACACTGGACTGCAAGAGCTCCAGTTGGAGAACAGTCTTTACCAAAGGTGTCATGGACTGTGAAGACACTCAAACTCAGGACGCAAGGGAGAAATGTGCTAAGAGGAAGGCATGCTTGGCAAACCCTCACCATGATCAACTGCCGCCCGGAAACCCTTTGTCCCCACTTTGGAAGGACGTGTGGATCCAGAATTGGCCTCCACAGTCACTTACGGACTCATTGTTAAGACCGTGTTCATGGAAGACAATCTTCGAGTGATCTCCGAAGAAGAAGACATTTCTGAGCCCAATTCCATGCTTTTGTTTTAACCCATAAAGCCCTATTTGTCTTGAGAGGTCCCTTTTTCCTCAGAGACCAACAATTCCCAGAGTTCCATGGGAAGAAAGATGGACTGCTAAACCACACTGGGAAACGCAGCTCTGTGAGGGGAAAAGGAGTCTCCTAACAATGCTCAACACCCTTAGCAAATTGTATACAGTGGTATCTCGGGTTACATACGCTTCAGGTTACATATGCTTCAGGTTACAGACTCCGCTAACCCAGAAATATTACCTCGGGTTAAGAACTTTGCTTCAGGGTGAGAACAGAAATCGTGCGGTGGCAGCAGGAGGCCCCATTAGCTAAAGTGGTACCTCAGGTTAAGAACAGTTTCAGGTTAAGAATGGACCTCCGGAACGAATTAAGTACGTAACCAGAGGTACCACTGTAGTATGGTTGGTTGGTAGCCATCTGTCTTGGGAGACAATAGACAAGTGTGTCTTTGGAGATGAAGGTTTTTTTTCTTTTAACTTATTTAGTTTTTTCAGTTTTTGAAATCTACAAACAATGATCAAACAACCAACAGAGAAAGAGAATTCCCAAGAATCTCCTGGATTTCCCTCCTCCCCTTTGTGGGTCCTTATATTAACTTTTTCCTCCTGCATCTTGTCTATTAATCCAAATCTCTTAACTCTCCATTATAACCAAAATGCAGCATTAAACAACAGTGGTACCTCGGGTTAAGTACTTAATTTGTTCCGGAGGTCCGTTCTTAACCTGAAACTGTTCTTAACCCGAAGCACCACTTTAGCTAATGGGGCCTCCTGCTGCTGCTGCGCCGCCGGAGCAAGATTTCTGTTCTCATCCTGAAGCAAAGTTCTTAACCTGAAGCACTATTTCTGGGTTAGCGGAGTCTGTAACCTGAAGCGTATGTAACCTGAAGCATATGTAACGTGAGGTACCACTGTACAAGTGTTATTCCAATCCTACTAATAATTTTATTTGCCATAATTTTGAAGGTAAATTGTTTATTTCCCCCTTAATAAAATTCCTTAATAAAAGGAATTTTCCTTAATAAAATAAATTCCTTAATAAATTTTAATAAAATTTAATAAAATTCCTTAATAAAATTTTAGTCTTCCTGATTTCTGATTCATTTTTGACATTTTGGTATAGTCCATCAACTTAATCTACCATTCTTCTCTGGTATGGACTCTGTCTCCTTCCCAGCTCTGGGCTAGTAACATCCGAGGAGCAGTGGTCATGGGGGTGAAGTTAAACCATTGGAGAGGTGCAGTGCCTACTGTGGTTGTAGAAACCAACGTGGGAGAGACATATTTTAATGCAGGCCCTCTGCCTTGTTCTCTGTAACGTCACTTCTCACAGTGAGGGAACTGGACCTCAGCGTCTGGGTTGAATGATAGGGGGTGGAGACGCTCCTTCAGGTATACTGGGCCGAGGCTGTTTAGGACTTTAAAGGTCAGCAACAACACTTTGAATTGTGCTCAGAAACCTACTGGGAGCCAATGTAGGTCTTTCAGGACCGGTGTTATATGGTCTCGGCGGCCACTCCCAGTCACCAGTCTAGCTGCCACATTCTGGATTAGTTGCAGTTTTCGGGTCACCTTCAAAGGTAGCCCACGTAGAGCGCATTGCAGTAATCCAAGCGGGAGATAACCAGAGCATGCACCACTCTGGCAAGACAGTCCGCAGGCAGGTAGGGTCTCAGCCTGTGTACCAGATGGAGCTGGTAGACAGCCGCCCTGGACACAGAATTGACCTGCGCCTCCCTGTTCAGCTGTGAGTCCAAAATGACTCCCAGGCTGTGCACCTGGTCCTTCAAGGGCACAGTTACTCCACTCAGGACCAGGGAGTCCTCCACACTTGCTCATCCCCTGTCCCCCCAAAAAAGTACTTCTGTCTTGTTTTCTGTCTTTAAATGTGTCGCGCAAAGAGGCCCCAGAGTGGACAATGGGTGAAATAGCTGATGCGGTATAAGACAGCTTTCTTTATTCCCAACACTGTGGGTTAAACCATGGAGCCTAGGACTTGCCGATCAGAAGCTTGGCGGTTTGAATCCCTGCAACGGGGTGAGCTCCCATTGCTCGGTCCCTGCTCCTGCCAACCTAGCAGTTCAAAAGCACATCAAAATAGGTGGGAAGGTAAACGGCATTTCCGTGCGCTGCTCTGGTTCGCCAGAAGCGGCTTAGTCCTGCTGGCCGCATGACCCGGAAGCTGTACGCCGGCTCCCTCGGCCAATAAAGCGAGATGAGCGCCGCAACCCCAGAGTCGGCCATGACTGGACCTAATGGTCAGGGGTCCCTTTACCTTTACATATCCCTAGATGACCAACAGCATATATTGTACTGGTTCTTCCTAGAACCTAACTGGTGGAGCCAGTTCAGAGCTGTGGTGGAATTGTCATTGACCAGCAGAGTGGGAGCTACAAGATCAGCGACCGCAATTGGACATCTGTGGCTCACAGCTTTCTCCTGAATGATACGATCGCTGCCATGCGCAACACATCTCTCGGACACATGTTGCAAAGCTCACCGTCCCTGGGGGGTGGGTCTGTGTTGAAAGAGTGATGACATCATTTTCTATCGCCATCCATAAATCCCACAGCAGGCTGCCTTCTTCTGCAAACTCTCAGGGAAATCAAAATAATGTTTTGCACATGCCCGAAGCTCTTTGCGTTTGGAGTTCCACAAGGAGCCACAGGACAGAAAGGAAAAGCGAATTCAAGCTACAGCTGCATTCTCCAGGAAGCATGTTCTCTCGACTGCTAAGGGACACATGGTTTCGTTTCTGTCAGGAAAGCCGGTGGAATTCACAAATGTTCCCACATTCATTTCCATGTCTGCGAAAGGTGGCTGCAACATCTTTTCCTTGCATTTAAATTTTGTTCTACATTTCAAGAGTCCAGAGTCAGGAAGGAAGGAAGGAAGGAAGGAAGGAAGGAAGGAAGGAAGGAAGGAAGGAAGCTTATGCTTGTAATCTGTTGACTGGCAGAGGTTTTTTATTATTATTATTTTAAAAATGACATGATGAATTATAAGTTCTCATGGTACATATTCCATTAACTTCCCTGCGCTGTGTGGATTAGACATTATAGCAACTGGGGTTCATTGTTTTCGAATTTGTTTCTGTTGCTATGGCAACACTTTTCTGCTTTCTCATGTCTTCATGCAAACGCTAGGTGCTTTAAGATAACCGACGCCTTGCTCATCCTTATAGACCTAGAGGGCAGCAGGAACGAAACACTAAAGACCTTCTTCTTCTTTTTATAAATAATTTTTATTAATTTACAACAAAACAAAACAAAACATACTTTATTTTCACATTCAAATTTTTCAAAGTCTTTCTTTTTTGGACTTCCTTCAGCTTTTCCGTAAATCTTTCGTAGTCTTTATTAATTTACGCATTTCCTTTTCTTTATATTGTCATTATTTAAGTCTTTTTCCCTCCATTTCCTTTTAACAATATCTCACGTGTTTTCACAGTGCTCTTTTAAAACCTTCTAGCGTTATTTGACCTTCACTTATGCTTTCCAGATAATCAACAAATTTTCCCCAGTTTTCTGTAAACTTTTGGTCTCTTAGGTATCTAATCTTTCCCGTCATCTTATCCAATTCAGCATAGTCTAACAACTTTGATCTCCAGTCTTCCATTGTCGGTATTTCTTGTTGTTTCCATTTTTGTGCCAGTAACACCCTTGCAGCCGTCACTGCATATTGGAAAAACTTGCTATCCTTTCTCTTAATCTCTTTTCCTGTAATACCTAGCAAAAAGGCTTCTGGTTTCTTTGTAAAAGTATACTTTAAAATCTTTTTCAATTCATTATATATCATTTCCCAGAAACCTTTCACTCTTTTACAGACCTTCTTCAAACACAGTAAAACCTACTCAAAATAACTGATTATTTGTCTGATGACACTTTTTTGTACTCTCTGCCTACAAATGCACGGGTCATCTTCATAGGCACCAGACCACAGCCAGCATCTGTCGAGGATAAATTCTACAAATCTAATGCAAAAGTCATTAAGAATTGATAATAGACACCAGGGCTGGGTGATATCTGGTTTTCAACATCATGATCTATCACCAGCTAAACGTCGTGATATACTGATTTATCATGATGTCTGAAATAAGGATGGCGATATGTGAATACATTGGCTGGTTTCACGGTTTTCCCCGCATTGTGATTTTTGCATAGCACATGTTGGGAAACTGTGTACGTGCAGCTACTCACACAGAGTCAATTAAGGTTTGGCAGACAGCCAGAAGGCAATCTGAAGGAGTAACTCTGCCTGGTGATAACAGAGACATGGAGACCGCTCCCTGATTGGTCAAGCTCTCTCAAGGAAGTGATAATTAATGGCCTACTAACTGGTAGTTCAGATTTCAGTGGTTCATTGTGTCAGTGAGTGTAGGAGTTGTGAGTCGCGTCAGAGAGAGCTAGCAAAAATCCGTGTTCTGTTCCTGTAAATAGTCCACTGTATATAATAAACACCTAACTACAAGTTCCTGGTTCCTGCTTCGTCTATCCTGTCTGCAGTCAAGTCGTCAATTGCTTCCGTGGATTCTGCGTTTACTCTGCGAGGTCTGGCTAAAGTTCTGCAACTAGTCAGAAAGTTGCAAAGCACCAAATAGGTTTTACCAATACATACACACATACACACACATCATGATTCACACTATTTGTTGCACTATAGCCCCTCCAGACAGCAAGAATGCAGTAGCCTTGGGAAAGCACCGCAGAACAAACCAAAGCAGAATAAACCCACCAGTTGGTTAGAGCATGGTGATGATAATAATGACAAGGTTGCATGTTTGACCACCGTGTGGGCTAGCTGCATATTCCTGCATTGCAGAGGGTTGTACTAGATGATTATCAGGTTTCCCTTCCAACTCTACAATACTATGATTCTAAGCCACAAAAACACTAATGCACTGCAAAATACAGTCATACCTTGGATCCCAAATGCCTTGCAAGTCAAACGCTTTGGCTCCCCAACGCCACAAACCCGGAAGTGAGTGTTCAGAATGCAGCAGTCTGATTGGTCCTAGAACAATAGGATCCAGAATGCAGCAGTCTGATTGGTCCACAGGAGCCACCCAATCCATCTCCAGGTGGAAGTGAATCCGCAACCTGATTGGCCTACAGGTGAATCCTGGAATTAGCCAATCACGTGGGGCCCATTGTGTAAATGATGTATGTAAAGCAGACATTCTGGGGGAACTTCCATTCCTCCTCACCACTATGAGCTGAATAAAGAGCATGAAATCCACTCTCGACTCCGAGTATATTTCAGGAAGAGTGGGGTTGCCTTGGGGGGTAGAGAAAAAAGAGGGAGAGGTGTTGGGGGTAGATGGAGAGGGAAACACAGGAGACATTCCCGGTTTCTAGAGTTATTTTTAAATCGCTCCTTATAGAGCACACACAACATCAAGCTAGCAATGGGGTCTCTGGGGTTTCAGGCAGCAGTTTTTTCCCCTAGCCTTACTGGGGGGGGGGGGGAGTTGATCCTGGGACCTTGTCAGAGGGAGACATGTGCTCTCCCAATTAGCTAACGAAAAGCACAAGAGGAAAAGCACCCCCTCAGCCGGTGCTGGATAGGAAAATTTATTCTAACACAATCAAGATCATAGAAATCACAAAGCGTTTTGATAAAGTATTCCCCAGGGGCCGTGGGATATTCTGTCTCCCCCACCACAAAGACGATTCTTTCAGAAGCACAATGTCTTTCAAAAGCCCTCTCTGAATCCTTATCTAAGCAATTGCCACCCTGCTAATAGCTCTTCCATCCCACCCAGTGCTTTCTTTTCAATTTAAAAAAATGTTTAGGGGTACTCTCATTTTGGTTGGGACGCGGGTGGTGTTGTGGGTTAAACCACAGAGCCTAGGACTTGCCAATCAGAAGATCAGTAGTTCGAATCCCCGCGACGGGGTGAGCTCCCGTTGTTCGGTCCCTGCTCCTGCCAACCTAGCAGTTCGAAAGCACGTCAAAGTGCAAGTAGATAAATAGGTACCACTCTGGGGGGAAGGTAAACGGCATTTCCGTGCGCTGCCCTGGTTCGCCAGAAGCGGCTTAGTCATGCTGGCCACATGACCCGGAAGCTGTACGCCGGCTCCCTCGGCCAATGACCCCCCAAATAACTCACAACGCACACTTAATTTTTGTTTAAGGTTTTTGGCATAATTTTGGCCACAACCAGCCAACCCACAAAATCCAACCAACTACCCACCCACAACTCCCAACGAACTCCTCCCAGAACTCCTCCCAGAACTAGCTTTATCAACCCACTGACTCCACCCCCCTGGGTCCTGTCTTTGCAACCTATTTAACTATTTCCCCTCCAGCACTCTCTCATATATGTTAATGTCACAGGGGGTAGTAGCCCTTTTCTCCCAGGCAGCATTGAAACCTGGGAAATTTACGGGATATCATCAATCTGGGACATCAGCGGGAAATGGAGCTGGGATAAGGGAGTTTCCCACCAAATAAGGGACAGTTGACAGCTATGCCGGGAGGGCCAACCAATGTTGTTGACCTTTGTTTGTTGAGCTTTTTTTAGGAAGAAATAAACTCAGGAAATAAACTGCCACAGGGAGCGAAATGGACTTTAGACGACTACATGGTGGAAATGACTGGCAGAATCCGACACCAGGGAGAAGAGCCGATGGAAGAAGACTGGAAAAAAGTTAAAGTATATTTACAGAAATATTGCAATGTTAATGAATGTTAGAAGAATACTGGAATGAAGTTATATGGTTTTAGCAGAAATGTGATAAAGAAATAAGCAAAAACTGATTGTTAATGGGCTAAAGTGGAAAATTTAAAGTTAGATTAGGTGAAGATAAATTACAGAACAAAAAAATTGAGAAAGAGGGAAGGGATTTGCTGAATTAGCTAATTTGAACTAGAATACAAAAAAGGGAGGTGTGAGGAAGTCGAGGAAACAAGTAAATGAAAGATAATGGTACGGAATTTGGATGTGTTTTCTTTTTTCTTTTTATTATGCTGTTTTGACGTATTGTTCTTTTTTTCTTTTTCTTTTTTCTTATTTTTGATGTATTGTTTGCTAAATTTTTCATTGTTTCTGTTTTCTTTTATACTTTATTTCTGTAATTAAAAAACTTTTAATAAATATCTTATAAAAAAAACAAACGAAATGGACTTTAGACATGCCTGCCCTAAACAGTTTGTGAATCTAAGTTTGGCCTCATTGAGGGCTAGTATTTCAATATGAGTAGGAAAATGAGAGTAACCCTAAACATTTTTTTGGGGGGGGAAGCTCTGTGCCACCCACCAAGTGGTCAGATAAAACTATATTTTATTCCTCCTCCTCGCCGCTGGATTTTTTTCCCTCCCGTTCCAAATCTATTATAATTATGTCATTTTCCGCATGTGGGATTTTGTGACGTATTGATGCATCCTCAAGGAACCAGATTAAACGTTAAGCTAAAATGCAAGTTCGTTTCAATTTAGAACTTGTCGCATCATTTGGCCGACGTTCTGCTTGTTGTTTTTTTCAGGATTGGCTTGGCTTGGCGTAGATATACATTTAAAAAAAAAAAACAATAACCCGAAAGCACCAAGAACATTTCCTGGGAATATTTCCCACCACCCTTACTGACTCGCTTGATTTTTCTTTGCTATCCTGTAATTGAAACACTCTCTCTCTCTCTCTCTGTCACACACACACACACACAATGGGTGGGTAATATGATATAGCCTTTACACTGGCAAAGTGGCTTTTTATGGTCCCAGCAGAGTTCTACAGATGTTGATGTCATCTTCCTACGCGGAGTCTCATTCTCCCATAATGAGTGGCTTTGGTTAGGGCGGCCTAGCCTTAACAGGCAACCGTCTCATTTTACACTCAGAAACATCTGTTCGCCAAGATCAGTTATAAACCAATACTTTAAATTAGTAGGTCCCGGTTTGCACTCTGCCCATTTTTTGAACCTACTACGGGAATTATAGTATAAAGTGTTTCTCATGCTCTCTGGACAATCACCGTTATGACTATTTAAAAAAAACACACCATTCAATTGGATTGTATCCCTCAAGACCAGACAAGGGCACCTGAAAAATATTATTATTACTATTACCAAGGGCCTTCTGGTGGTTCGCTCACTTCAAGAAGTGAATTTACAGGGAACCAGGCAGAGGGCCTTCTCGGTAGTGGCACCCGCCCTGTGGAACGTCCTCCCATCAGATTTCAAGGAAATAAACTATCCGACTTTTAGAAGACATCTGAAGGCAGCCCTGTTTAGGGAAGTTTTTAATGTTTGAAGTTTTATTCTGTGTATAATGTTCTGTTGAAAGCCGCCAGAGTGGCTGAGTAAACCCAGCCAAATGGGTGGGGTAGAAATAATAAATTATTATTAAATTATTATAGAATTTATATACTGCCATAAAGCTGGAGGTCTCAGGGTGGGTCACAGAACAAATTATCCACGTTGTCTATGACTTCTGCACAGATCAAAAAGCAAGTAGATAAACAGGTACCACTCCAGCGGGAAGGTAAACGGCGTTTCCGTGCACTGCTCTGGTTTCGCCAGAAGCGGCTTAGTCATGCTGGCCACATGACCCAGAAAAACTGTACTGTCAGGGGTCCTTTACCTTTACGGAAAAGTGGGTCATTCCGGGATCAAAACAGAAACCGGGTCAGATCCTGTAAATCCGGGACTGTCCCTGGAAAATAGGGACACCTGGAGGTTCTCGAATGCTAGATCCGTAACTCTGTACTCCCTCACCCGTCATGGTTCTTCTTCTTCCTGCCAGCATTTTGTCTGCTGTCTTGCTGACTTTCTTTCCATAGGTGGCCTGCCAAATCCCCTCTACAGTTTTTTGGCTCATGTCTGCACCTCCTCTACTTCGTGCATGTATTTATTCTCCAAATATATCGACCCAGACTTAAGCCACTATGTCAAGCTCTGGCCAGAATGTTGGAGCAGGTCTATTCTTACCTTTATTATCTCCCAGACAATGCTTCGGTTCATGCAAAAACATTATGTGTCTGGAGAGTGGGGTGGGTGTATTTTTTAGCAACATCGTGTTTTAGTAACCTTCAAACAGCCTGCTCACTCAATGGACAACCGACTCAGCATTGTGAAGAGTCAGTTCGCCTGACTAAGGCCTCTACCCTTCGATTTTGGCTGCCGCCACACGCAATATTTGCTGAAGGGAGATCCCTTGACTCGTGTGAATTTACATATACACCCACGTACACTCATTTTAAAGTTTCAGCACTTGTTTAAAACTCTTTCGCCTACACATGCCATTCTGCACCAGGGTAGGACTTGCCGATCAGAAGATCAGCGGTTCGAATCCCCGCAACGGGGTGAGCTCCCATTGCTCGGTCCCTGCTCCTGCCAACCTAGCAGTTTGAAAGCACATCAAAGTACAAGTAGATAAATAGGTACCGCTCCGGCGGGAAGGTAAACGGCGTTTCCGTACGCTGCTCTGGTTTTCCAGAAGCGGCTTAGTCATGCTGGCCACATGACCCGGAAGCTGTACACGGCTCCCTCGGCCAATAAAGCGAGATGAGTGCCGCAACCCCAGAGTCGGCCACGAATAGACCTAATGGTCAGGGGTCCCTTTACCTTTACCTTTATATAATAATAATAACAATTTTACTATTTATGGGGTTGGTTGCCCCAGCCACTCTGGGCAGCTTCCAGCATATATGAAAACTTAACAAAACATTGCACAAATATAGGATGGGGTATACCTGGCTTACTAGCAGTACATGTGGAAAAGATCTAGGAGTCTTGGTGGACCCCAAGCTTAACATGAGCCAACAGTGTGATGCAGCAGCAAAAAAAGCGAATGCTATTCTAGGCTGCATCAACAGCAGTGTCCAGATCAAGGGAAGTAATAGTTGTGCTCTTTTTTTGCCTTGGTCAGACCACTCCTGGAGTACTGTATCAAGTTCTGGGAAAGAAGGTGTTATGTACTGAGTTGAATATGATCCAAAAGGCTGCAGTCTGATTGGTCCTAGAACAATAGGATTCAGAATGCAGCAGTCTGATGTTCCTAGAAAAATATGATCCAGAAGGCAGCAGTCTGATTGGTCCACAGGAGCCACCCAATCCAGCTCCAAGTGAAAGTGAATCCACAACCTGATTGGCCTACAGGTGAATCCCGGAATTAGCCAATCACGTGGGGCCCATTGTGTAAATAATGTACATAAAACAGACATCCTGGGGGAACTTCCATTCCTCCTCACCACTATGAGCTGAATAAAGAGCATGAAATCCACTCTCGACTCCGAGTATATTTCAGAAGGATATTGAAAAGCGGGAACGTGTGCAGAGGAGGGCAACCAAGATGACCAAGGGTCTGGAAACTAAGCCTTATGAGGAGCTCTTGAAGGAGCTGGGCATGTTTATCCCGGAAAAGAGGAGACTGAGAGGAGATATGATAGCCATCTTCAAATATCTAAAGGGCTGTCACATGGAAGAGGGACCATGCTTGTTCTCTCCTGCTCTGGAAGGTAGGACTCGACCAATAGCTTCAAGTTGCAAGAAAGGAGATTCCGACTAAACATTCAGAGAAACTTTCTGACAGTAAGAGCTGTTCAGCAGTGGAATAGACTCCCACTAGAGGTGGTGGGCTCTCTTTCCTTGGAAGTTTTTAAACAGAGGTCGGATGGCCATCTGTCATGGATGCTTTAGCTGAGATTCCTGTACTGCAGGGGGTTGGACTAGATGACCCTTCGCTCCCTTCCAACTCAATTCAATGGTTAAAGGCCTGGAAACGATGCCTTATGAGGAACGGCTAAGGGAGCTGGGCATGTTTAGCCTGGAGAAGAGGAGGTTAAGGGGTGATATGATAGCTATGTTCAAATATATAAAAGGATGTCACATAGAGGAGGGAGAAAGGTTGTTTTCTGCTGCTCCAGAGAAGCGGACACGGAGCAATGGATCCAAACTACAAGAAAGAAGATTCCACCTAAACATTAGGAAGAACTTCCTGACAGTAAGAGCTGTTCGACAGTGGAATTTGCTGCCAAGGAGTGTGGTGGAGTCTCCTTCTTTGGAGGTCTTTAAGCAGAGGCTTGACAACCATATGTCAGGAGTGCTCTGATGGTGTTTCCTGCTTGGCAGGGGGTTGGACTCGATGGCCCTTGTGGTCTCTTCCAACTCTATTATTCTATGATTCTAAACATTTTTTTAAAAAAATTCCTGTACAGGGCTGCTTTCAGATGGCTCGAGGGTCACGTAACTCCATCCCCTCCAACATTTCCCCGATGAAAATAGGGACGTCCTAAGGAAAAGCGGGACATTCTGGGATCAAATCAGAAACTGGGGCAGCTTCTATAAACTCAGGATTGCCCCTGGAAAATAGGGGCATTTGGAGGGTCCAAGAGAGAAACTAGCCTACAGTACAAAGGTAGAATTTACATTTGCTGGTCCACACAATTTTGCCTCTGGCCCCCAGAAAGCTGTCGAGAGGGGAACATGGCCCTCAGTCTGAAAAAGGTTCCCCACCGTTGTTGTAATGACTGAAGACCCAGAAAGAGCCAGAAGCTGTTTTCAGCTGTGCCTCTCTTGCTTTCGGATGGGTGTTGGTTGTGGAATGGGTGTTACAGCTGTGTGCAACTTTTTCACAGCAGCCACCTGAACACCACTGGGATCAAGAAAGCCAGGCTGTACAGATTTGCTCTTTCCAGGGGGAAAAAAAAAACCAATAAGCTTAACAAATAAAAATGAAAAAAACCTGTTGCAAGCGAAAATGACCCACCTGCAATCTGAAAGAAACCATAGTAATCATTCTGCTCCCTGAACCATTTGCCTTAGACTGACCCAAACCTTGTGTGTGAGATTTGACTACGGTGATTCTTGTGTGTGACTCAAGAGTGCACCCAGGTCATTCATTTATAAAACAGGAAGTTCTTCAAGCTCTCCTCGATATTATTTCACAAGGGAAAAGCGAGCCAGCCTGATTAAGTCGTTAAGGAGGCTGGGGAATTCTCTGCAGCGGATGGGAGTAGAATAGCGTGGAAATGCTCATATTGCTTGGTGCTCCAAATTTTTCCACAAAACAATAAACAGGGTGGTGATGCAATCACTTCTGCAATCGGCACAAGATAATATCACCATGGAAACTGGCTGTAAACAAACAATAAACGCCCATAAAAATGGCAAAAGTACCGTATTTTTTGCTCTATAAGACTCACTTTTTCCCCTAAAAAGTAAGGGGAAATGTGTGTGCATCTTATGGAGCGAATGCAGGCTGCGCAGCTATCCCAGAAGCCAGAACAGCAAGAGGGATTGCTGCTTTTGCTGCGCAGCGATCCCTCTTGCTGTTCTGGCTTCTGAGATTCAGAATATTTTTTTTTTCTTGTTTTTCTCCTCCATAAACAAGGTGCGTCTTGTGCTCTGGTGCGTCTTATAGAGCGAAAAATACAGTAGTTTCTTTCCCAAATCGGTTCTATCTTAAACAGTAGCAAGTGCAGTAAATAAGGAGTTTGCTTGTAATATATCAGTAGCTCAGTGCTCATTTCTTCTCTTTCCAAAACAGATTTATCTTGGATAATAATAATAATTTATTATTTCTACCCCGCCCATCTGGCTGAGTCTCCCCAGCCACTCTGGACGGCTCCCAATCGAATGTTAAAAACAGTACAGCATTAAATATTGCGCGATGCAAAAATCTCAATGTGGGGGAAACCGTGAAGCCAGCCAATGCTTCTCTCGATTCCTGCAGCCCATGTTAACTCTGCTGGCTCAGCACTCCTCTTCCTCTCGCAGGGGGAAGCAAATCACAAGAGCAGGCGCCAGCCGAAATCACGATGCCAACCAAAACCACAAAGCCAACCAATTGCCTCTGCATAGCTCCATCCTTCTTTCAGACATCGTGATATATCAGTATATTAGCTGGCGATATATCACAATGTTGAAAACCAGATATCGCCCAGCCCTTCTCAGTACATTGCTTTTTCTTTTACATTTCTGACAACTTGAAACCCGGCGCTAAGGGACAAACTGACACTCTCTCCCATGCATGGTGTTCTAAAAACTACATATTGAAAATATTCTAGAAAGACACTAAAGGAATGATGAAATCGTTGTAATAATGACCAGTAGAGTCCTGTAGTTAGATGAATCGTTCTGTTCTATTTTATAGGGAATGATCTACCCTCATGAGGATTCATGAATTTCAGAATCAAGACCAATTTCTGTCTTGCCTCATAAGAGCGAATAACATTAGGGGTGCATTTGGGAGGGGAAGTGATTATCCATTATTAATGCCCTATCAGGCAAAAATAGGCCTTTAAATATTGGAATATACATCAAACACATACATATTTTATCATTGGGTCACTTAAGTCAACTATGTTCGCTGCAGAATTTTCTTCCATTGGGCAGAACGTTCTGCATATCTAGTAGGTGAAAATACATTTACAAGCTTTCTTCTAGCTATCCATTTATTATCTATCAGTGCGGCCATTTCACAAAAACTTCCCACCCATAAATCTCCTATTACACTGGAAGGAGAAGGCAAGGGTGACCTTTCAGCACTTTTTATCTGGTCCACAAAGGACCTAAGTTCACGCCAAGGATACGAAAGAGGAAAACTCCTCAACTTTGGTCTTTCTGACCGCTGGTTGCAATTCACGCCTTGTTTATTCCAGCTATTCTGCTCCATTCTGGCTCACGTCTGGGCTGCTTGCGTGTCGAGGTCCCCAAGCCACCCTCAAATAAACACAATTCACACAGAATTTTTGTTTAAGGTTTTTGGCATAATTTTGGCCACAACTTTATTAATCACCTTTTCTGCCTGTGAATGCTATATCATATGTAGTGCCATGGCCTGGGATTCAGACTCGGAGGCTGAACCTGAGGAATCCCAGCCTGCACAGGAGTCCCCGCCTCCAGAACCAGCTGAGCAGGGGCTGGGGCTTCAGCCTGAAGGGTCCTCACCTGTGCTGGATCCTCAGGTGCAGGCACCAACTGAGTCTGCTTTGGCTCCTGAGGTGATGGAGGACCCAATGCCTGCAGGTGCTCCACTCTCAGCCCCCCGTCCAGTAACCCTCCAGCCTCTCCTGAGCTGCAGAGGCTCAGGGCAGAGAGGCGGAGGGAACTAAGTTCCCGCAGGAGGAGTGCTCGCCTCCAAGCCAGGAGAGGTGAGTCACCTGTGGACCGGGGCCGCCCTATGCCTCGAGGCAGATAAAAGCCAGCCAGCCCCAGTCCCAGGGTGCGGGAGCAACATTGTTAGTCGCCTGTTCCTGCCTGCTCTTCTGCCAGAGTTCCTGACCCCACCCGACTCCCTGCCTTGGATCCCGCTTCAGCTTTGACGGACAGCCTCCATACCGCAGCCTTGACCTCGGACTGGACTCTGACCTCGCCGCACGGTTATCCCTTGGGACCAGCACATATAGTCACAGATGTTCACTTGTAATATTTTTGTTTTAAGATATATTACCAAGTGCCCTGCATTTTGCTATCACTGGTTTTTTTAAATCTTAACTTGAGTTCTTTGCATATTTTAAGAGAGAGTAGTGCTCTTAACAGTTGGGTGGCAGGCAGAAATTAAATGGAGCAAGCTTTTTTCTAATTCTGGGGGATGCGTCACCAGATCACATTCTGTCTGTCAGACATCTCATTGCATTGTGCCCGAAATACATTCTGGTGGAGTGCAATCTTGCACATGTCTGCTTGGAATTAAGTCTCATTGAGTTAAATGATTTAGGATGTCTGTGCCTCTTCGCCAGCTGTAACTTCCGGCGTGCTGCAAAAACTACTGGCAGCAATCACAAGTCTCTCACCACACTCAAGGCAAACTGAAAGAATTGTTCATAATCTTACAGTGCAGTGGTTCCCAAACTCCCAAAGATAACTTGGAAATTGCTGAGGCTCTTGGCGTTAAACCTGATGATTTTTCAGACTGTTGTAGCAATTGGAATGCACCGTTGAATTTTGATTGCATTTTGATTGCTTCTTTTATTTATTATGCCACAAATTGTTGCGTTACAGTGGTACCTCGGGTTAAGAACTTACTTCGTTCCGGGGGTCCATTCTTAACCTGAAACCGTTCTTAACCTGAGGTATCACTTTAGCTAATGGGACCTCCCGCTGCCACCGTACAATTTCTGTTCTCATCCTGAAGCAAAGTTCTTAACCCGAGGTACTATTTCTGGGTTAGCGGAGTCTGTAACCTGAAGCGTCTGTAACCCGAGGTACCACTGTACAATTTGAATTCCATAGACTGAGAGACAACGACTGGCCCAGGGTCACATAGTGAGTTTTGTGACTGGGTGGTGATTTTAACCCTGATCTCCAAGCTTCAAGTCCACTTGATATCCCTGCATTTCATTCTACATTCCGAGGGGGAGGGACGTTGAAATAAATATAATATAATTAATATAATCCTTTCCCATAGGCCTGGAAACACATTGGGTCCCTTGTTAACAGTCCTGTGTTGCACCTTTAAGGCTAACCAATTCATATTGCAATCCCATACATATCAGGGAGCAATTCCCACAGAATTCAGTCGGGCTTCTGAATATTATTGCATATCAAGGCTTATGTTGAATAATAACACCAGGACACAGTATATTTGGTTAATGGGCAAATTTAGACCACAACTTTATTGGTTACAGACTGTGAGCGGTATTGGCTTAGGCACTGGAATTGAACCGACTATGTCTGACTCCTGCCCGTTGCGCAGGGAGTCCGGTAAGGGTCAACCGCCAATAGGGGAAGCCATGTTGATGTACATCAACTCAAGCTCCCACAGGGTCCCTGATGCACCCGGGGACTTTCCAATGACGTGGGGGCTAAGCCCAGCACCGGTGCAGGCAAGAGGCCAAATGGCCTACTCGCAACACCGCCCCACCAGGAAGTGGAGCGGCCTTGTCACATGAATCCACACCAAAAATTGGGACGGGAAGGATCCCTTCTGAACTAAGAGATGGAGGCCGTACAACCTTTGTCCCTGCAGAATGGCAGCTGTGACAGCCGGGAGCCCTTCTGAAAGAAGGAAGACATTTTTCAGATTAGCTGAAAACTACAGTGGTACCTCTGGTTACGTACTTAATTCGAGGTCCGTTCTTAACCTGAAACTGTTCTTAACCTGAAGCATCACTTTAGCTAATGGGGCCTCCTGCTGCTGCCACGCCGCCGAAGCACGATTTCTATTCTCATCCTGAAGCAAAGTTCTTAACCTGAGGTACTATTTCTGGGTTAGTCTGTAACCTGAAGCATCTGTAACCCGAGGTACCACTGTAGTAGTAGTAGTAATAATAATAATAATAATAATAATAATAATAATAATAATAATGAATAAAGCGGCAAAACATCAAACATTAAAAACTTCCCTAAGCAGGGCTGCCCTCAGATGTCTTCTAAAGTCAGATACTTATTTAAAAGTCAGATAGACCTACATACATAGGTCACAGGGATTCATATTTTTTGTTATGTACTGAAGTTCTCACCCTGGGCCAGCAGGGGGATACTGTAGATAGTTCAGGTCCACATATGCAAATAAGGGATCGAAAGTGACGTTCAGTGATTGGATAGTTACAGAAAATTGTTACTGTTGCGTTCTAGTGGAGCTCTATATAAGCAGGCTGGCTGAACCCTTCAGTTCAGTTCTGTTCTGGCCTGTGAATAAACAAGAGCTGTTTGAAGAATCGTTGTGCCGTCGCGGATATGTTCACCCACAACTTAACATTTTTCCTCCTTCAGATGTCCCTTGTGGGATCAAGCAGAGGGGTTATAACTCAGGGAGCCCCTCTTAGTGTTCCACACTGCCCTAATACAAAATTGCTCCCTCCCAAGTAGACAAAACCACATGCAGGCTGACTATAGAGTCACAATCAGAACGTCCATGGTGTTGATTACTTTTCTGGCTCAGCAAGAGCAGGAGACGTTTTTGGCAAAACTCTATTCTTTGCCCTGAAGGAAATTAATGTTTGCAGATGGCGTCCACATGACCAAAGTAGGAAGTATGAATGGAATCCTTACCCACGAACAAGAAAACAAGGCTTGCATCTTCAGTCACCAAGATGCTGATAGATGCTTGCCCAGAAGGCGGTTGACATCTGGCTGGATAACTACATTCCTGGCCTGGAGACAGTTCCTAAATTTACTCTCATCAGACTGTTTACAAAGCTGTGGCAGAAGAATGCTATTCAGTGGTTTGGAGCACCTACACAAGCCTGACACACAAACCCCATTTTACAGCATTTCTGAAGTTTTTAGGGGCTCCCAAAATATCCAGAACAAGCACCAGGATGAAGACCACACTCCAGTTTTCAGGATTTTTAGTGCAATTGTTATTATTCGTGGCCAACAGAACCTGGCCGTTCAAAAGGCAAAATTCCAGGCAAAGGAGTTATAGCCATCTTTGCCAATCTGGTATCTTCCAGATGTTTTGGACTACAACTCCCATCATCAGCCTGAGCCAGAAATTGGGAGCTGGAGTCAAAACATCTGGAGCTTGTCTGGTTAGCAAAGACTGAGCTGTAAAGTATTTCTCTTCTGGATGAGAAAGGAGGTGGATGAGATTGAGCAGCAGGCCCAGAAGTCGTGTGCGGAATAGCCTGTCTCCTTGACAATTACCAGTCCAAGAAAACTGGAATAGTTCTGATATGATGTGCCACATTACTCATCCAAAGACTATCTCTGGAGAGACTTATCTTTCATTTGTTGGCAGCTTCTCTAAAGCTTCAACTTAATGCGGAATATCTGCCTGGGTTTCCTACGTGAAGGGTGGAGAGAAGGTGTGTTTATCCCATGGAAGGCAAAAGAGCTTAGCGAAGTTCATGCAGGTTCTCACAAGAGGATGAGTGACTCATTAACAAACCCCAAATGAGCAGGAACGCTGCAATTGTGACAGCAAGTATTATTGTTATTGAATTCATGCTGTGGTTCTCCCTTGTCTGGCTGTGTTGTTCCCTTCTGAGTAGGGAAGGTAAAAATAGAGAACATTTGTTAGAAGGCTTTGGGGAGCGTTCTTTCCCAAAAAAAAATATAATTATGCATCCCCTATGGTGCATAGATTCTCACTAGTGGTGCAACAGTCGTTCTGTTCAGAGGATTATTCAAGACATAGATGGGAAATCGGAACAGCTATTCCGATGTCTTGGGCGTGCGGTAAACTGCAACTATTTTGGAAGACTGCTGTTAATGAGATAAGCTTCATTAGAAACCCAAAGTTATTTGCACCCCAGCCTTGGTTTTGATAATCTTTCTCCAAGGTCTCAGGCAGTTCCAAGAATGGAAACTCAACTGATATGTTTGTGTTTCTGTGTGTGTGTGTGTGTGTGAGAGAGAGAGAGAGAGAGAGAGTGTGTGTGCTCCCATTACTTAGATGGGAGTGTTTGGGTTCCTGTAAGCCACAGAGCCTAGGGCTTGCCGATCAGAAGGTAGGCAGTTCGAATCCCCGCAATGGGGTGAGCTCCCATTGCTCAGCCCCTGCTCCTGCCAACCTAGTAGTTCAAAAGCACGTCAAAGTGCAAGTAGATAAATAGGTACCTCTCCGGCGGGAAGGTAAACGGCGTTTCCGTGCGCTGCTCTGGTTCGCCAGAAGTGGCTTAGTCATGCTGGCCACATGACCCGGAAGCTGTACGCCAATAAAGCGAGATGAGCGCCGCAACCCCAGAATTGTCTGCAACTGGACCTAAAGGTCAGGGGTCCCTTTACCTTTACCTTTAATATTTTCAGGGAATTACAAGTCATACTAAAGCTATCTTTAGGGGGTTGCAGGGCCTGGGGCAAATCACACACCCCAGCCTTCAGAAGAAGAAGAAGAAGAAGAAGAAGAAGAAGAAGAAGAAGAAGAAGAAGAAGAAGAAGAAGAAGAAGAAGAACAAGAGGAGGAGGAGGAGTTTGGATTTGATATCCCGCCTTTCACTCCCTTTAAGGAGTCTCAAAGCGGCTAACATTCTCCTTTCCCTTCCTCCCCACAACAAACACTCTGTGAGGTGCGTGGGGCTGAGAGACTTCAAGGAAGTGTGACTGGCCCAAGGTCACCCAGCAGCTGCATGTGGAGGGGCGGAGACGCGAACCCGGTTCCCCAGATTACAAGACTACCGCTCTCAACCACTACACCACACTGGCTCTCAATGTCCAGGCCATCCTTTTCAGCAACATCCCCGGATATCATGCAAGGTAATTTTCAACGAGAATGAAAAGCGAAGCCCGCCGAGGCTGTTTTTCTTCCTGAGAGGATGCCGTTCTCTCAGATGTCAGCTTAAAGGTTGTGTACGTCTTCTCTTCCCTTTCCTCTTAAAGTTAGAAGTCCTGTAGGTACCATAGCAACAGCTGCATCACGTGGCTTTCTGCAATGCCACCTAGAAGCAGATGTGAACTGTGTTGGCTAATAAAGTCTGAGCAAGTGTCAGACAGAGAGAGAACTCAGCCAGACTTGGCATTGCTTTGGAATAATTCATTACTCAATGATTCCTCACTCCTCTGATTCACATAGGTAAATCCTAGCCCACAAGCAAAGTGAACTCTAATTACAATTCTGCCTTTTAAAAAGGAGCTGTCAGTGCTACTTGCATTCTGCTGATCTCTCTCTCCTTCTCTCTCTAATTATCCAGTACTCCATTGTGCTAAAGCTTGTAGCTGGGTGGGTTTGGGAGTAGAATCTGTATTCCTACGGACATGTGTTAGCCACCATTGAGGGGCCCTTTGCTTTGCTATTGGTGGGATTGATCCTGGCTGCAAGGCTGTGATATAGAAAAAATAGGGGTGGTTGGCTTTTGCTGCCCAACTCCCCAAGGGGCTGAGTCCCCTAAGTCCATGATCAGTCAGAGATAAATGGATGGAGGCAGGAGGCAGTGAAAGCAAGCCAGATCTTTATTTTTCTGTTGCGACAGAGTTCCCTCCCCTCCTAGCAAGGAGGCAAGAGGCCCCAAACCAAGAAGAAACATCTCTTTTCAGGGTTTGAATTTTGGCACAGTGGCGTAGCGTGGGGGGGTGCAGGGGGGCCGGCCGCACCGGGCGCAACATCTGGGGGCGCGCGCGCTCGCACTCGCAGCTCTCTGCCCCTACCTGGCTCACTCACTCTCTCTCACTTCAGTGCTGGCTGTGCGAATCCGATCCGAGCCGCCGGGTCGCCGCCCACTGTGGAGGGGAGGGTGCCAGGCATGCGGTGCGGTGCGGAGAGAGAGCGAGGGACTATCTGGGGGAGAGACAGTGCAGCGGGGGGGGGGGCGCAAATTACTTGCCTTGCCCCGGGTTAGGGGGCGCAAATTACTTGCCTTGCCTCGGGTGCTGACAACCCACGCTACGCCACTGTTTTGGCATCAAGAAGAAGGACATCCCCTCTACAAACAGTCAGAAATTACATCACACACAAGGTGGGGTTACTGGGGCTCAGGCAGGCCAAGGTGTGATATTCCTGAGGATTTAGCAAGCTTCACAAGGTTCCAGACACAGTTTACACAAAACATTAGCATTTGATAAGACCATCAGGATGACCATCAGACATCTCTCAATGCAGAGCATCTGGGCAAACCATGGCAATTAATAAAAAGGAGGTTTATAGATATAGGAGAAGAATTCCTTCAGGAACTTCCCCTGATTGCTGTCTGCCTACCTGTTCTCAGGTAAGGGAGATTAAGGAAGCAGAGGAAATATTGAGAGCGCCAAGATGGCTTTTGGATTGCTCTCCTGTACTATTTTAGACATGTGATTTATATACTTACCGTATGTATGTGTGTTTACCTTGTGCAATTATCAACATTTATTCTATACGGGTGGCGCTTAGAAGAGCCTAGGACTTGCTGATCATAAGGTCGGCAGTTCGAATCCCCACAACGGGGTGAGCTCCCATTGCTCGGTCAGTGAGAGCCAGTGTGGTGTAGTGGTTGAGAGCGGTAGTCTTGTAATCTGGGGAACCAGGTTCGCGTCTCCGCTCCTCCACATGCAGCTGCTGGGTGACCTTGGGCCAGTCACACTTCCTTGAAGTCTCTCAGCCCCACCCACCTCACAGTTTGTTGCGGGAGAGGAAGGGAAAGGAGAATGTTAGCCGCTTTGAGACTCCTTAAAGGGAGTGAAAGGCGAGATATCAAATCCAAACTCTTCTTCTTCTTCGGTCCCTGCTCCTGCCAACCTAGTAGTTCAAAAGCACATCAAAGTGCAAGTAGATAAATACCAGCATGAGTTTGACCAAACTGTGGGAGGCAGTGGAAGACAGGAGTGCCTGGCATGCTCTGGTCCAGGGGGTCACGAAGAGTCGGACACGACTAAACAACTAAACAACAACAGAGATTTAGAACAGTGGTTTGCAGAAGGGCATAGTTCAGAGGCTGCAGAGGGGAGAAGCAGGGAAATATTGTAACAGGAACTTCAGGAAGAAGAAGAAGCGCCAGGGGAGAGAAAGCTGACAGACTCGGTGTCCTTGGAAAGCATTCCTGACACACACAAACACCCGAACCAGACGGGCATTGTGGGTAGTAGAACAGAGAGCTCAGAGCCAGAAAGCTCAGATTAACCTACGTATGGGTGATGTAGAATAGGGGCGACCTGGGGGGGTTGGACTTTACTTGGAGCAACGCCATTTTGAGAGAGAGAGAGACCACATTCATTTGTCTCCCGCTGTGATTATTGAATAACGAATTGGTAAGAACTCTTCTCTGTTTGCATCCCGAGGTACTAGGAAAGGAGGAATATCCCTGACAAAGCACAGAGTAGGTGAAATTCTCCTCTGCCCATCACTCAGCAGCCCTTTGCATCAGTTCCAAACCTTTTTGTGGCGTTTTCATTCAAGACCATGGTGTAGCATCATTGCCATATAACCCTTTTCCGCACATCCTGTTTCTCCTCCCTCCATCTTTCCCTTGTCTGTTTCTGCCACACCTACTCGGCTACGAGTGATCACCGAAGAAGAAAGAGGAAGAAGACACGCCGTATTTCTCTCTTGCCACTACTGCCTGTGCCTCCTCTTTTCTTGTTGTTCTCACCTAAAGGCTGCCATCCATCTCCCTACCTCCTCCCCTCAACCAAGTCCTTCCTCATTTCTCGATTTCTCCCAACTTATCCCAAGTGCTTGAACAATTCAGAAGCTCAGCATAGATAATTTTTAAGATGTTGATGGGAGGATAAGGTTTAAATGGATTAAGATAAATAAGTGATAGTAAGCAGTGAAAGATGGGACGAATTTGCTGACTTAATTATTAACTGGAATACAAAAAGGGAGGTGGGAGGAGGTCGAGGAAACAAGTCATCGAAGGATGGAATTGTGAAAAATAGAAGGGTTTTTTTGTTTTTAAATGTTTTTGTGGTTTTTTTCCTTGCTGGTGGAGTGGAGGGGTGGTTTTATGTATTTTTTAATTTTTCTCTATTCTTATTTCTCTCTTTTTTACTGTATTTTGTCTTCTTCTACTTTTTCTGTATCTGTTAAAATTTGAATAAAGATCATTTAAAAAAAAAAACAGAAGCTCAGCGAATGAACAGGGAGAAGCTGGCTCACTGTCATGCAGCAGACAGCAGCATGTGTTTGCTGCCCCAAGCAAAAGTTAAATGAAGCATGGCGCCAGAAAAAGGAAAGAAAAAAACTCGCACATATATGCACACATATTCACAGTAAGAAAGGGAGCTGGTCAGCTCTGAAGTTGCAGCAGGGAGAGAGCTGGAGGGTTCGCTGGAACTTAACTAATAAATTGAACAAAATCATCAACAGCGCTGGGAGTTGGCAGTCAGCCTTCAGCAGCAAGCTAAGGAACAAACAATCCCCCTCATTCCCAATGCAAGAAGCAAAGTTACAGGGAACCAGGCAGAGGGCCTTCTCAGTAGTAGCACCTGCCCTCTGGAATGCCCTCCTATCGGATGCCAAGGAAATAAACAACTATCTGACTTTTAGAAGACATCTGAAGGCAGCCCTGTTTAGAGAAGTTTTTAATTTTTGATATTTTATTGTGTTTTTAATATTCTGTTAGGAGCCACCCAGAGTGGCTGGGGAAACCTGAAAGCACCTGAAGTCTGAAACCCCGCAACGGGGTGAGCTCCCGTTGTTCGGTCCCAGCTCCTGCCAACCTAGCAGTTCGAAAGCACGTCAAAGTGCCAGTAGATAAATAGGTATCGCTCCGGCGGGAAGGTAAACAGCTTTTTTATGCGCTGCTCTGGTTTCGGTGTTCTGTTGCGCCAGAAGCAGCTTAGTCATGCTGGCCACATGACCCGGAAGCTGTACGCCGGCTCCCTCGGCCAATAAAGCGAGATGAACACCGCATCCCCAGAGTCGTCCATGACTGGACCTAATGGTCAGGGGTCCCTTTACTTTAAGGAAAAGCAGGACATTCCAGGATCAAATCAGAAACTGGGATGGCTTCCGTAAATCTGGGGCTGTCCCTGAAAAATAGGGAGACTTGGAGGATCTGAAATGGAATCCATGCTGAATCCAGGAATTAGATGGTCTATCAGAAAAAATAAAGAATAAATCAAAACAGGAATTTGTTTCCAAATGGGAGGTTTTCAAAGAATATCTGAAAAATAAATATAGTAGTTTAAATTCTGTTTCAGCATTCAAGGAACTTCAGTAATAGTTGCAAAGTAGATATAAGAAATTAGATATATTAAGAATAAGTTTAATTATGATAAAAGTGTGTATTGGCAATAAGTAATATGAAATTGAAATATGGAATAGACGGGAGGTTGGGTCTTTAGTGTTAAGACCAATATATGTTTTATTGTTTGCTAAGAAAATTATGTGTCTATGGTTATTCTTGTGTGTAATTTGGTATTTGTGGTTTTTTGTTTTTTTTCTTGCTGTATAAATAAAAATCTTTTTTTTTAAAAAAAAAAAAAAAGAACTATTGTAATACCAGCACAGTAACGTTATAACGTTATAAAGTAGTGCAAAGTTACTACGGGGATATGATCATCACATGCAGCCCTAGTTCAAATACCCAGTTCAAAAGCCCCTCAAGAGTGCAGAATTAGGCCCAAACAAGACATGGCATTAACTGGGCAAATGCAATTAACACATGCATTAGAAACAGAAAGTAAATAGCAGCTGCAGGGGAGCCTGAGCAGCAGGGAAAACATGGAGAGTGGAGGTGGAGAATTTAATCCTCTCTCTTTCTCTAGCATTCCTGACAAAAAATAAACTCCCTGTTTGCAGAGGCAGAATCCTTCATGGGCATCCATCACATATGGGAAATCCTCACAGCAAACTGGTGATTTGCTCCACCTCCAAGCAAAGATGATTATAAAGCAAACTTTAGTTAACTTTTCTTGATCCACTCCATTTCTGCCGTAGACAGACATTTCTACTGAAAAGCTACCAATTATACGGACCTCTCGGATGCCCTTGCGTCTCTGAAACACAAACAGATTAAAATGGAATGTGAATTGCGCGCTGGATACTTTCACAGGGAAGAATGTACTTTTTCGTTCTGTTTCTCTGCCGGAATCAGGTTGTTTGGGGATTCCAATGTCCTTGGTAGGAAACGTCCTTTCACAAAAGGAAACCACAAGAATGTAGATATATCTCGCATTCTCACTGCATCTTAAATCCTTCTAAGCAGCAGTGAGAATGTGGATGGGAGGAGGCTGAGCTGCATTCTGGCTTGGGAATGACCAGTTCTGGTGACACATTTGCTACAAACACAATTCTTTGGGCTCAAAACTGACAGCACCTGGTACTGTAGTATTTTAATTCTAGTAAAGGTAAAGGGACCCCTGACCATTAGGTCCAGTCGTGACCGATTCTGGGGTTGCGGCGTTCATCTCGCTTTATTGGCCGAGGGAGCCAGTGTACAGCTTCCGGGTCATGTGGCCAGCATGACTAAGCCGCTTCTGGCGAACCAGAGCAGCACACGGAAATGCCGTTTACCTTCCCGCTGGAGTGGTACCTATTTATCTACTTGCACTTTGAAGTGCTTTTGAACTGCTAGGTTGGCAGGAGCAAGGACCGAACAACGGGAGCACACCCCGTCGCGGGGATTCGAACCTCCGACCTTCTGATCGGCAAGTCCTAGGCTCTGTGGTTTAACCCACAGCGCCACCTGTGTCCCTATTTTAATTCTATTATGGGTTAATTACTTTTCGAACTATTATCTTTTTATAGATTTTTACCTTTTTGCATTTTGTGCATGTTGTTCAAATTTGTGCAAACCACCTTGAGTCCCAGCCTGGGGGAAAGGCGGGATAACAACAACAACAACAACAACAACAACAACAGCCCAACGTAATTTGCAAAGAAAAGACAGTTATGCCTGAATTGGCACAGCCAAAGCAGCTGGCAACTTCTTCCTTCATGGAAGAATGTAAATAAGACCTGCTTTGCGGGCTAAGACCCCAATAGCTCGTGACCAGCATTTCTATGGTAAGAAAAGCAAGTTTTAATAGGATTTTGTTATTAGCGCGTTTTCCGGAACGTAGCAGATTTTCTCATTTCTCCAGAGCTGCAATCTTAATTTTCCGTTGTCACAGTGCAAGTCGTTTACAAACTGATTGTGCTATATTACTTTTAGATCATAGAATCATAGAATCATAGAGTTGGAAGAGACCACAAGGGCCATCGAGTCCAACCCCCTGCCAAGCAGGAACCACCATCAGACCACTCCTGACATATGGTTGTCAAGCCTCTGCTTAAAGACCTCCAAAGAAGGAGACTCCACCACACTCTTTGGCAGCAAATTCCACTGTCGAACAGCTCTTACTGTCAGGAAGTTCTTCCTAATGTTTAGGTGGAATCTTCTTTCTTGTAGTTTGGATCCATTGCTCCGTGTCCGCTTCTCTGGAGCAGCAGAAAACAACCTTTCTCCCTCCTCTATGTGACATCCTTTTATATATTTGAACATGGCTATCATATCACCCCTTAACCTCCTCTTCTCCAGGCTAAACATGCCCAGCTCCCTTAGACGTTCCTCATAAGGCATCTTTTCCAGGCCTTTGACCATTTTGGTTGCCCTCCTCTGGACACGTTCCAGTTTGTCAGTGTCCTTCTTGAAATGTGGTGCCCAGAACTGGACACAGTACTCCAGTACTCACAGTACTCACAGATAATGGAAGCCAACGTCTTGATTAACCAGGGAATGTTCCTTCAAACACCAGGAGTTTCTTCCCCTTCCACCCTTCTCACAGAATTCTTGCTTTTACTCACTTCTCTAATGTGAGATTCCGACCACGTCATACCTTCCAAGTGCCCCTATTTTTGCAGGGACGGTCCTGGATTTCCAGAAGCCGTCCTAATTTCTGACTTGATACTGGAATGTCCCACACTTCCGTAGGACGTCCTTATTTTCATCAAATGTTGGAGGGTTTGTTCGGGTGTCCTTATATTCACCGGAGAAATGTTGGTGGATATATAGAGCTTTGTGACTCCCGAGCCAAGGAGATAAGTAACTATACAACTTTTAGAAGACATCTTAGGACAAACAGGTTATCTGTAAAGGAACTCTCCCTCGCATTCAACAGCATCTGGAGAAGGTTTTTCTGCCAAAAGTGGGGGGGGAAATAAGTTGAAGCAGTAATTGGCTGCTTTGGATAAGTTGGGTGATTTATTTTATTTTATTTTTTCCAGGAGGGGGGACTTTTGAGAAGTTCCCAGAACTCCTAAATCAAAGATCAGTAATTTTTCTTGTGTCTTAATCGGAAAAGTGAATTCCAGCTTCGCGAAACAATTTGTTTCATTCCTTTGGATAGCGTCATGGAGTGCCTGTCTACCCCCTATAAAAAAGAAGCAGTGTTTACTAGGAAATTGTCATAGATAAATCTGGAGGGAAAAGAAAATTCGTATTACTGTAGAAGGAACAAAATATTAGTGATATCGATTCTCCCCTCTCTTTTCCTTCAGATTTCTAACTACAGTGGTACCTCGGGTTGCATACGCTTCAGGTTACATACGCTTCAGGTTACACACTCCACTAAGCCAGAAATAGTGCTTCAGGTCAAGAACTTTGCTTCAGGATAAGAACAGAAATCGGGCTCTGGCAGCGCGGCAGCAGCAGGAGGCCCCATTAGCTAAAGTGGTGCTTCAGGTTAAGAACAGTTTCAGGTTAAGTACAGACCTCCAGAACGAATTAAGTACTTAACCCGAGGTATCACTGTAGACTGTGTCAGTAAGTTATATATAACCATAGGGTTGAAACGTTGAAATCAGAAATTGCCTAACAGCAGTCTAAAAAGCAGTTGAAAAAGTCGTGCTTTTGAAAGCAGTTGAAAAAGTCACAGCACAGATATATTTTTTTGTTTCAGCCAGTTCTCCTCCCCAGTTTTATATATTTCTACAGTTAGTAAGAGCGGTTTTTAAGAGCAAGCAAAATGTCATGTGTTTATCCCCGTTCAGTCAATTGCACAAGACGGTTAAAGCAATATTACCTGGGGAAAGCCCAAAACACACTCACCACCTTGGGCGGGACTTGCCTTGACAAAAAATTTCCACGCTGGCAGGAAACCAGACCAAGAAAGTAGTCATTATCCCACACTGATGAAATAACACTAAGGAAAAACGCTTTCAATGGGATTACTATGAAACGGTTGGGAGGAGTGGAAAAATACCCAGCGACTGCTTAAAAACCACATAAGGTCTTGAGCATTTCGTTGGGTGAAGGAAGGGGTAGGTTGATTTTCAAAAGGGAAATAAAATGGGAGAAAGAGAATATCGATAAAATATACTCAGAGTTGAGTGTTGATTTCATGCTCTTTATTTCAGCTCATGGTAAACACTGAGTGAGTGATTTCCCAAAAAACCTCTGGCTACATGTACATTATTTACACAATGGGTCCCGCGTGATTGGCTGATTCAACTTCCCTCCTGGAGCCTGATTGGACTGCTCCTGCAGACCAATCAGATTGCTGTCTTCTAGGATTCTACCTGCCTATTGTTCTAGGAACCAAGCTTAGTACATAACAATCGAGGTCCTGAGCAGTGGGCAGAGTCAAACACAAATTTGTCTGGTGGTCTTTCTGGTGGTCTTTCCACGACAACCAAACTAGTTGTGATCTGCATCATTGATCTGCATCACTCGTGTAAAAAATAGGGGAGAGTTTCTACATCCTGTATGGAGAAATTTTAACGTCTAATGTACGCAGGTCTGTCAGGGGTCCCTTTACCTTTTTAAGGAAAAGTGGGACATTCTGGGATCACATCAGAAACAGTAAATCCATGGGAAATAGGGACCCTTAGAGAAACTTGGGTGTTCCTATCACATCTTGTGAATGTAACAAAGCCCAAACAAAGGCAAACAGTTCACCCAGCAGCATCCATTTGAAGGGAGAAAGGTCTCCTTTATATGTTATTGTCCGTCCATGGGCATGTAGATCTGGAGATAGATCTGCTACTCTGGAAAATGAAGGAGTTTTGCCCTCTTTGGCCTCTGGTCACCCAATGTTGCTTCATGAATCAACTGCTATTTTCCAATGCAAGCTGGATCCAAAATGCTACCTTCCTTTCAAATCCAAGCTCAAGGCTGAATAATAATAATGAACCTGTTTCTAACCATTGCTCTGTCTCTCGGTGTCTATTCCCCACCTGAAAATGGGGGGTGAACAGAGACGGGCTGTGAAACGTGGTTAGTTAGGGTAGTGATAAACATTACCGGCCCACGACTTAAGAGACAGGGTGGGCTTTAAATCTAGGCTAGATGAATAACTCCTGTTTTAAAGTCAAAATTATACTCGGAGATGACTCACATTCTTTGCAACCGCCATCAAAGGAAACTACAAATGCAGTTTTAATTAGTTCCATATTGTTTCCTGTCGTGCTGAAAGGGTTTTTGTTTTTTTTAAAGTCCAATATTGTGCATTTGAAAAGATGTGACTGTTCTATTTTCGGACAATATACACTGCATCCCTTTACATAAGTAAACTAACTTCTAGTGATAGCATTGCTTTTGGAGTTGATTTAAAAGAAAGAAAGAATATGCTCTAGTAATAGGATTTCCCCTGCAATAATTATTCCCCTTTATCCCTGCTAAAGCTAAGTGTTGCCTAAAAGCTTTACGGTACATGTTGCTGCTTTAATTGACTCTATGCCCAAAAGACAAAGGATAATCACATGACAATATGCTCTTACGCCGATGCGGTGCATTAATAACTGGAATGAGGCTGATTGTTCATAACACCGGCTGGTTTCATTAAGTCAAAGCTGCACGTCACTTGCAGATTTCATCATTTTAAAGTCCTGTGTCTGAGTGTTTGAGGAAGTCGGTTGCTAGCGGAATAGACTTAGCAGACGGTAATCACCACATGAAAATAAGCCCAGCTTAATCATGGGCATCGTTGAGCCCTGCCTACTACCTGTGAGTGGCACGTGACAAATTTATTCCCAGGTGAGCCTCCTTTGGGGGTGGGGATCTCCACCCAGCTGATGGGCAGCTTCTTGGATTCAGACTTCTCTTTGGATTCAGAATCCGTCAGCCCTCTCTGCTCAGACCTTCTCCAAGGTCCTCCATATCGAACTCCCCAGGTTCTTCCCACTCACGACAAATATGCCTACAAAACACTCCCATCACTGCTGGCCTGTTTTAGCTCAACACAAACCGCAATACACAGATGTTTCAAATACCGCTTCTGTGAAGGGTAAGATTTATCACCCATTCAAAGAAGTGGAAGAAAACCACAGATGGAAATATTAAGTGGTGGAGTGAATCACAAGCCGGTTAAGTCTGTGGAACCCAATGAGTTTAAAATCAGTTTAAAGCTTAAGTATTTCCAACTGGTTTGAAGAATGCAACTTGAGTTATCTCAGACTGGCAGGAGTACGTTGTTCCCAATATAGGGATCCCTTCTGTTTTCTCATAGTCTTCTTCTTCAAAGTTGTGCTTGACTTAAAGATCCTTTTGACAGATTTGCTGGGTGAGCCTGAAAAAGACAAGCGATCCCCGTGCCTCATTTTCCTCGCATGTGTAATAAGAATATGTGTCTGTCACAAATGGCTGTTGCTGAGCTCAGTTTCCCATAGTGTGAAAATCTATTTGCACTCCTCAGATTGGGGGGGGGGGCGGAAATCACATCAGAACAGGAGTACAGTGGTACCTCGGGTTACAAACGCTTTGGGTTACAAACGTTTCAGGTTACAGACTCTGCTAACCCAGAAGTAGTACCTCAGGTTAAGAAATTTACCTCAGGATGAGAACAGAAATCGCGCGGCGGCAGCAGGAGGCCCCATTAGCTAAAGTGGTACCTCAGGTTAAGAACAGTTTCAGGTTAAGAACGAACCTCCAGGATGAATTAAGTTCTTAACCAGAGGTACCCCTTTACACTGCTATTATTATTATTATTATTATTATTATTATTATTATTATTATTTTGTAGTGTTTGTTCCTATTAAATGGCATGTTATAAAATGACACCTGGAAGGTGTACCAGTAACAGGAAGAGACTTTTAGATGAGAAAGTTCATCTAAGTTCATCTACATTGAACTGAGCTTGATTTCTAACCACACTTGAGTTCTTTTCTTTTTTTAAAAACAGAAAGTGTTTTGTCATGAGATAATCCAGTATAAACTTGGTTATAAGTTACTCCTTAAAAAGGTTCATGAAGGCTGCATTCCTAAGGTAGGGGAATGTGCTTGTACCTCCATATCCCATCTTTTACGGGGTATTGGGAAATGATATATAATGAATTGGGAAAAAATGTTTTAAAGTACCTTTCCAAAAAAAAAAAAAAAAGAGTTCTTTTTGTTGAGGATAATTCAGAGGAAAATTCCCATGTGTCAAAAAAGATTATTCATGTATGCCACTACTATGTAAAACAGTTTTGATGGATGTAACAATGGAATACAGAATGGTTAAGTTCATGTAAAATATGCAGGGATGTATGATAACCAAAATGAACCATGGAAAGAGAAGAAGGGAAGTCATTGATTTAAGGCTGTTTAAATGAATATTTTGAATGTAAATTAGAAAAATTTAATAAAAATTATTTTTTTAAAAAGTACCTCTGTATCCCAAACTCAGGTCTGCTTCTCCTTCCTGGCTTACATTTTATTTTTTATTTATTTGGCCAAGTGCATAAAGCTGAAGGCACACAAGTTAAATGTGTGTTAGTTGCGGGCTTGCTATATACTTGGAGGACACCTCAATTTACTCTGACTCACTCCATATGCATGAGGACCATGTGAGGGCAGTATTGTCAGAGTTACAGAACACAACCTTGAACCAGGGCAACATTTATTTTATTATTATTCTATCCACCTTTCCTGCGAGGAGCTTAAGGTGGTGTGTGTTGTTCTCCACCCTCTCCATTTAATCCCCACCGCAACCTTGCAAGGTAGGTTCGGCCAAGAGATGTAGCTGGCCCAAGGTCACCCAGCAAATTTCACATCTGAGTGAGGATTCAAACCCTCATCTCGCAGGTTTTGCTCCAATACTCGAACCGCCAGTGGCGTAGCGTGGGTTGTCAGCACCCGGGGCAAGGCAAGTAATTTGCGCCCCCCGCTGCACTGTCCCTCCCCCAGATAGTCCCTCGCTCTCTCTCCGCACTGCACCGCACGCCTGGCACCCCCCCCCCTCAACAGTGGGCGGCGACCCGGTGGCTCGGCTCGGATTCGCACAGCCAGCACTGCAGTGAGAGAGAGTGAGTGAGCCAGGTAGGGGCAGAGAGCTGCGAGCGCCCCCCCCAGATGTTGCGCCCGGTGCGGCCGGCCTCCCCTGCACCTCCCACACTACGCCACTGCGAACCGCTACTCCTTGGGGCAGAGACACACAACCATTGGGCATGCCTGTTGACCCTTGGAAACCCACCTTAAAATGCTGGCCATGTTTTGGTGCTGGAATTAGAGTTTGAAACTCTACCTGTAGCAAAAGGAAGCCTCCGTTGATGCATTCAGCTGGGGTTGAAATGAAATGGTGCTGAGGCATAAATCTCTCCCCCTTCCACTATGCAGACAGCTTCAGTGTGAACCAAGCCTTTTGCATAAGGTCCCCAGTCTGAAATTTTGGACAACTGCTGCCAATCAATGTACAGTGGTACCTTGGTTCTCAAACTTATTCCGTTCCAGAAGTCTGTTCCAAAACCAAAGTGTTCCAAAACCAAGGTGCGCTTTCCCATAGAAAGTAATGCAAAAACGGATTAATCCGTTCCAGACTTTTAAAAACAACCCCTAAAACAGCAATTTAACAAGAATTTTACAATCTAATGAGACCATTGATCCATAAAATGAAAGCAATAATCAATGTACTGTACTATAAAATAAATAAAACAGTATTGTAGATGATAATTTAAAAAAAAAAAAAATTAAAAATTCTTACCCGCACTGATGATAGTCATTGTTTTTGCTTTTATCCATTTCCGCAGTCACTCAATCAATCAAACAAACAGTAGCTGAACTGGGATCCACACAGTCACAAAAACAAATTAACTGGAAAAGCCTCAAAACAAAAAACGCAAAATAAATAGCAAAAACAAAAGCACCAAATATAAGCTCCAAATAGCACCTCAGAACACTGCGATCAGAAATCGCTGAACACAATTTAGCAGCGCAACAGGAAACACAGGGGAACTCAAAACGGAGCACGTTTGGCTTCCGAAAAAGAGTTCGAAAACCAGAGCACCTGCTTCTGGTATTGCAGCGTTTGGGTTCCAAGTTGTTCGTGAACTAGGCTGTTCAAAAACCGAGGTACCGCTGTACACAATTCTTAACTAGATGGACCAATGCTCTGATTCAGTATAACACAGTTGTCTATCTCCCTGAGACAGAAGTCACATGAAGTAAGTCACCAACATGCCGGGACTTTGTCTGACACTGTTTTATTGCTGTGTCTCCCTCTGCACAAGAGGTAAACTTTAGTTTCATAAGTCACGCTAAGGATGAAGGGAATAGGACCTTAAAGGCGAGGAGTTGTAATCAAGGCGTCATTCTTTGATTATAACGTTCAACGCGGAGCATTCAATATCTTTGCTCTAATAATACAGAGCGCAAGGCGCTTGGAAGAATCTAACTGTTCGTTTTAGTATTATTGCTTCCACTTTTGCCTTTGCTGTTTTGCTTGTGTTGCTAGTGAACAGAGGAGGGATGTTGCCAGCAAGCTAGCAAGCAAGTTCAAGGCTATAAATAATGATAACCAGGAAGAAAATGTCTGTCACCAAGCTTTATGTTCCATTTATATTGACTAGAATGATAGCTTTTGTTGTGGAAAGGGTTTTTTTTTCTGTCTCCTACATCTATAGCAGGGCCGGATTTAGGTTTGATGAAGCCCTAAGCTACTGAAGGTAATGGGGCCCTTTATATGTCCAGCTGTCCTTTGTCAGCAACAAATTGTTGCTGTTTTTTGTGTTGAATATATGCTATATGGTCATTTATGGACTTAGTAGGTATCTAAAGTCATTTGCACATAACAAAATATGCATTTTATCAAAGTAATTGTTGAAATGAAATACAATTAAGAATAAGTATATTAATAGCGAAATTTGGGGGGGCAAGAGAATGGGGCCCTAAGCCGCGCGGGGCTCCAGAGGGGGGCGCAGAGCTGCCTGCATTCCGAAGCCTGGTGTGCGCTGAAGAGCGCGCCCGGGCTTCGCGCACCACTCCGCAAGCCTGGGGAGACCGGCGCGGCTCCCTAGGCTTGCGGATAGCAGGCTGTTCTGGGGACTGGGGTCGGGGGAAGATCGGGCTTCCCCCGTGCCTGCTCCGTGCCTGGGGGGGGGAATAATTATTTTCCTTTATTCCCCCCCCCAAAAAAAAAATTAGGTGCGTCCTATGGGCGGTGCGTCCTATGGGGCGAAAAATACGGTAATCTCACAAACGTGGTCTGGAAGACGAGAGCTGGCAAAGGGGCTGTGGGGTGGGGGCATAATGTTAAGCTAAAAATAAAAGACAGCTTCCTCTTTGCCCTGTAACTGAAGCCCCAAGGCCAAGGTGACACTATGGAAAAAGAGGAGGCTGTCGACTCAAGTGCCAACCTCTCCCAGATCCACAAACAGCTCTGGCCTCGGCAACGCTAGAAATAGGCCCTATCTGGAAACATTCTGTAAATTATGTCATGCTTATTATTAGGTCACATTCATGAATGGTTTTGACTACACTTATAGTGCCTCTCTCAAGGGACGTAGGTGGCGCTGTGGGTTAGGGCGCAGAGCCTAGGATTTGCCGGTCGGAAGGTCAGCGGTTCGAATCCCCGTGACAGGGTGAGCTCCTGTTGCTCGGTCTCTGCTCCTGCCAACCTAGCAGTTCGAAAGCACGTCAAAGTGCCAGTAGATAAATAGGTACAGCTCCGGCAGGAAGGTAAACAGCGTTTCCGTGCGCTGCTCTGGTTCGCCAGAAGCGGCTTAGTCATGCTGGCTACATGACCCGGAAGCTGTACGCCGGCTCCCTCGGCCAATAAAGCGAGATGAGCGCCGCAACCCCAGAGTCAGTCACGACTGGACCTAATGGTCAGGGGTCCCTTTACCTTTACCTTTATAGTGCCTCTCTAGTTTCATGGTAATCATTCCGCCGCCCCCACCAAAAGTGGGGATGTAGTAAAAACAACCCCTCTGCAGCGCCACAAATCCAACTCAATGGTGTAATGCCAGAAAGTGTCAATCACTTCTCCTACCTGGGCAGTTATCTTTCCCCAAGGGCTGACATTGATGCTGAAATCCAGCATCGTCTGAGCTCTGCGAGTGCAGGTTTCTCCCGACTGAAGTGTAGAGTGTTTGAGGACCTGGACATTCGCAGGGAAACCAAAATGCTTGTTTACAAAGTTCTTGTACTACCAACCTTACTGTATGCTTGTGAAACGCGGACCACTTATAAACGCCATCTTCAACTCCTCAAAAGATTCCATCAACAGTGCCTCAAAAACTTTACACATCACTTGGGAAGACAGGCGAACTAATGCCAGTGTACTGGAAGAAGCAAAGATCACCAGTGTTGAAGCAATGATTCTTCAACATCAGCTTCGTTGGACTGGTCATGTGCGTGTCTCTTTTTTTTTTTGGATTACAACCCATTTATTTTGGATTACAACCCTTTTTTGGGGGGGGGAGGTCCCACTGCTGAAAGCGCGCCTTGGGTTACAACCTGTTTTTGTTTACAACCGGACCTCAGGAACGGATTATGGTTGTAAACCAAGGTCCTACTGTATTCTCTCTCTCTCTCTCTCTCTCTCTCTCTGTGTGTGTGTGTGTGTGTGTCTGTGTGTCTGTGTGTGTGTTTGTATAGTGGGAGTTGAACTTAATCATCCATGAAAGGTCCACATGATCAAATTATATTATTATTTTTATTTATTTATTGAATTTATATACCGCCCTATACCCAGATGTCTCAGGTCAGTTCGCAGAACAAAATCAAAATATTAAACCACAATATATATAATCAAGATAAAAGCAACAACCCAATAACACCCAATTCTACCAGCAAGACAAATAGGGAGAAAACCATCTGCTGTGTCATTTCTGAATGGCTTTGTTCTAATGACACAGCAAAAAGCAGTTTCTAGGCAAAACAATGCTTATTTTCAGCACAGCGCAGTTCATGGTGGCAGCTCAAAATGCTGATCTCTTTGTCACGAGAGAATACACTATTGTTCTATTACTTTTTAAAAGCCAGGCGATTAAACACAGCTACCCTGATCCAGTCAAATAGGTTTGTTGGCTGAAAGAGGTTTCTGGAACTGAACTGCAACAAGTATTTTGTCCTCTCTGCCTGTTTTATCTGAAGCATTAAGATTTTTACCCCAGGAATTAATTGATGTTGTTATAATTTGGCTATTATTGGGGGAATATTGGAAAACTAATAAAAACGCTGATGGGGATCTTGGTACACCCATAAGTGGGAATGCTTACATCTGTTTTCAAATGGATGCACTGACAGGTAACACTGATTCAATCTGAAAAGAGCTTTTGTTTTCAGAATGAAACCAGTTTCTAAAGAAGCACTTTTCAGGGGCGCAAAACATGCAATAGGGCCAAATTATGTGTGTGCTACGTAGAGGGCGGGGGTCAGTCTCCATTGATGCTAGAAGAAAATGTATGTACCAAGCTGTTGCGTTCTTGCACTCTTAATTTAAGAAAGCACTGAAATCAGCTTACTAATACAGAATACACTCCCGCGGGGAAATTTAAGGGGTGTTTCTGGGTGTGTGTTTGGTGGCATTGAGGCAGAGATTCTGAAGGTAAGAATAGAATGACCCTATTTTCATCTGTTGGTGTTGGAGGAGACTCTTGAGAGTCCCATGGACTGCAAGAAGATCAAACTTCTCCATTCTTAAGTAAATCAGCCCTGAATGCTCACTGGAAGGACAGATCGTGAAGCTGAGGCTCCAATACTTTGGCCACCTCATGAGAAGAGAAGACTCCCTGGAAAAGACCCTGATGTTGGGAAAGATGGAGAACACAAGGAGAAGGGGACAACAGAGGACGAGATGGTTGGACAGTGTTCTCGAAGCTACCAGCATGAGTTTGACCAAACTGTGGGAGACAGTGGAAGACAGGAGTGCCGGGCGTGCCCTGGTCCGTGGGGTCACGAAGAGTCAGACACGACTAAACAACTAAACAACAACAACATTTTCATCTGTGACTTGTTGGAAGAAATGAATTTTGCAGATGCTTTGGGCTCCACAGAGCTGGTCGCCCAAATATTCCACTTATACATCTGGTGGGGTTATTTTTCATGATGAGCCCAGGGACAGAAATGCAACCGCCTTGGCTTCCCTGAGCACACTTAGATTAGCAATACTAAAATGATACTCAGTTGTGCTTCCCTACCCACAAGCACCATCCTGTGGCCTCAAGCCTGCCAAAGCCTTAGTCACCCCTGCTGAGCCGCCCTAACCATGCCAGGAATCCTAGGGAGGGTGAAAGCTCAAGATTCAAAACATCACATGTGAACGAGATCATGCCTAGTGGTTTGCAAGCGACGCAAAAGAATTCTCAAGTTCTGAAAAGGAGCATTGGAAGTCATGTGTCACAAACTGGTGGGACGCAGAGGAACCAGCTGGGGAGTCACCAAGGGAAGAAGATTCATAGAATCATAGAGTTGGAAGAGACCACAAGGGCCATCGAGTCCAACCCCCTGCCAAGCAGGAAACACCATCAGAGCACTCCTGACATATGGTTGTCAAGCCTCTGCTTAAAGACCTCCAAAGAAGGAGACTCCACCACACTCCTTGGCAGCAAATTCCACTGTCGAACAGCTCTTACTGTCAGGAAGTTCTTCCTAATGTTGAGGTGGAATCTTCTTCCTTGTAGTTTGGATCCATTGCTCCGTGTCAGAGCCCGGGGAGTGGTGGTGGGAAAGTGATGAGTGATCAGAGGGAGAAGACTGGGAAGAGAAGGCACTGTAAGCTGGAGAAGTTACAGGGTTTAGTGAGCTGGGAGAATCTGTGGCAGAAAGAAGTTCGGAATCAGAGGCAGAAGCTGAAACAGGGCAGTGGAAGGAGGGCGGCCAAGAGGCTGTGATGAGTCAGGCTGGTGAAGAGCCACGGGGGTCTCCCACTCCTGCTGTGACAAGCTCTCCTCCCCGCTGGTCTCCCAGAACCAGGAGAGGCATGAAGTGGGAGGAGCAAAGGCAGGCAGGCAGGCACAGTCTCTGATTGCTTGAAAAACACCCTGGAGAGGAGGAGAAATAGCCAGCTGTGGGACGGCGTCAACTGCTTCATGGGGGCAAGACCTGAGTTGATGTGCTTGTTAGGTCTGACACACCTGTGCAGATCCTGTTTTGCATGCATATATATATATATATATATATATATGCAGGTTTTGGTGTCCTCGGGTGTCTTCCCGTGTAAAAGTTGGGGTGTCTAGGCGACGTTTCGACGAGGTCTCACTCGTCATCTTCAGGCTGGTGCTTTCGGCTTCTTGTTACTGGAACAGAGCAGGATCTCAGTGTTTGAGTTCCTATAAATACTGTTGAGGAGGTGTGGTGTATAGTCTCCAATGTTCTGGGCAGAGAGGAGGTTCCCAGGCTAGTGTGCCTTTTCTTCTTTTGTTCCTTAATTACTTGAGGGATATCTTGAGTGATTTCTTGAGTGATTTCCTGAATCCCACTTAGGTGGGTCATTAGGTGTGGATTAGTTGCTAAAGCCTTCGTGTCTTGAACTCTTGAACTTTGTGAAGAGTTTTTCTGAGAAGATGGCTGTACTGCACTTGGTTGTGCTCTGGCTTGGCTTCGTGTATAGGGGCGAGCTGTGGTTTTGTGGCCTGTGCCAGCCAGATCTGTGTAGGGATTGCAGGGGGGTGCAGCATCCGGAGGTGCCACCCTGGTTTGGCTACTGGATGGTGTCTGTAATTTATCTGTGGAGAGGGTCTGGGTTTGGGTCTGGTGTGGTTGATTGGTGATGGCGTTCTGTGTGCCTCTGGATCTGGTGTCAGATTTTGTGGGGAGGGCTAATTTCCAGATGTCTGGCAAGCGGGATGTGTCGTCACGCTTGTTCATGTTGTGAGGGTGTTTCTCTATCTCGATGGCTTCCATGATTATGACCCACCTAAGTGGGATTCAGGAAATCACTCAAGAAATCACTCAAGATATCCCTCAAGTAATTAAGGAACAAAAGAAGAAAAGGCACACTAGCCTGGGAACCTCCTCTCTGCCCAGAACATTGGAGGCTATACACCACACCTCCTCAACAGTATTTATAGGAACTCAAACACTGAGATCCTGCTCTGTTCCAGTAACAAGAAGCCGAAAGCACCAGCCTGAAGATGACGAGTGAGACCTCGTCGAAACGTCGCCTAGACACCCCAACTTTTACACGGGAAGACACCCGAGGACACCAAAACCTGCATTCCTGTACCCGTGAAAATCTACGAAAGCATATATATATATATATATATATAAACATTTCAATGATTTTACAATCATTTTAACATTCTGAAACTCGACTTCCTTCCCCCTCTTTCTGTGGGTCCTAAAATTCATTTTTAATATTCGGAAATGTTTATCGGAACTATCTGGACTAATTAAGCAATGCAGTAACAATATTAGATCATTACTCCCCAAACATTAGAGCATGGGAAGCCACCCAAAGAGATATAATTTGGCATGATTATTTGGCTGTTTTGTTGTATTATAATTTGGAATGATTTAATGTGGTTTTTATTGGATTGTTAAATTAGAAAAATTAATAAATATTATTTTTCAAAAAAATAATTTACTCGTTTATTCATCTATTTTAAACATATACTCTTATAAAAACTGCTGGTTATTACAATAATCCCGCCAATGTTCTTATCTGTTTACAGTTTATTTGTCAGTATTCAATAAACCATTTCCATTCTTATATAAAAAGTTTGTTACCTTGATTTCTTATTCTTCTGGTAAGTTTCACCATTTCTGCATATTCTGTAAGTTTTTGTATCCATTCTTCTTTTGTTGGGACTTCTTCTTTCCATTTTTGGGCAAGTAACATTCTTGCCGCTGTGGTCGCATACATAAATTTCTATATAGTCTGGGTAGTTCTGTCCCTATAATTCCCCAAATTCTCTGTTTTGCTAATACAGAGTTAACTCCAGCTTGCTCAGTGTGATTTACTGCTGGCTTGCTCTTTTCAGAAGTAGGGCTGATGATGAGTGCTGCGTTTGACCCCTGGGCCTGAGTCTCTTCATACCTGTCAGGCAGAAAATGGGAATAAAGTAGTTCTCCTTTGCCACTAAGGACAGGGCAGTGGATTCTAGCCTATGTCTATGCATGCCCATTTTCTCCAACGGGGCTTAGTCCCAGATAATAAACAGAACCATGCCTATTTAGAAGGTTGCCAATGACCTGGTAAGGGAGTCCATCTAGGAGAAGGAAAACTCTGATGCTAAACCTCCGCTGCTTTGCGTGACATCTTTTGGGAGAACAACAGTACTATTTAGAAGCAAGTTTCCTTGAATTTAGAGGGGCTTACCTGCAGGGACGTGGGTGGTGCTGTGGGTTAAACCACAGAGCCTAGGACTTGCCAATCAGAAGGTCGGCGGTTTGAATCCCCGCGACGGGGTGAGCTCCCGTTGCTTGGTCCCTGCTCGGTCCCTGCCAACCTAGCAGTTCGAAAGCACGTCAAAGTGCAAGTAGATAAATAGGTACCGCTGTGGTGGGAAGGTAAACGGCGTTTCTGTGCGCTGCTCTGGTTCGCCAGAAACGGCTTAGTCATGCTGGCCACATGACCCAGAAGCTGTACGCTGGCTCCCTCGGCCAATAAAGCGAGATGAGCACCGCAACCCCAGAGTCGGCCACAACTGGACCTAATGGTCAGGGGTCCCTTTACCTTTACCCGCTGGTAAGGAGTATAGGATTACAGTCCTATCCACACTTACTTGTGAGTAAACCTCTTTGAAGGCAATGGGACTTAACTCTGAGTAGAGATGGATAGGATTGTGCTGAAATTCCTCTTTGTTGTTGTTCATATAATGCCGTCCAGGTACATGGGTACTTTAGAAAGAATGAGAGGCCAGGTCCCTGTCCCGAGGAGCTTACAATCTCAAAATATGCCCAAGGGAGACAAGAGAGCAAGGGGTGGGAAATGGAAGAAGTGGGAAGAATATGCATTAAAATAAAATACACACACTTAGGCTTGGTTACCATGGGGATGGGCATGTGCCAAAGGCTTCATGGGAACGGTGGGTTTTAAGGGAAGTCAGAAGCAGGGGTGAACATCATAGAGGCAGGGATGAATAGCCACTTGGCTGCTAGCTGGGTGAACCAACCATCACATGCACTTGTCAAGTATTAAAGACAAAGGTAAAGGATGCCTGGATGGTTAAGTCCAGTCAAAGGAGACTATGGGGTGTGACACTCATCTCGGTTCAGGCCAAGGGAGCCGGCATTTGGCCGCAGACAGCTTTCCAGGTCACGTGGCCAGCATAACTAAACCACTTCTGGCGCACAGAGGACCGTGTCAAGTCCCAGAGCGCACAGAAACACCATGTACCATCCCGCCACAGCAGTACCTATTTATCCGCTTGCACTGGTGTGCTTTCGCCTGTTGTTCCTGATGTAGATCTTTAAATGTAAAGGTAAAGGGACCCCTGACCATTAAGTCCAGTCGTGACCGACTCTGGGGTTGCGGCGCTCATATCGCTTTACTGGCCAAGGGAGCCGGCATACAGCTTCCGGGTCATGTGGCCAGCATGACTAAGCCGCTTCTGGCAAACCAGAGCAGCGCACGGAAACGCCGTTTACCTTCCCGCCAGAGCGATACCTATTTATCTACTTGCACTTTGACCTGCTTTTGAACTGCTAGGTTGGCAGGAGCAGGGACCGAGTAACGGGAACTCACCCCATCGCGGGGATTCGAACCGCCGACCTTCTGATCGGCAAGTCCTAGGCTCTGTGGTTTAACCCACAGTGCCACCCACGTCCTGATGTAGATCTTTACCCTTCCCTTATTCCCTGATGGAGAAGATGACACTATTTAGTGGTTCATCTCTGGGGCCCAAATGTCTTGGTCTAGCTCTGGGGGTTCCTAGAACTGCTTTTTAAAAAATAATCAAATGTCTGTAGTCTAAGTGTGTTTAAACAAATTAAAAACTCTTTTAAACCAACAAGTAGTTTGACCCTCAGCCGAAATTCCTTAGTAGGAGTAGGAGCACTATTATTATGATTGAATTTGGTCCCTTTTCCTTGTGTTTTCTGTTCTATTTTCATATAGTTGCACAATAAGCTGTTCCCTGTTGCACAACAGAGTTGGACTTGGGCCTCATCCGACAGGGAGAAAAAAGGAACACAAGATCCCTAATACTGCCTACTGCGTTTTGGAAGCTGTATGATAACATTTTCCCCTCTCTAATTAGCCGGAGTCTATGTGGTAAGAATGATTAATGCCAGCCACAGAAAACATTTCCTGTTTTCAAACCCTTTCAGTAAATAAAACTGATTTCTAAAGGATACGAAATCGGGTATTTTTGAAGTTTTGCAGGACATCTGGAACTTCATCATCCCAGAGTCCTTGAAAAGAAACAACTTTGCTTGCTTTCAAAAGTGAATCCCTTTCACATACCCTCCAACATTTCTCCTATAAAGGTAAAGGGACCCCTGACCATTAGGTCCAGTTGTGACCGACTCTGGGGTTGCGGCGCTCATCTCACTTTACTGGCTGAGGGAGCCGGCGTACAGCTTCCAGGTCATGTGGCCAGCATGACTAAGCCGCTTCTGGTGAACCAGAGCAGCGCACGGAAACGCCGTTTACCTTCCCGCTGGAGCGGTACCTATTAATCTACTTGCACTTTGACGTGCTTTCGAACTGCTAGGTTGGCAGGAACAGAGACCGAGCAACAGGAGATCACCCCGTTGCGGGAATTCGAACCTTCTGATCGGCAAGTCCTAGGCTCTGTGGTTTAACCCACAGCGCCACCCGCATCCCTATTTCTCCTATAGGGACGCCCTATTCAATAATAATGTTAATCATGATAGTAATTTTATCCCATCCATTTGACTAGGTTGCCCCAGCCACTCTGGACGTCTTCCAGCATATATAAAAACACAATAAAACATTAAACAACTTTGCTATACAGGGCTGGCTTTGGATGTCTTCTAAAGGTTGAGGCAGAGACCTCATTTTCTCTTTATGGTGAACTTACTTTTTATGTTATGTTAATACATCACACATATTGATGGGATCATCATGACTAGGATGTGAATTGTTAAACACGGCTCAAGATTAGCAGGAAAACATTTACCGTATTTTTCGCTCTATAAGACTCACCAGACCACAAGATGCACCTAGTTTTTGGAGGAGGAAAACTAGAAAAAAAATATTCTGAATCTCAGAAGCCAGAACAGCAAGAGGGATTGCTGCGCAGTGAAAGCAGCAATCCCTCTTGCTGTTCTGGTTTCTGGGATAGCTGTGCAGCCTGCATTCGCTCCATAAGACACACACACATTTCCCCTTACTTTTTAGGAGGGAAAAAGTGAGTCTTATAGAGCAAAAAATACGGTAACTCTTCAGAAATAAAGAGGTTGGAAAGTAGGGTGCAACAGAATGGCAGAGCTGAATATCTGCATGGGCAAAGAGATTAAGGAGAACATGATTCAGCCGATGAGATTAAGAGCTTCTGCTTTGAAGTGACAAGGACCTAGGAAGATATGACAGATTCACCGTGGAGACTTCCTGGAAGAGGAACAGCCCTCAAATCAATGCTTCAGTGACAGCGGACGCCAGTTATCTGTCGTCTTTTATCTCACAAATAAAAGTTATTTCTCAAGCAGAGTACAGAAATACCTGCTTGGGAAAAGTACATTTTCCATTTGCAGAATCCCACCGCCCTAGAAAGTCATCGAGCAAACAGTTCAGTACAGCTAAATCGGGATTAGATAGCTATGAGGCCAAAGATAACATTTGCAGCTGTGTGATTTAGATTAAAACAATACAGGGGACAATCAGGACAGCATAAGCTGATTGCCTGTGAAGGCCTGCAAGATAAATTTGCATGGCCTGAGACAACTGGCATTCACGAGGAGGATGGGCTTCTGTGCGATGAAAGAGAAGGCCCACCTCTTTCACACACGAAGGACTGGCAAATGGATGTTTATCGTCATGTCCCTATCTACGATCTGTATGACCCAGGCCATGAACCTCAAGAATAAACTCATGCATATACGATGACCACTTATGGAGAAAAGCTTACACAGATAAGACCAAGGTGTGGCTATTATGGTATCACGGCATGATGATTGCTGCGTTCCTGCAAGATGGACTTATGAAATGAATCGGGGAGAACTTAATTGCAACTGAGTTTGCTTATCAGAAGAGCTTCCATATTGAACCTGTGAAGGTGAGGGCAGTGGCGTAGCGTGGGTTGTCAGCACCCGGGGCAAGGCAAGTAATTTGCGCCCCCTAACCCGGGGCAAGGTAAGTAATTTGTGCCCCCCCCCCCGCTGCACTGTCCCTCCCCCAGATAGTCCCTCGCTCTCTCTCCGCACTGCACCGCACGCCTGGCACCCTCCCCTCCACAGTGGGCGGCGACCCGGCAGCTCGGATCGGATTTGCACAGCCAGCACTGCAGTGAGAGAGAGAGAGTGAGCCAGATAGGAGTAGAGAGCTGCGAGTGCGAGCGCCCCCCCCCCAGATGTTGCGCCCGGTGCGGCCGGCCCCCCCTGCACCCCCCACGCTACGCCACTGGGTGAGGGGGTAGCAGGAGCTCAGAGCTTTAGAGCTCAATTCCTGACCATTTCATGGTGACTCCAGAATCACAACCATCACTCCGAGTCTTCACAGGAACGGGCATTTCCCCCAAACCACACTCAGCTGCCCTACACCTGACATCATACGTGAGGAGGTAAAGAAGCAGTTGCAAATGAACCAACAGGAGCCTAGTGCATTCCTGATCATTCCTTGGGAAGTGGGCCTCACTTACCTGTGAGTAAACTCTACAAAATCAGTGGGATTTAATTCCAACTTAACATCCTTAGGGCTGCACTGCGCGACATGAGTAGAAGCTCTTGCACAAATCCCCCGTGGGTAATTTGTCTTCATTAAACAGGAATAATACTAGGAGGAACCTACAGCGGAAGCATGAATGATTGGGACAAGAGAAAGGACCTTCTCAGTAGCTGCACCGAAGTTGTGGAACACCTTCCTCCATAAGACTTGATGTCCTTCCTTTGCTGTCTTCCATCAGCTGGTGAAGACTTTTATATTCCTAACAGACTTTTTTTTTTACAAATAGTGCCGTGTTTTTATCTGCCGTGCCTGTTTCTATACAATTGTACCTTGGAAGTCGAACGGAATCCATTCCGGAAGTCCGTTTGACTTCCAAAACGTTCGAAAACCAAATCATAGCTTCTGATTGGCTGCAGGAAGCTTCTGCAGCCAATCAAAAGCCATGGAAGCTAGGTCGGACGTTTAGGTTCCAAAAGAACGTTCACAAACCGGAACAATCAGTTCAGGAGCCAAAACATCCAATTTCCAAGGCATTAGATTTATACTATGGTTTTATTCTGAAGTTGTGATTTTCGCTGTTGTAAACGTTGCAAATTACCCAAGTAATGCATTAGAAAGGTGGGACAGAAATTCTCAAATAAACAAAATAAATAAGTAGCCATTGTTTTGGGTGGAAGGGGGGAATCAAATTTATATTGAAAAACATTCCCAAGAATATATTCTAAATTTATCAATCGGTCTGGTCTCCGGGATAACCTCGTTTCCTCTTTGATCGACTGCATGAAAGAAAGATCCAGTCACTGAACCTTGCACCATTTAAGGATCAAAAGTTCTTACCACTTGAGTATCACTCTGTCTTATCTAACACTTCAGCTTCAGTTGCTGCCAGCTCTTCATGTCAACAAAGACAAGACAGAGAGAAGGATCTGGGGAAGAGAGAAATTTCTGCAGTGATGCAATGCTGCTTCGTTGGAAAATAAGGCTAAAAGCTGAACGATAACACAAGCCATTCCTTCTTGGCTTCTTTAATAAACACTGTAATAAACAACATTCTAATCTACAGTGGTACCTCGGTACTTAATTCGGTACTTAAGTACTTAATTCGTTCCGGAGGTCCGTACTTAACCTGAAACTGTTCTTAACCTGAAGCACCACTTTAGCTAATGGGGCCTCCTGCTGCCGCCACGCCACCGGAGCACGATTTCTGTTCTTATCCTGAAGCAAAGTTCTTAACCTGAAGCACTATTTCTGGCTTAGTGGAAAATGGCGGAAATGACTGGCAGAATCCGAGACCAGGGAGAAGAGTCGATGGAAGAAGATTGGAAAAAATTTAAAGTATATTTACAGAAATATTGCAAAATTAATGAATGTTAGAAGAATACTGGAATGAAGTTATATGGTTTTAGCAGAAGTGTTATTAAGAATTATATAAAAATTGATTGTTAATGGGCTAAAGTGGAAAATTTAAAGTTAAACTGTGTTAAGATAAATTATAGAACAAAAATTGAGAAAGAGGGAAAGGATTTGCTGAACCAGCTAATTTGAACTAGAATACAAAAAAGGGAGGTGCGAGGAAGTCGAGGAAACAAGCATATGAAAGATAAAGAAATGAAATTTGGATGTGTTTTTAAATGTTTTTGTTTTTTTTCTTGTTGTTTTGTTGTACTGTTTTTTCTTTCTATTTTTGATGTATTGTTTGTTAAATTTTTTACTGTTTTTTCATTTCTTTTTTACCCTTTTTCTTTTTGTAACTATTAAACATTTAATAAATATTATTTTTTAAAAAAATATTTCTGGCTTAGTGGAGTGTGTAACCTGACGCATCTGTAACCTGAAGCGTATGTAACCCAAGGTACCACTGTACAGAGACCGGTAATTCGCAACTGCTGCCTCGTATGTGTTTTGCTGTGTTAGCAGGACCAAAGTGACCTCGCTGGAGTGCAAGCCTGGGCAGTGTGGATGGAGGTCCTGGGCTGCCCAGATGACAAGACCCCACTCTTGGCCTTTATCAATGTGGTCCAAAGGAAATCAGAGCAATACATTGGGCACAAGCTTGGCTGCAGGAGTTGCCGGAAGGAGGCGTACAAGGAGCCATTCAACTGTCATGGGGATTCCACTCCAGATTTGTGTAGGGTTTACTCCTTAGCCTTTTCTTCTCCTGAAGATGTCCTGGAAGAAGAGTTTGGATTTGATATCCCGCTTTATCACTACCCAAAGGAGTCTCAAAGCGGCTAACATTCTCCTTTCCCTTCCTCCCCCACAACAAACACTCTGTGAGGTGAGTGGGGCTGAGTGTGATGGCCTGGGATTCGGACTCGGAGGCTGAACCTGAGAGATCCTAGCCTGCACAGGATTCCCCGCCTCCAGAACCAGCTGAGCCGGGGCTGGGGCTTGAGCCTGAAGGGTCCTCACCTGTGCTGGATCCTCAGCTGCAGGCACCAGCTGAGTCTGCTCTGGCTCCTGAGGTGATGGAGGACCCATTGCCTGCAGGTGCTCCACTCTCAGCCCCGTCAGGGGAAGCTGAGGTTGCCTCTGGGTCCAGTAACCCTCCAGCCTCTCCTGAGCTGCAGAGGCTCAGGGCAGAGAGGCGGAAGGAACTAAGTTCCCGCAGGAGGAGTGCTCGCCTCCAGGCCAGAAGAGGCGAGTCACCTGTGGACTGGGGCCGCCCTATGCCTTGGGGCAGATAAAAGCCAGCCAGCCCCAGTCCCAGGTTGCGGGAGCAACATTGTTGGTAGCCTCTTCCTGCCTGCTCTTCTGCCAGAGTTCCTGACCACACCCGACTCCCTGCCTTGGACCCAGCTTCAGCTTTAACGGACTGCCTCCATACCGCACCCTCGACCTCGGACTGGACTCAGGCCTCGCCTCACAATTAACCCATGGGACCAGCACACTGTGAGACTTCAGAGAAGTGTGACTAGCCCAAGCTCACCCAGAAGCTGCATGTGGAAGAGCAGGGAATCGAACCCAGTTCACCAGATTACTAATCTACCACTCTTAACCACTACTGGCTCTGGAAGGCAATGGATATGTATGCTTAGAGCAGGGTCAGCAAACTTTTTCAGCAGGGGCCGGTCCACTGTCCCTCAGACCTTGGGGGGGGGGGGCTGGACTATATTTTGGGGGGCGGGAAAGGAACGAATTCCAATGCCCCACAAATAACCCAGAGATGCATTTTAAAGAAAAGCACACATTCTACTCATGTAAAAACACCAGGCAAGCCCCACAAATAACCCAGAGACGCATTTTAAATAAAAGGACACATTCTACTCATGTAAAAACACACTGATTCCCGGACCATCCGTGGGCCGGATTTAGAAGGCAATTGGGCCGGATGCGACCCCTGGGCCTTAGTTTGCCTACCCATGGCTTAGAGTGCTTCAATCATGTATCCCCTTATTGCTCCTACTGTAAAGAAACAATGTGCATTAGTTTATTTTCAATGCAGTACAACGTGCGTTTTGGAGAAAATTTTGAGAAGCCCCGGGGTGGGGGTGGGGAGTTTGTCAGCATAACTTCAGTCCTTGAGCTGTTGCAAAACATTGCAAAGTGGAAGGAGTGAACTCTCCTTATCATGTGTTCCTCTAGCTAGGACCTCTGGAGTGACAGGTGATAACAGTGTTACCTTGGTTCTCAAACTTAATACATTCTGGAAGTCTGTTCCAAAACCAAAGCGTTCCAAAACCAAGGCATGCTTTCCCATAGAAAGTAATGCAAAACAGATTAATCCGTTCCAGACTTTTAAAAACAACCCCTAAAACAGCAATATAACATGAATTTTACTATCGAACGAGACCACTGATCCATAAAATGAAAGCGATAATCAATTTACTGTACTATAAAATAAATAAGACAGTATTGTGGATGATAAAAATTAAAATGATTTTTTTTCTTACCTGCACTGATGATGGTCATTGTTTGGATGGGGGCCTTTTATCCACTACCACAGTCACACAATCAATCAATCAGTCAGTCAGTCAGTCAATCAATCAGTAGCTGGGTGCCATACAGTCACAAAAACAAATTAACCGAAAAAGCCTCAAAAATGAAAGTGTGAAATAAATAGCAAAAACAAAAGCGGCAAACTTAATCTGTTCCGGAAGTCCATTTGTCTTCTGAAATGTTCGAAAACTAAGGTGCAGCTTCTGATTGGTGCAGGTGCCCCGGAAACAATAGCCGACAGCCGCATTGGATGTTCAGCTTCCGAAAAACGTTCAAAAACCAGAACACTTACTTCTGGGTTTTTGGCGTTTGGGAGCCAAGGTGTTTGAGTACCAAGGCGTTTGAGAAGCAAGGTACCACTGTACAAATACACAATTCCTCAGTTTTGTGCTGCCATCTTACAGACACAATTAGCCCTACAGCTGTTTGCCTGCCCAGTTTGCCTGTGGGCTTTCTGTACAACTTTGTCGCCATTCAAGGCTGCAGGAGTGCCTGATTCTAAAGGGCTTAGGGATAATGTTCAGGCCACCTCTGCATTGCCCTCTGCTTTCGCCTTTCTCTGCTCATCTCTGTGCTTCACATAACAGATGTGTGCCAGCACTTGCAGAGAACTGAAGAAGAAGAAGAGTTTGAATTTGATATCCCGCTTTTCACTCCCCTTCAGGAGTCTCAAAGCGGCTAACATTCTCCTTTCCCTTCCTCCCCCACAACAAACACTCTGTGAGGTGAGTGGGGCTGAGAGACTTCAGAGAAGTGTGACTGGCCCAAGGTCACCCAGCAGCTGCATGTGGAGGAGCGGGGAATCGAACCCGGTTCCCCAGATTATGAGACTACCGCTCTTAACCACTACACCACACTGGCTCTCAACTGGCACAACTATCCCAGCGCATTCAACTGGGCCAATGCAGCCTAGAGCAACTTTGTGGGTGAGCTTGCATTGCCCGCTCCTAAAGCTTGTGTGACAGCACAGTGTCTTTGTGCCCAATTCTACATTATTCTTTATTGGCACAATAGTTCATAGCACTGGGTCACATTTTTTAATTGCAGGGTGGGGTGGAGGGAGGACACAACTTGTTATAAAGTTTTCAAATATTGCAAACTGTTCAAAGGCAAATGTTCCAGAAACCAAAACATATTTTAATAAGCCAATAGCAAAAAAGAAGGGCTCGTCCAGCTTTCTGGAAAACCTGCTCTTTGGTGCTAAATTGGAGCAAACAGCAATCCAGGGGGAAACCCAATTGCTCCATCTGAGCGCTAAAGAGCAGTTTCTGTAATTCTGTTTCCTAGCCCGGTGAGTTTAAAGAAACAAACAACTTTTCAAAGTGAGGTCATTGGTTTCAGGGCCAAGCATTCATCCGATTTATGTCAGGTGCTCTCGACAAGAAATAATAAGACGTAATATTTCAGTTTTGGCAAAGGTAGCCCGCGATGGAAGCAGCCACAGGAGCGAATGGTGGTGATTTTGGCCAAATATAAACCGGCAGTTGAAGACAAGCTGCCTTTATCAAACTCATATATTGAGATTTATAAAAGAAGCAAATAAAAAAGAAACAAATAAAAAGGGTAGGCTGAAAAAGGCCCCTCTGGGAGGGGAAGGGAGATTTAAATCTGCTTTAAAAGGAGCTAATCACATAGCTGCCTTTGGGTCAAAGCAACCTAATTCAGCTTATAAACTTTATTATCAACAGCCTTAAGCTGTTTGAAAATTCCCACACTTATTTCTGCAGTTGTTATACATTGCATGCTGCATCCCAGGGCAGCTCCAGATGTTTCTTGTGCAATATGGGATGCTCTGGTTTTTTAAAACTGTTCTTAACCTGAAGACCTCTTTAGCTAATGGGGCCTCCGGCTGCTGCCGCACCTCCGGACCACGATTTCTGTTCTCATCCTGAAGCAAATTTCTTAACCCGAAGTACTATTTCTGGGTTAGTGGAGTCTGTAACCTGAAGCGTATGTAACCTGACGTGTCTGTAACCCGAGGTACCACTGTACTTACTTGCCTAGGAAGAAGCCCGGATGAGTACAAGGGGGCTTGACTTGAACAGGCGTGCATAGGATTGCAATGTAAAAAAGTCTTGCCTCTCTATGTGGTGGTGAAGAAGACAAAGAAGAGTTTGGATTTGATATCCCGCTTTATCACTACCCTAAGGAGTCTCAGAGCAGCTAACATTCTCCTTTCCCTTCCTCCCCCACAACAAACACTCTGTGAGGTGAGTGAGGCTGAGAGACTTCAGAGAAGTGTGACTGGCCCAAGGTCACCCAGCAGCTGCATGTGGAGGAGCGGGGAAGCGAACCCGGTTCCCCAGATTACGAGTCTACAGCTCTTAACCACTACACCACCAGAGAAAGGACAGAAACCTAGTTAGAGAATTTCCATATCAGCCTTATCAAACAAATGTTGGCAAGCGGACATGGAGCAATGGATCCAAACTACAAGAAAGAAGATTCCACCTAAACATTAGGAAGAACTTCCTGACAGTAAGAGCTGTTCGACAGTGGAATTTGCTGCCAAGGAGTGTGGTGGAGTCTCCTTCTTTGGAGCTCTTTAAGCAGAGGCTTGACAACCATATGTCAGGAGTGCTCTGATGGTGTTTCCTGCTTGGCAGGGGGTTGGACTTGATGGCCCTTGTGGTGTCTTCCAACTCTATGATTCTATGATTCTAAGCTTCCGGAATGCTTTGGGGAACCAAACACTGCTATTACATTGTGGGGCTTGCATGTATGTTTAACCCGGTGCTCTGTCATCTTGGTCAGCAGTTACTTTCCCGAAAAGCCACTTTGATGTCCAGGGAAGGGGCACAGGGATATGCTGCTGCCATTCCCCTCCAAATGCCCTCTTACCAAGTCTCTTATTTGCTGTGGGGTTGGCAGTCAGTGAGGGCAGAAGCCACCACTTAGGGGCTTGCCTTTGACCCAGGGGTTGCTGACCCAGATCTCTATTCTGTTTTTTTTTTAATAAGATATTTATTAAAGTTTTCAATATATTACAAAAATTAGAAACGATAAAAAAAGAAAAAGAACATACAAAATAGGAACAATTAAAAACAAATCCGTCTTTCCATATCTTATCTTTCATTTACTTTTTTCCCTGACCTCCTCACACCTCCCTTTCTTGCATTCCAGTTCAATTGGTTAATTCAGCAAATCCTTTCCCTCTTTAATTTTATCCTATCTTTTATCTTAATATATTATAACTTTGAGTTATCACCTGTTAACAATCCATTTTTACATATTCCTTAACATTGCTACTAAAAAATCCCACGTAGCTTCAATCCAGCATCATTCTAACATTCATTAATTTTACAATGTTTCTGTAAAGGTAAAGGTAAAGGTACCCCTGCCCGTACGGGCCAGTCTTGACAGACTCTAGGGTTGTGCGCCCATCTCACTCAAAGAGGCCGGGGTCCAGTGCTGTCCGAAGACACTTCTGGGTCACGTGGCCAGCGTGACATCGCTGCTCTGGCGAGCCAGAGCCGCACACGGAAACGCTGTTTACCTTCCCGCTAGTAAGCGGTCCCTATTTATCTACTTGCACCCGAGAGTGCTTTCGAACTGCTAGGTTGGCAGGCGCTGGGACCGAACAACGGGAGTGCACCCCGCCACGGGGATTCGAACCGCCAACCTTTCGATTGGCAAGCCCTAGGCGCTGAGGCTTTAACCCTGTAGATAGTCTTTAAATTTCTTCCAATCTTCTTCCACTGACTCCTCTCCCTGGTCTCGGATTCTGCCGGTCATTTCCGCCAATTCCATATAGTCCATCACCTTCATCTGCCATTCTTCCAGAGTGGGTAATTCTTGTGTCTTCCCAGATCTCTATTCTGATCTATTCACATCAGATACGAGGGACGTTCATTAAAGATTTCCCCTGACGTACTTCCCGTGGACTGAGACAAACGAAACTGGGCACAGTCCTTTTTTTAAAAAAATGTATATTTTTATTAAGTTTCTTACAGATATAACACATATCACAACAAAAGAAAAACAGAGAAAAAAGAAAAGAAAAAAGACAAGATCACAAAAAAAGAAAAGAAAAACAAGGTACCTAAATACCCAAACAACCTAAACACCTAAACAACACAAATTAATTGATTATTTAAACTTCTAACCTCATAAACATATTTTGGGCTTCCTCTGAGCTGTCCCATCTGACTTTCATTGTAATTAAAATGTAGCAGTTTTTTTAAAACACAGTATTCCAATTGAAATAAAATTTCTTAACTTTCCTTTAGGTTCTACATCTTATTTATTTAATTAACTCTTAATTTAATCCTAGGCCTATTCTGGTACTTTCAAGTAATTTCTGATTTTTAATATCACAGCACAGTCCTTCTCTACATAGCTACCCAGTGGCGTAGCGTGGGGGGTGCAGGGGGGGCCGGCCGCACCGGGCGCAACACATGGGGGGGGCGTGCTCGCACTCGCAGCTCTCTGCCCCTACCTGGCTCACTCACTCTCTCTCACTGCAGTGCTGGCTGTGCGAATCCGATCCGAGCCGCCGGGTCGCCGCCCGCTGTGGAGGGGAGGGTGCCAGGCATGCGGTGCGGTGCGGAGAGAGAGAGAGAGGGACTATCTGGGGGAGGGACAGTGCAGCGGGGGGGGGGGCGCAAATAACTTGCCTTGCCCCGGGTGCTGACAACCCACGCTACGCCACTGTAGCTACCAGCAAGAGTCAAACACTTCTCCCATTGCTTTTTACAGCTGTGGAGACCTCATCTGTAGAAGTTGGCAAGTTGCGTCAGAAGCCACGGCTACCTCAGAAATCAGCATTTCATCATCTGGAAAAAGCTTGCCCTTCAAAAACAACTTCATGGTTGGAAAGAGGTGGAAGTCCGATGGTGTGAGGTCAGGAGAATAAGGGGGAATGAGGAAGGATTTCATAGCCACAGGACTATGCTTCCGTCTGAGCAACATGCAAGTTGTGAACCGGGGTGTTATCCCGCAGGAGGCGGACACCTTTGGTCAGCATACCACGCCTCTTGGTTTTATGGCCTTCCGCAATTTCAGCAGCAGTTTAGTGCAGTATGTCCCGGTAATTGTGATACCCTTTGCCAGGAAATCCATCATCACTACTCCGCGCTGGTCCCAAAAGACCGTGAGCATGACCTTGCCTGCTGACGGACCTGTGCCTATTTTGGAGGTAGGTAAAGGGACCCCTGACCATTAGGTCCAGTCGTGGCCGACTCTGGGGTTGCGGCACTCATCTCGCTTTATTGGCCGAGGGAGTTGTCGTACAGCTTCTGGGTCATGTGGCCAGCATGACTAAGCCACTTCTGGCGAACCAGAGCAGTGCATGGAAACACCGTTTACCTTCCTGCCGAAGTGGTACCTATTTATCTACTTGCACTTTGACGTGCTTTCAAACTGCTAGGTTGGCAGGAGCAGGGACCGAGCAACGGGAGCTCACCCCTTCGCGGGGATTCAAACCGCCGACCTTCTGATCTGCAAGCCCTAGGCCCTGTGGTTTAACCCACAGCGCCACCTGCTTTGGAGGTAGTGAGGCATATATTTTATCCTCAGTTTTATCCACGCAACAAACCCGTGGGATAAATGGCGGCAAGAAATGGTGGCCCAAGATTTGACAGTGGCTCAGTGGAGTTTTTTTTTTTAACCCAGTTCTCCCCTGCCCCAGTTTGCCATTTTTTGTTTTGGTATTGTTTTGAATTTTGCACATGCGCTGAGAGCCTTTTGGGGCGAGAGGCGTCATGGAAATAAACCGTAACAAAAGCCTAACAGTCGACCATTTCCACTGCTCTAGCTGTTATGTTGAAAATTGGCAGGGAATAGAAATTTTTCCACCTGGACAGTTAACTCTAGCAGCAAGCCCAAAAGAGAAAGTACAGAGGCAGATATTGAACTGAAATATTTGCAGACACACCTAGTTGTGAATTTTCCGTGTTTCACTTTGCCCAAGACTGCACAGGAGTTGTGACCTTCTAATCCAAACAATTATGCACAGTAGTCCACCAGAGGCATGAGAGAGGAAAAACCTTGCCTGACGGGGAGTTTAACAACAGCGGTTGGTAAGCACTGACTAGGACATGACACAATACATTAAGGACAGGCTGTGTTTGGCTTGGAAGTTGTGCCAGACTGATTTAGGCTGAACAATCTGCAGGTCCTGATAAACACACTTTGCTTTCCCCTAAGCCTAGTTCTGCTGCAGAGTTATCGCAGTCATCTTGGAAGGGCCTTTAATTATATCAAAGGACATATTGCAATAGTCTAGAAGAGCCTGTGACTGAGCGCCCCCCCCCCCCCCGGAAGCTTGTCCCAGTGATCTGAAATCATTATAGCCCTGACAGTGTTTTTATTCCAATTGTAAAATAAATAAAAACAAATCCCTCTATATGACCAGGAAAGCAAGGATTCTTGAGGATATTTCAAACAAATGTGAAGCAGCCCAGTCCTATAAGCTCCCATCACCCTTACTGGTCAATACCTTGGTTGTTTTAACAAGAAGATCTGTCACAATGTGAATAAATGGATAAAGAGAGAGCGAGAGAGAGAGAGAATGAATGAACAAATGTTCACTTATGCACACCCTATGCTCCAACCAAGAGGGAACACCACTAAATATGGATGCCTTCTCATGTCTATAATATGAGCAGCAGTTTCCAAATCTGGCATATCAGACAGACAGATTTTGGTTTTAAACGCATTGTAAGGAGTCTGTATGGGAGTATATTGTATTTAAAAAATGGGGTATCAGAGTTTTTAGGGGGCTAACCAGGTTGGGATAGCTGGGATAGCAGGCTTGTTGGGTTTTGAATGTCTTATGTAGATTTTTCAATTACAGTTTCATTGTTCTGTATGGGGCAATGACAATAAAGACATCGTATCGTATCAAATGCACCACCCTATTCTATAGAATGACATCCTGATTCTCAGTGTCTCCATCTCATAGCACCTTCCTCATCACGTCCTTTACCAACCGTAATCTTTCTGTTGCTAGGAAAGGAGGCCAGAGCCTATCAATGTGATTTTTATCATAAATCAGGTAAACCTTTTGTACTCTGCAACCCCACCCCACCGCGCCTTAGAGCCATGTTCTTAGTCAATGCTTGTACATGGCTTGCTGGGAGATAGCAGCTGCATGCTTCAGAGCGAGCATGAGGACATCATTATCCACCTTCCAGATGCCACCATAGTGATACTATTTACTGATCATTAGCTATAGCCGTTGCCCCATCAATAACCTAGCAATTAACCTGAACATGCCCCACAGGGCTGATATTAAGAATGCTGAGATGAAGCAACTTGCACATATTAAAAAGTGCTTTATAAATGCTGGGGTTTTTAAAATTTATTTTACAATCACTAACAGCATGTTTGTTTTCATTATCTAGCCAGCTGTACACTGAGGCGGTCACGACACCAGCTGCTGCTAGGTGTGTCTTGGTCTACGTTTTCATTTCTTGCCTGGAGGGTGTTTATTCTCGCCTGGGCAGCGCTCCCAGGGTGTTGCCCTCTCATGTCTCACTTGGCCAGCCTGCCCGCAGTTGTCCATGGGTGTGTCCCCTGATTTGGCACTGCCCATTGAGCAGGCTGGAACGGAAGGCAGGGCTGTTTCATGCCACTCCAGCAAGTGGGTCACAGCTGCTAGAGGACTCTCCTTGCTCCCTCTCCCAGCCTGCTTCAGGAAGTTTCTCTATTTCCTTTTTGTTTATGACTGAGCCTGAGCTGGCCGGTGACGCTGCATGCCCAAAGTTAATTTAAAACTAATGCATTGCCTATTAACATGTGATAAACGCCTTAATGGCCATAGTGTGGTTTAGTGCAGTGGCTTAGACACTGCGCTGAGGATCAGGAAGTCCCTGGCTTGAATGTTGCCTCTGCCTGAACTCACTAAGACCACAATTCTAGACACATTTAATGCACCTGAATGCCTGAAAGAACGATGCCAATGTCGTTTTCTTATTATGGCCAAGGCAGGCAAAGTTGCAAATTTCTGCCTCGTGTCTTCTAACGCTATTTATTGATTCGAATCACACACCAAAAAGAACTGGGAGGTAGTTAGTATCATGGTTAGTGAATTCAGAATGAAGTGTAGTACTCCGTCAGATGTCAAAGCAATAAATAACTACCTGACATTCAGAAGACATCTTAAGGCAGCCCTGTTCAGGGAAGTTTTTAATCTGTGATATTTTAGTGTATTTTTGGTTTCTATGGAAGCCGCCCAGAGTGGCTGGGGAAACCCAGCCAGATGGGCGGGGTACAAATAATAAATTATTATTGTTGTTGTTGTTGTTGTTGTTGTTGTTATTATTATTATTATTATTATTATTATTATTATTATTATTATTATATGCCTTTCCTGCATGAGCACAGGAACGGGCAGAATTTTAATCTCTCACTTTGTTGCAATCTCCTTTCCTCTGGTCTACTGTTATCTCACTGTTATCCACTTAAGTCCATCCAACACTCTGCAGCTAAAATTATTCACATCTCTCCTCATCACTCTGACCACGGTGTCCCTCTTTAAATCCTTACCCTGGCTTCTTGTTTACTCCCAGATCCTACTATAGCTGTGCTACGGCCTGCTGGATCAGAATAAAGAAAGGCTTATTGAGTCCAGAATCCTGTTCTCACACTGGCTAACCAGATGCCTAGGTGAACTCCACAAGCAGGACACTTGTGATTCCCAGGATTGATGGCTGTCACTTAAATCATTTGGGAGCCAAGACCACAATATAATAATAATAATAATAATAATAATAATAATAATAATAATAATTATTTTATTATTTATACCCCAGCCATCTTGCTGGTTTCCCCAGCCACTCCGGGTGGCTTCCAGAACATATAAAAATGTAAAAAAAATCATACATTAATTGCTAAATTGTGCACGTTGCAACAAAGTACCTCCTTTTGTCTCTCCCGAACCTTCTAACGTTCCATTTCATTGGATGGTCCCAGGTTATCGTGTTATGAAAGAGCAGAAAAGCTTCTCTTTTTCTCCATATCCCTCTTTCTTCCTATCGTGTATAATCTCTGTTATCAGGTCCCTGCTTCCTCGCATTCTTGGCATTTTTAAAATGTCCTTATCTTTCCTCATAGGGGAGCTGCTCCAACCCCTTGATCATTTTGGTTGTCATTTTCTGAACCTCTTCCAGCTATTAAAAATATGCTTTTTTAAAAAGATGTGGCACCCGGAACTCTACACAGCATTCCATGGGTTTGTGTGATGACATTGTGATATTGGCAATTTTAATTCAATCCCTAATGATCCTAATTTGTAAATCACTCCCCCCCCCCCCAGCTACCACACACCAGGTTGACATAAAAATTAAACAATATTAATACTACCAACTTAATCAGAGGTGCTGCATCAAGTTAGGATTTTCAGACAGAAGTACAGGGGACCTGCTAAAACAGCAATGCCAGATATTCACATTTTTAAGTACCATCTAAAAACACCCCTCTCCCAAGAACAGTAGCAGGTCCAAGGGACTAAAGTCATCAGCCCTACTTCTGAAAGGAGCAAGCCAACAGCAAATCACACTGAGCAAGCTGGAGTTAACTCTGTATTAGCAAAACAGAGAATTTGGGGAATTATAGGGACAGAACTACCCAAACTGTATAGAAATTTATTCATGTATGCGACCACAGCGGCAAAAATGTTACGTACCCAAAAATGGAAAGAAGTCCCAACAAAAGAAGAATGGATACAAAAACTTACAGAATATGCAGAAATGGCAAAACTTACTGGAAAAATAAGAAATCAAGATAGCAAACTGTTTATAAAAGAACGGAAATGGTTTATGGAATATTTACAAACTGTAAACAGATAAGAACATTGGCAGGATTATCGTAATAACCTGCAGTTTTATAAGGGTATATATTTAAAGTGGATGAACAAATCAGTTTGGGTAGCTCTGTCCCTATAATTGCCAAAAGGAAGTGTTCTGGGTTGTTGTTGTTTTTACAAACGTTATTTTAAACATCTTTTTCAATTCATTGTACAGTACAGTTATACAGTGGTACCTCGGGTTACATATGCTTCAGGTTACATGCGCTTCAGGTTACAGACTCCGTTAATCCAGAAATAGTACCTCGGGTTAAGAATTTGCTTCAAGATGAGAACAGAAATCGTGCTCTGGCGGCGCGGCGGCAGCAGGAGGCCCCATTAGCTAAAGTGGTGCTTCAGGTTAAGAACAGTTTCAGGTTAAGAACGGACTTCCGGAACGAATTAAGTACTTAACCTGAGGTACCACTGTACCTTGTTTTGCAGAGCGGTTTGTGTTTCTGTGCATGCGCGAAACGCGATTTAACACTTCCGTGCATGCGTGAGCAGCAAACCCAGAAGTAACCCGTTCCGGTACTTCTCGGTTTGCTGCGTACGTTTGCCGAAGCGGATGCTAGACGAAGCGGACGTTGGCAGAGGTATTCCTGTATACCATTTCCCAGTAAGCTTTAACCAGATCTGGCCCCCAGGCCTTAGTTTGCCTACCCATGGTCAAGACTATCTGACTTTTAGAAGTCATCTGAAGGCAACCCCGTATCCCGTATCGGGAAATTTTTAACGTCCAACTTTTTCCATTTTTTATGTGCTGTAAGCTGCCCAGAGTGACTGGGGAAATCCAGCCAGATGGGCAGGGTATAAATATTATTATTATTATTATTATTATTATTATCCAAGTTAAAGATGCCAAACTTCCTCAACTCTTCCTTATAATTTGGCATCTGAAGAAGTGTGCCAGCACACAAAAGCTTATACCCAGAAAAAACTTAGTTGGGTCTCTAAGGTGCTACTGGACAATTTTTTAAATTTTTTATTCCTCATAAAATTTGATTTCCAGACCTTTCATCGTATAGGCCGCCCTCCTCTGCACATACAGTGGTACCTCGGGTTATGTACTTAATTCGTTCCGGAGGTCTGTTCTTAACCTGAAACTGTTCTTAACTGTTCTTACAGCACCACTTTAGCTAATGGGGCCTCCTGCAGTTCTCATCCTGAAGCAAAGTTCTTAACCCGAGATACTATTTCTGGGTTAGCGGAGTCTGTAACCTGAAGCGTATGTAACCTGAAGCGTATGTAACCTGAAGCGTATGTAACCTGAGGTACCACTGCACATATTCCAGAAATCGGGATATAAACAATAATCATAAAAAATATTATTTTATGGGGGGGCAGTAGGTAAGCCCCTTTCCCACATAACCCATCGCATGATGCCATTTGAATGCCAAGGCCCATAACTGTTGTTTTTTTTGGGGGGGAGCCGAAGCCCCTTCGAATATTTGTTTGGAGGCGGGGCCGGAGGGACCCCGGAGTTGGGCTCCTAGGGGCGGGAACTCTTCGCATGCTCAGAGGAGCTCTCGTTCCGCGGATTGGCGGGAGCGGCGCAAAGAGGGCGAGGCTAGTTTCCTCCTCCTCCTGCTCGCGCGGGAGGCCCAGTTCGGAGCGGAGCCGGGCGAGAGGCATCTCCTTGCCGCTCCCGCAGCCGCCGCCGCCGCCGCCGGAGGAGGAGAAAGGCGGGGAGGCGCGGCGGGGCCTGCGCGCCGGAAGTGAGCTGACTGAGGGGAGAAGAAGGAGGAGGTGGAGGAGAAGAAGAAGGAGAAGCGGGGCGGAGGAGGAGGAGGGAGCCCGGCCGGCTGGCTAAGCGGAGCTGCTCGCGGTGGTGTGGCTGCGGCTTGTGTGTGAGGGAGAGAAAGATTGTGAGGCGACGGAGGAAGGAAGGAATCTCGTCAGCCTTGGCTTGAGGGGTTTCCGCGGGCGGGCGGAGGAGGCAGCCAAGCCCAGCCAGGGCGCTGAGGGAAAAGGAGGAGCCGCCGCCGGGTGTCCAGCAGGAGCAACAGCCGCCGCCGCCGCCACGGTGAGAGCCCCGCTTGCCTTCCCTCCCCGCCACACCTTCCCCCCGAAACCTCCTCCCCACACCCGGCGTTGTGGGTGTGAGGGAAAGTGGGGGGGGGGCTTCTCTTCTTCCGCCGCCTCCTCCCCCAGGAGCATAGGCGGCGGAGCCTTACCCCGGGGTTGGGATGTGAGTAAGGGGGTGCGGTGGGGTGGGGCCGGAGAGAGACCCCCCCCCCGCCAGTACTTCGGCCTTTGCCGCCCGCTTTTACACACACACACACCCGCCGCCCCTTTTCGCCAGGCGCTTTTCCTCCCCTCGCTGGGGAGGGTCTCCCGTTTTTTATTGTCCCTGCTTGCGGGTCGCAGCGTGGGGAGGGGGCGGTTAGAGGTATGGATGTCTTCTCCCCCCACCCAAAAAAAAAAAAAGCTAAGTAAGTGTTGGGAGAGGGATTCATGTTTCGAAATGTACCCCACCCTGCCTCACCCCACCCAACCCCCGCGGATGAGCTTATATCTGTATCCACATCTGTAGATCTATATCCACATCTGTAGATCTGTATCTGCATCTATATCCTAATCTATATATCTGTATCCACATCTATACATCTATGTCTGCATCTATATCCATATCCATATCTGTATCCACATCTATATATCTATGTCTGCATCTATATCCATATCCATATCTCTACCTACATCTATATATCTGTATCCACATCTATATTTCTATATATCCATATCTATATCCACATCTATATATCCATATCTATATATCCATATCTATATCTATATCCACATTTATATAGCTATATATCCATATGTATGTATGTGTGTGTGTTTTCATTGGGAGAATGGGTCAGCAGGGTCTTTTCTGAATTTTTTTTTGGGGGTGCACGACTTGGGTGTATTTATGTACAGCGCATTTCTGCATGCAGGAAAGGTCTCCACGGAGCAAGCAACCCAGCGAGCCAGTCCCCTTTTCCTCCAGCCTGCATGCGAGAGGGGAGGGATGGGCTTGCAGCAGAAAACAGCATTACAGTACATCCCTTCTCTGTCTGTTGCTATACCCAACTGCTTGTGGATCCAGCCTCCACCCTTACACCCCTCCTTCCTTCTGGAATCTGTTAAGCGCAGGCTGCGCGCTGGAGAGAGAGGGGTTGGTCTAGTACTCTGGTTAGCTCCCCTCTCCCCCGCCCCCCCAAAATCTGAAATCTCTCCCAGTGGCATTCCCGAGGATTGCTGTCAAATAGGCAGAGATTTGAACGTAAAAATAGGAAAGCAATAGCACTTAGCCGAGCTTTCAGAACGGACTTAGAGGCTGTCAGAGGAAGGGTTTGCTCAGGACTGAGGCATTCAGGCAGTGCCAGCGCGGGGGTGGGGGGGGACTCCGCCCTGTGGAGCTGGCAGACCAACATAGCGCCTCTCTTGCAAGGATATGCAAATCCGTGTGGAATAATTCTCGCGAAAGCCTCGCAAATTAAGAACTTGAGGGCAAAGGGGTTGCAAGCATGGATTGGCGTGAAATAAATGTTTCCTTTCAGAATGTGTTCGCATAGCTGTACAGAGAATAGTGGGGTTGGCATGGTGTTGAAGAATCCTGCCGGCACAGCTGGTGGCTACCATTAGGATGAGGAGAGGTTTCTAGTGCATGGTGAGGATTATTGGTGAAATAGGAAGGATGAAGTAGGAGAAATGCTTTTTGTTGTAGAGAACTGTTTGATAATGTTTGTTCCCTGCAATTGCAGTTTTTGCAATAACGTATACTGGCCTCTTGTGCAAAAAGGAGCAAAACTTAAGATAATGCAGAAATGGCAATGCAAGTGCCTGCTTGAACTAGCACTGTTACAGATCTGCATAATACCAGCAGTTGTAAGAAATCTATCTTTTATTTTCATTATTTCATAAAAATTCTATACTGCTTGATTGTAAAAACAAACCCCCAGACCCCACACAGTTGTTAACAAAGGCAAGTTTGGTGGGATGCATCTGATGTAGCTGAAAGTTCTCTCAGTAGATTTCTAGATTTCCCATCAACCAAAGTCTTCTGGGTGGTTTATAAAAAATGTAGTTTAGAGCCCAGAAGCTGTGTGAATTCTGGGAAGGACAGTGTGGCACTGAAAGGTGGAAAGGGATAATCTGTAAAGGAGACAGAAGAATCGTAGTGGGGAATATATACATGTTCCAAGAAAACATATACAACAAGAAAAAAATAAGGCTGCAGAGATGTGAAAGAAATAATGGATGCATAGCAGGTATCAATGACACAAGAAGAGGTTGTCTTTGGACTTTTGAAGTGTTCCAGAAGCAGATATTTTACAAGGGTACTGCCTTTTACAAGAGGTGGAAGCTGCCATTCTAATGATAACACTAAAGTAGTGCAAGATGAATATATTTTATATCTGAAAGGCTATTAGCTGGCTTATCATAGTTTTCTCTGGTTTAATTCAAAATAATTTTTATGGTTACTCTTTTGGGGGGGGGGGACTTGTCTTTCTTCCTCTTAAGATTCAGTTTCCTGAAACCAAATATGTGTGTAGAAATGCAGTTACATATCATATTTGAACAGTTTTGCCACTTTTGTGTAGCCTGTTAAATTATAGCCCTCTGCTTACTGAAGCAACCCTTGTAAGTGAAGGGGCGGAGAAGTGTAAGGATCTGGAAAAATGCTGAATCAGATTCCAGCGTCTCAGTGTCTTTCTCCAGTGACTAAATTTGACAGTGCGGGCTGTTAATGTGCCAGTTTCTCTTACGGTTATGTGTACAGAATATAGATCTAGTTGTTTTGCCATGCCTCACTTGGTATGTAGCCCTTCTCTGTATGTTGCACTGCATTCCAGAATACAATGGTATTCCAGGAACAAGCAATTTTAAGGAGACAGTTTGGGGAAAGTGCACGTTGGTAGGAAATATTGCTGAGGGAGACCACAACTGGGATTGTAATCTTATTCATACTTGGAGTAAACTGCAATTCCTATTGAACACATTGAGGATCAGTCTGCAAATACAGTAATCTCTTCTGGAATCTAAAATATTCATATGAGGTTGCATCTGTTTGTTGATTTCACTTTTTGTTAATTTATCAAACACTAATGGATTTAAACGTTATGGCAATTCTATTGTATGTGGGTTTTAAAAAATCCTTTCTCTGTTGTTATACATTTGCAGTGGTACCTCGAGTTACAAACATCTTGGGTTACAAACACTTCAGGTTATAGACTCCGTTAACCCAGAAGTAGTACCTCAGGTTAAGAACTTTACCTCAGAATGAGAACAGAAATTGCACACTGGTGGCAAGGCAGCAGCGGGAAGCCCCATTAGCTAAAGTGGTACCGCAGGTTAAGAACGGTTTCAGGTTAAGAACAAACCTCCAGAACGAATTAAGTTCGTAACCAGAGGTACCACTGTTATTAGAATGTCTTAGGTACAAGATGCATGTTTAAGGGTAGTATAATCAGGTTGTTGCTGGGGGGCTCAGGACAGCATCACAGGTGAAACTATGCTCAGGGAAACCTGGAACAGTTCCATAGCAAATAGCTATGCAGAGTCCCACCAAGTGGTGGTGAGGGGGTTGGCTTTTGCAGTGCCCTTGGCAGAGAAATAGCATGCACAATTATTGGGGTCAGCTCTAGCAGTGAGTCCAAGGGGTGGCCACACTTAGGAAAGAAGGAGAAGAAGAAATTTTATTTATACCCTGCCCTCCCCAGCCAAGACCGGGCTCAGGGCAGCTGACACCAGGTATTAAAAAGATTAAAATCAACATTAAAACATTAAAATGCAGCCTCATTTCAGTAGGAACTCAAATCAAAAACTTTTTAAGGGATGAAAACGTCAAGTCTTCACCAAGGCCAACTATTCAGACTGGTCCTACATGGGCCAGAAAAAAGCCAGGGAAGTCCCCAAATAGGAGTTCCATCACAGAAAGAAAAAGGAAAGAGGGGGAGGAGATCAAGTTGATTCCAAGCCAAAGGCCAGGCAGAACAACTCTGTCTTACAGGCCCTGTGGAAAGAAATCAGATCCCTGGTCTCATGAGGCAGAGCGTTCCACCAAGCCAGATCCAGGGCTTGAAAAGGCCCTGGCTCTAGCTGAGGCTAATCTGACTTCCTTAGGGTCCGGGACCTCTAGGGTGTTATTATTTATGGACCTTAAGGTCCTCTGTGGGGCATACAGGTGGTCCCATAAGTAGACTACTGTTGCGGAGGAGGCACTGAGCTGGTATGTTAGGCTTGGAGACAAAAACCAGGCCGCTCTTGCAGCTGTTCCTTGGCTGGGAACTCTTCCCTCCACCACTCTCCACGGCATTGCCTTCTGGTACCACTTCTCCCTAGTTGTCTTGCTCTCCACTTTGAAAAAGGAAGTGTGTTTTATTTCAGCCACAGCTGGAACCCAGACTCCTCATTGACCTGCACCATCAGCTCTTGTCCTGGTGGCTGCTGTGTCCCCTGCAGGTGGGGTTGTCGTACACTGCCACCACTTTGAGAAATTTTGGACCTTTTCCCTATTTTGAACTGGGACCCAATGAGAAGTCCCCTCCCCCCACCAAGAGGAAGTTAAGCTTCGGAGCAGGGATGCAGGGAGGTGAGGGAACCAGCTAGCAACAGGTACCTACAAACAAGGTTGAGGCAATTCTTCCTCAAAGAACAAGATTAGTAACTGGAATCTGTATAAGACAAATATGGCAAGCATATATCCTTTCTGTCTTTTCCTTCCCTCCAGCACCAAATCTTCCCTGGAACATTTGTACAACAGGCGGACACCAGACCTGATAAAGTTTGATAAATCCCTAATTTGAGAACTGGAAATAGTTTATTTTCCATTGTCTCCTCCATTGCCCCCCCCCCCCCAATATGAGCAGCAACT